>NC_056725.1:1754314529-1754492029 GCF_019279795.1 Protopterus annectens
TGTATTGGGTCAATTCGATCCAAAGAAGTTCAAAAATAAGGAGTATAAAAACAGTGGTGTGACCAGTGTTTCTGCATGGCACAAAAGCTCAGGTAGTTAAGGCAGAGCAGCTGAAGAAGCTCGAGGTAATAGGTTCATAGGTTGGTACTAGGCTATCGGCCCTAGGGCCTATACAAGCCTAGCCATAAATATTCCCTGGCTATTTCTTCCCACGATATTTACTTCCCTGGACCCCTGTCTAGCAGGGCGACTCATGTGATCCCTGGGGTGAATTTCCTATCTCCCATCCAATCGTCAAGGTTTCTTTTGAAGAGGGCCAAAGAGGCACTCTGCTTGACATGGATAAGCAGTCTATTCCAGAGTCTGGGGAGTCTCTGGTTCAGGAACCTATCCCTCCAGCATGTTTTGTTTATTGCGATGACAAGGTTTAGATCCCTGGAGTGTGTGGCTCTAAGGGATATTAAATGTAGCATGTCCAGCAGCTCTGGGTTCGACATGGCCTTGTATGTTAAGCAGAGATCGCCTCTGAGTAGACGATATGCAACAGAGTATAGATGGAGTTTTTTTAGACAGTCAGCATAGGGCATCTGCTTTAGGCCTGTGATTCTTTTAGTGAGGTATTTCTGCAGCCTTTCCAGTTGTTGCAGGTGTCTTGAGAGGTACATACCAAATGGGGCATTGTATTCTATAATTGGTCTAATGAGGGATGAGTACAGTGGGACAATGACTTCCTTTTTTCTGGATGAAAAGTCCTTAGTGATGAGGTGTGCCACACAGAAGGATTTCCTGACTGTTGTGGTGATTTGGTTATCGAAGGTGAGACCACTGTCCACCTGTGTCCCTAAGTCTCTTATCACACTTTCGGTGTTTAGTTTACAGCCACCTATGTGGTAATTCATGTGTACGTGTTTTTTCCCCAAAGGGAATAACTATACATTTCTTGGCATTGAGCTTGAGCCCATGGCTCTAGCACCAAGCATCTGTTTCTGGAAGGCCCTTTTGTAGAATATCCACATGATTTGGGGATTCAATAATGGCTCCCAGTTTGCAGACATCTCCGAACTTTGTAAGCCAGAGTCCCTTAGTGGTGGCATGCACTTCAGAGAAGTAGATGCCAAACAAGAGCAGTCCCAGGACTGAACACTGAGGTACTCCACTTGTCTGAAGCTGGATTTGGAGTCAGCTACTTTTACAGTGTGGGTTCTGTTAGTAAACCAGTTGGCAACTTATCAAGTGACGTAGAGATTAATGCCCAGCTTAGTAAGTTTATCTATGATTCCAGAGTGGGAGATGGTGACGAAGGCCTTGGCGAGGTCCAGATAGGCCGTGTGGACCACCTTATCCTCATCCACAGCTCTGGAGACTGATTTGAAGAAGTCAAGCATTTCAGGAGACAAGATTGGCCCTTTACAAACCCAAACTGGGTGGGGTCCAGTGTTTGAAGGTTGCCAATGTCTTTGTTTATAACTTCTATGATAATACGTTTCATGGCCTTGCAGATCAGGCTCGTCAGGCTGATGGGGCAGTAGTTCCCGGGATCCAAGGTGTATCCCCCCTTGTGGAGTGGGATAACTGTAGCTGTGCGCCACTCAGTGGGCACGAAGCCCGAGGTGAGGCTATAATTAAACATGACACTTAGGTGAGGTGCTTGTTCATTTTGTAGTTCATGCAGTACATAGCTAGCATGTCATGTGGTCCCATGGATGCTGTATTCTTACCTTTGGAGAGTTCGGTTTTTACCTGTGTGGCCATTATTACCAGAATTTAGCAATCTTTCGGTATTGAGATGGGCTCTTTAGGGGGTGAGAGGAGGGTGAAGTTGGCACTGAATCGATCTGCCAGGATATTGGCAATATCCTTGGGATCAGTACATTTAATGCCATTCTGTTGTAGCTCAGAGTAGATCTGAGCATTTGCCATTTAGATTCTTGACATAGCTATAGAATGCCTTGTGGATGTCTTTGGAATCTTTGGCAATTCTATTTTCATAACTAGCTTTGGAGGATTTTATGAGGGATTTCAGCTTCTTACTGAAGCTGGTAAGGGAGTTTTTTGCATCCTGGGATTTTCTTCTTTTCTGCAACAGTTTCTTCCTTTTGCTGCAAAGTTTGTTTATGGCAGGGGACCAAAAGATTGGCTTCCTTTTTTTGGAGGAGAGTGTTGTGATGCCTGCGCCCTGGCCCAGCAATCAAGGAGCCTCAATCCTCATCACTAACACCAGAGAGGGCAGCTCATATAAGAGGAAAGGATAACAAATACACACAGTAAAGTACAATTTCCCTTAAGTGCACACAGAGATCACAGTCAGTCTGGAGCTGGTTGCTCCCTTGCTCTCCAGGTCCCCAGTAAGACTCCCCACTGGCACTGGCTATAGGGTCCAGATCTCAGCCTAGCTGGCAAACTAACCTCCAGTATTCCTCTCTGTCCAACCAGTGCTTCGTGTCCCTGCCCAAGTAGCTGACACACACACACAGACACACACACACACACACACACACACACACACACACACACACACATATTGAGATAAGTATTTATAAAACTTCACAGACACTCCTGGAAAAGGCTGACAGACTCTCCAGCTGTGGCCCTTTACTCATACTATGCGGTAGTAATTAGTGCCACCACCAGCTAATAATTATCAGCTACCAAAAGGCCCTTAAAAGGGTGTCCAATTATTACTGTGCAATATTATTATCCAATAGTAGTGTAACTTAAGCAATCTTAAGGCTTTGGGAGGGCTTATTACAGGATCACTTATAAGTATGCAATGTACTCTAGAGCTTAACTATCTCTACATAAACCAGCCACAGTTAAAATGGTTTTAAAATATTTAATAAATACTAAAAACACAAGACCATACTACTACACCACAGTGCTATTCACGAGTTCAGAGATCACACAGAAACTTAAAATAAATCAGTAGTACAGTTTTGACACAATAGAAAAACACAATCTAACTTTCTTCAAATTTCCTAGCTATTACTACAAGAAAACATACTTCTGAAATAACTTACTTAAAACAACAGGCACAGTGCTGATAAGTTGGATATCAAGACAAAAATGCTTACTAATTTCTGGTTCTCACTGTTTAAATTGAAACTGCAGTTCTGATAAAACATTACATCATTTGTTTATACTTTCCTGGTTCCCAGGCTGACAGAAACTGCACTTGCATTCTTTTACACTTAGAGCAAAAAAGGACATTCCACGTTTAAATTCTGGTCATTAACTTTAGCCTTAAAACAATAGGCAGGATGCTTACTCCAGACTCATCAACTCCAAATTCTAACTTCAAAGGAATAGACAAAGTAATTTTAGTTTCAAAGGACCAATAAAAAATGCTTAACTTAGTTTTCCTTACATCAGATGGCAATGTTGCCACATTGTTGAAACAGCATTTCTTTACATTTAAGACACAATCCTGTATTTTACATTTATATTTACAAATGACAGAATTATGTATCAAATTCTATTTGACTAGGCTGGCAGCCTTCACCCTTCTCTACCAGTCTTCACATCCCCGCCCCCCGGAGAACTCAAGCTAGTTTTTCAAGTGCCCCTTGAGAAATGCCGCTTGAGAGGGTTAGGTCTATCTGAGTGTACCTCACCCTATTCCCTGTCTTGACAGCCCATCCGCATTGCCATCGCTAATCCCACTGCATTGTTGCACTGATATATCATATGCTTGCAACCCCAGGTTCCATCTTAGCAACTTGGCATTTTGCTGACTGGCTCTGTTTGACCATGTTAGAGGGTTGTGATCTGTCATAACAATGAATTTTCTTCTATACAGATAAAGCTGAAGTTTCTGCAGTGCCCACACTATGGCTAGACATTCCTCTTCTACAGCTGCATAGCATTCCTCCCTGGGTTGGAGCCAATGACTGAGATAAACCACTGGGTGCTCTTCTCCCTCTGAAGAAATCTGGCTAAGTACAGCCCCCACCCCATGGTTCGAAGCATCCACTTGCACAACAAATTCTTTGCTGTAATCTGGACTGGCTAACACAGGGGGTCTTCCCAAAGCTTTTTTAAGCTTCTGGAATGCCTGCTCACATGCTGGGGTCCACACTACCTTATCTGGCCGGTTCTTCCTTGTCAGGTCTATGAGGGGAGCAGCTATGGTACTATAATGGGGGTGAACTTTCTGTAGTACCCTGCCCCCTAAAAATGTCCTCACCTGCTTTTTGCCAACAGGTGCAGGCCATGCCTGAATAGCTTCCACTTTGGCAGGTTCTGGCCTTATCTTACCTCTCCCCACTCTATGTCCTAGGTAGGAGACCTCTGCCATACCCACCTGACATTTGCTCAGCTTAATGGTCAACCCTGCCCTCTGTAGTCTGCCCAGCACCTCCCTGACATGCTAAAGGTGCTCTGGCCAGGAAGGGCTGTAGACGGCAATATCATCTAGGTAAGAAGGGGAAAACCCTCCTGCTAGGATATGATCTACCAGCCCCTGGAAAGCCGCTGGGGCATTCTTCATCCCAAAGGGCATCTTTGTGAACTAGTACAAGCCAAAAGGAGTCACAAAGGCTGAATTCTCTCTAGCACTGGGAATCAAGGGCACCTGCCAGTAACCCTTGGGAAGACCAATGGTTGTAAGATACTTAGCCCCACCCAGCTGCTCTACAGCCTCATCTGTCCTAGGCATGGGGTAAGCATCCGACTCTGCGTGACTATTTAATTTCCTGGAATCCACACAGAACCTGGTGCTGCCATCCTTCTTTGGCACCAGCACCACTGGGGAGGCCCAGGGACTGTTGGACTCTTGAATCACCCCTAGTTCCAACATCTCCTGTACCTCTTCCCTCAGAGTCTGTCTGACTCTCTCAGGCACCCTATAAGGGGCCGGCCTAATAGGCCTTTAGTGTCCTGTATCCACCTGGTGCTGCACCAGGTGGGTGCACCTTGGTTTCCCAGTGAACATTTCCCCAAATTCCTGCAACACTGCTCGGATTTCTTGAACCTGGGTAGGAGATAGCTGCTGGGACATTGCTACCCTTTCCACAGAGGTGTCAGCCCAAGCCTCACTGAGGAGATCAGTCCCCAGATCCCCCTCAGACTCCTCCTGCAATCCCAGATCTCCCTCAGACTCCTCCTGCAATCCACTGCAAATGTTCAGCACAAGGGCCTCCCTATCATGGTAAGATTTCATCATGTTAACATGGTACAATTTGTGCCCCTGCCATCTGCCTAGCAGTTCCACCATGTAGTTAACGTCACTTACCTTCCTTACCACCTTGTAGGGTCCCCTCCCAAGCTGCTTGCAGCCTGTTGTTTCGGACAGGAATGAGAACCATTACCTGCTGCCTCACAGCATACTCTCTAGCTCGAGCATTCCTGTCATACCACACCTTTTTCTGTTGTTGGACTTCTGCCAGGTTCTCATGGGCCAAGCCCATGAGTTCCCCGAGCCTTGTCCTGAGGTTTAGGACATGTGCCACAACAGACTCCTTGTAAGACTCACATTCACCTTCCCACTCATCTCGAATTAAATCTAGAGGTCCCCTCACCCTATGCCCATACAGCAACTCAAAGGCTGAAAAACCTGTGGATTCCTGGGGAACCTCTCTGTAAGCAAACAGATGGGGCAAATATTTGTCCCACTCTTTCTTAAACTGATCTGTAAATGCCCATAGCATGGACTTGATTGTAGAGTTTAACCTCTCAACAGGACCATTAGTCTGGGGATGGTAGGGGGTGGTCTTCATGTGCTTCATCCCACAGGACTTCCACAGACAAGCCAGCAGGTCTGACATGAAATCGGCACCTCTGTCAGACAGCATTTCTTTTGGGAAACCCACCTTGCAGAAAATCTCTAACAAAGCATTTGCTACCTTTTCTGCCTCAAAGGAGGACAAAGCCACTGCCTCAGGATATCGTGTAGCATAATCCACTACCACTAGGATTTACTTTTTCTCTGTGGAACTTGGGGTACTCAGAAGACCCACAATATCCATAGCTACCCTCTGAAATAGCTCCTCAATCACAGGCAAAGGCATCAAAGGAGCTCTCACCTTTTCTCCTGCCTTGCCTACCTTTTGGCACTGCTCACAGGTCCTGCAGTACCTTGTCACATCTCTGGAAATTCCAGGCCAATAGAAGTTCTTCATAATACACCTCTTTGTACATTTTATGCCCATATGACCTGCAAAGGGAATATCATGGGCTATGGCTAGAAGTGCCAAACGGTAGGCTCTAGGCACTACCTACTGCTGTACTCTCTCACCTTCTAGCCCTCCCTCAGAGGTCCACTCTTTGTATAGTAACCCTTTTCCCCAGTATACAGATCTCCCTTCCCTTGAGAATCAGGTGCCTCCCTAGCTACCTGCCTCAGGCCTTGCAATGTAGGGTCTGAGAGCTGAGCCTGTCTCAACTCTCTCCTTGTAACCCTTCCCAGCTCCCCTTCCACAGGAAGTCTGGCATCCTCTAACAGTGGTGCCTCACTGTCAGCCTGGGTACTACTACTCACCTCTACCTTTGCAGTTACCCTGTCCAGGGGAACATCAGTACCCACAAGCAGCTGTAGCTCACATTCAGTCTCACTGCTACAAAGTAGCTCCCTTCCTGAAGTAAACACCTCACCAGTCCTGGCTGCAAGTATGCAGTCTGTCTGGGTCTCCCCCAGGCTACCAGACCCACATGCTTATCTCCTAACCTCACTGGGTGTAACTGCATAAGCACATGGTACTGCCTCATACAAATCCTTCCCTCTCAGGATATCTGCAGCATGGTAGTTCCATACCCCTGTTGTCTCAAGACAACCTACGATTGGCATTTTGTCTTTCCCACTTACTGGCTCTCACCTTTGGTTCCCCACCTTGCCTCCATGGACACCTGTATGCCACATGACCCCACTGGTTTTATTCAAAACATTTAACCATAGCTCCTGGATGTGTATCTGGACTAGTGGCTTCCCCTGCTACTGGCAGATTCTGTTGGGGCAGTCTGTGCTGCCCACCATGGGATCCTTTAGACCCATGAGCAGTACTGGGGGTCCCCTTCCTGTGCAGGGTTGCCCTGCTTGCCAGGTATAGGTCTCCCTTCTTCCCCAACTCATCTGAAAGTAGCACATTATCAGCTAACCAGATCCTCATGTCCTCAGGCAAAGTGCTAATGGCTTGTTCCCTCACCAAAACGTCTGCAAGCCCTTCAAAGTGGTGACCTGACATCCACTCACCTAGCTATGAACATACATGCTCAGTTGAGCAACATATTCACAAACACTTTCAAATGCCTTGTGTCTATGCTCACAAAACTTTATCCTATTCATTTCAGGTGTTAGCTTAAAACATTCTAAAAGTGATTTCTTTACAGCAGTATAATCAAAACATGCAATGTCAGACATTTTAGCCAATGCCTTTACAGCTTTCCCATGGAGTAAGGGGGTCAGGACCCGTACCCAGAGCCTTTGGTCAACACTATGATGTTTGCATACCTTCTAAACATGTGAATGAAACAAGCAAAATTATCACTCTCTTTAGATTGCAGAACTTTACTGACCTGTTGTGCTTCTGGGCTCCAGTTACTCCCTTCCCCATTACCTGCATGACTCTGGCGAAGAGTCAGCATTTCCCTCTCATGCCTCCTCTGACACAACTTTTCTTCGGCTTCTATCTCCAAACGCCTGGCCTCCAACTCGAGTCTCTTTAGCTCCAGCTGGATTTTTAAGTCCACTGCAGAAAGGTTGAGCTGTCCATTCTCCGAGGATATTGTATCTCCACTGCCAGTCCAATTGTCCTCCTGGATGCTGTTTTCAGATGCAGCTGTAAACAAAGCTGCAATCAGGTCTGCCTTAGTGAAGTTTCCATGCACCAGTCCACTAGCCTGGCACATCTCCACCAGCTGGCTCCTTGTCAGCTTTCCATACTCCTCTGCTGACATGATGCCTGCTCACCCTGACTAACTAAGCTAACAAAAGAAATAAAACAATTGTGATCTGAACTCTGAGTATTCACTGCATGGCTGTTTTAGAGTACAAAACATCTTCAGAGATCACTGTACATAAACTATTGGATTCACTCTACCCACACCACTACAGGTCCCCAATAAGACTCCCCACTGGCACAGCTATAGGGTCCAGATCTCAGCCTAGCTGGCAAGCTAACCTCCAGTACACTCTCTGTCCAAGCAGTGCTTCATGTCCCTGCCCAAGTAGCTGACTGATATACACACACACACACACACACACACACACACACACATTCACACTTTGAAATAAGTACTTATACAACTTCACAGACACTCCTGGGAAAGGCTGACACAGATTCTCCAGCTGTGTACCTTTACCCAGACTATGAAGTAGTAATTACTGCCACCACCAGCTAATAATTATCAGCTACCCAAAGGCCCTTAAAAGGGTGTCCAATTATTACTGTGCAATATTATTATCCAATAGTAGTATAACTTAAGCAATCTTAAGGCTTAAGGCTTTGGAAGGGCTTATTACAGGATCACTTATAAGCATGCAATGTACTCTAAAGCTTAACTATCTCTACATAAACCAGCCACAATTAAAGGGTTTAAAATATTTAATAATAAATACTAAAAACACAAGACAATACTACTACACCACAGTGCTATTCATGAGTTCAGAGATCACTCAGAAACTTAAAATAAATCAGCAGTACAGTTCTGACATAAAAGAAAAGCACTTAGTCTAACTTTCTTCCAATTTCCTAGCTATTACTACAAGAAAACATACTTCTGAAATAACTTACTTAAGACAACAGGCACAGTGCTGATAAGTTGGATATCAAGACAAAAATGCTTACTAATTTCTGGTTCTCACTGTTTAAATTGAAACTGCAGTTCTGATAAAACATTACAACATTTGTTTACTCTTTCCTGGTTCCCAGGCTGGTAGGAACTGCATTTACATTCTTTTACACTTAGAGCAATAAAGGACATTTCACATGTAAATTCTGGTCATTAACTTTAGCCTTAAAACAATAGGCAGGATGCTTACTCCAGACTCATCGACTCCAAATTCGAACTTCAAAGGAATAGACAAAGTAATTTTAATTTCAAAGGACCAATAAGAAATGCTTGACTTAGTTTTCCTTACATCAGATGGCAATGTTGCCACATTGTTGAAACAGCATTTCTCTACATTTAAGACGCAAGCCTGTATTTTACATTTATATTTACAAATGCCAGAATTATGTATCAAAGTCTATCTGACTACACTGGCAGTCTTCACAAGCGTCTTTGCTTCTATTTGGAATGGCACAATTCATGCACGAGTGGATGTGCTCGTACAGTGCCTTAGTGTGGGATTCAGCAGTTGAACTTTCAGTTCCCGTCTGCATGGGTGTCATGAAGTTTGTCATTTCTGACCTGAGAAGCATGAAGTTGGCTCTGGAGAAGTTTTTTATGGATGTTTCCTTACTGGGGGCTGGGGGAGGGATGTGGATGTCAAGGGTGATTAGCTTATGGTCAGACCTGACGAATGAGTGGGTGACCACAGGTGTGGACCATAGATTTCCCATGTTGGTAATGACCAGGTCTAGGATATTGGAGCCCCTGGTGGGATTATGGATTAGTTTATCCAGGGCATTGGAATTTATGAATTCTAAGAACTGCTGAGCAAAGGTGTTAGTACTTGAGTAGCTTTCCCAGTTAATGGCAGGGTAGTTGAAATCACCCAGTACTAGGGTGTTTGGTTGTATCTTAACGTTTTCCAGTATGTTTAGAAAGGTGTAGTGAGAATCTTGGGACATGGTGGGGGATCTGTAGCAAGCTACAATCTGGATTGCAGTCTTACCTAGTGTTAGTTGCACCTGGAGAATTCCAGATGCATTGTGTTGGGCAACTAGCCTGGTGGTGTGAATACCCTTGGTGAATATGGACACTCCTCCACCTTTAGTGTTTCGGTCCTGGTTTGGTGGCCGAAAAGTGTGGTCAGAGTTGTAGCCTGGTATTGCAGGGGTGCTCTCTGGAGCCTTGAACCAGGTTTCAGTTAATTGCACAGATATCAATGTTCTTGATTTTTAGGAGTGCCTCAAGAGAGTGCATTTTGAGGTTTAGACTTCTAGCATTACCTTCAAATTTTGCAGGCTTGTACCTGTTACGGTGGTGGTTTTGTCCTTTGAACTTTGCCTAAAAAGGCACTATAGGGGTGGCAAGAGCCTTAGCCAGTAACCTGAATCCCAGGGGCGACAGGTGTAGACCATCTCTGGCAAAGCATCGTGGTCTGACGATCATGTTGTCCCAGGCAGAGAGATACTGGATCCCCTTTGAATGACACCAGAAGTTTAGCCAATTGTTGAAGTCAATCATTTTGTCCTTGTACTATGGTATCATTCAGGGCGAAGGCAAGATGCTACTCAGGTCAGGGTCATACCTGCCTGGGCCAATGATCCAAGAGCTCTTCCATGTCTCTTTTCATGTAGTCCAGGAAGGTACGTCTCAAGTCATTCACTCCAACATGGACAATGACAGAGTCATATTTGTACTTGTGGAGTGACTTGAGTGCATGCATTGTGTGGCAGATCCTGGCACCCGACAGGCAGATGATTGTAATTTTTGCCTTGTTCAGCGGCGTGAATGGAACATCAGTGTGCCTGACTATAGAGCCACTTATGACTAAAGTGTTGGGTACGTTGTCTTGCCTTAAGGGCTGTTGTTGGGTGGCACATTGGTGTTGTGAGCTATGTGACAATTTGGTTGTGACTGGTGTTTGTGTTTCAGCTTAGGAGATCCTTGCTGCTTAGGCAGGTTACTGTTAAGGGCCTCCGCATATGAGGGTTTAGTGTTGCTATGTGAGGGTGTTGGTGATGTGGGTTTAGAAGGCCTATGTGTTGGTTGAGGTGTAGTGTGGGAGTTACCCTTCTTCTCTTGACTATCTAGCACAATCTTAGGTGGAGGCAGCTTCCAGTTTGGCTATGTAAATGCATTTCTCGCAGGTTGCAGTGTTGGATAGAAGGAGGGCAGGGTTGTCTGTGTACATGAGGCAATTGCTGCATTGCCCCAGTATGCCCAATTAACCAGATGCAAAGGAGAAATCACCGGAAGCTGACCCTTGGACATGCCTGGTTTGATGTTTTTTTTTGTTAAGTACAAGAGCTGTTTTCCCTTACTTTAGCAAGGTACTTTGCAATTATATGCTGTTTAGTGCCTAAGATTAATTTATCCTTATTAACAAGGAGAGTTGAGTGCTTGTATCAGTTTAATGCTCCTTAGTGCTTTCCAACAGGTTTCAGAACAAGTGTAAGTCACAGGGATGCTTAAAAGTAAGATGAAAAAAAAATGGTTCATCCTAAACACTGCAGAGGAGTTAGATGTGAAAGTAGGTAACTTAAGTTTTACCTGCCTAAAAAGTTAAGTTTTAGTGGAGAGTCACTATTTTTAAAACAGCAAGATAGATTGAAAGGGGGTGGTCACTTTTGTATTCTGGTACTATGGAATACAGTAGGATGGCAAATAAATTTAAATAGTTGAAGGAGAGTGATTTCACAAAATGATAATTTGCGCTTACTCACACAAGCCAGTAAAAGCAGAGAGGAAATGAGATATATGGTCAAAGTAACATAATGGGCAGGCAACTAGAAATACAGTGGTATTTAAGAACACAACAGTAACTGGTGGGAGAGTGGGGATTTCTGCCTGACTTACAAGACTCAGAGCTGTGGTCTCTTTTCAAGTTTTAATATGCAGTTAAAAGCAGAATACAAGTAAAATACAAGGTAAAGAAAACAAATCACAGTATTCAAAACAGAAAAAGGTAATAAAGTAATACAGAATACAACAGATAAAATCAAACTAACTTTTCCCTCACAGCAAAGTGTAGCAGAGTCTGGGTGAGCCTTTCTAATAAAGTCAACATAGTGCCCAAGATGGGTAGTAGGATGCATAACATGAAAGTCAGGGAAATGAGCACATCAGAGCAGAGGCCAAGCACCCACAACTGCTGAAAAGGTTAAGGAGAACAGATTACAGTGGTTCAATCACCAGTGCAAGAAAGCAGAAAACAATTCTGTAAAGCAGATTTAGAAGAGACAGGAAGAAGGCAAGAGGAGTCAAGTTATATAGCCATAGGGAAAACCTAGAACAAGGCATGACTGGTGAAGAAGGTAAGAAAGTGGCTCTGAAATGAGAGAGGAGGTGGTGAGGTGATACCCGAAGCATTGTAAAAATGTGAAAAAGGGAGTTGCTAATACCTCCTCCTGGAAAACCAATTGGCCAACGTCTGTTTTTTTTTCTTTATACTAAATTCAGTATTTTTTTAACCAGGTAAGTGAAGTCCGCCCATTTCTGTTTTCAGCCAAAGGGGGGAAAGCTAAATGCAATATATGTTGATAATTTTAGAGTTTTTGGAGACAGGAGGAAACCAAATAAACATAGAAAACCTAAAAAAGATATGGGGGAAAAAAGAAGTTATGTACCTACCATAATGTTCCATGTTAGTTGTCTTCTTCTCACATTCTTTCTTGCTGGTTGGGTCCTCGGCTCCGACTCGGCCATCTTCAAAAGCTCGAAAGCTGCTTACTTGCTCGAGGCCCCCCTATATCCCATGATGCCTGGCGCTAGTTACCCAGATCTCGTTTGGTAAGTCTAACTGCAGACATAATAATAAATGAATGCTATCCTAGAATGCATAATTCCTACTGGGGAGGCTACTAAGCAGAAGGAAATAGTCAGAGAAGACTCAGCCAGTGCAAAAACAAGAGGAACTCTTCTCAGTCCACTAGGATAGGGGGATGGAGGGTGGGACGCAAGAAAGAAGGCGAAAAGAAGACAACTAAAATGGAACGTTATGGTAGGTACATAACTTCTTCATGGTAAGTAGTGTATCTCGCCGTCATTCTTGCTGGTTGGAACAGCGTCCCTAGCACCTAAAAACCTGGGTGGCTCATTGGAAAAGACTCTTCAGAACAGTGGAACCAAAATCAACTCTGCTTCTTGAAACCAAATTCAACTTGTAATGCGAAATGAAAGTATGTGGGTTGGCCCATGTAGCCACAGCACAAATAGAGTCCATGGGCAACCTAGCCTGAAAAGCCACTGAAGTGGCTAAAGCTCTGGTGGAGTGACCCTTTGGTTTGACCGGTAATTCTTTGTTCCTGTGTTTGTATATGAACATGATGATAGAAGACAACCACCTGGATAAGGTCACCTTGGAGACCGGAACAGTACAGTTGTGTACACCTACCATAAATGTAGATGTTCGAGTGTCTTCACTGTTGCAGTCATGACTGTAGGGTTCTCCCCTGCTGGCAGGCAGCCCTCGGTCGGCCAGAATCCCAAAGTCTGGGTCCGGCGTCAGCTGTTCAACCATGCTCCCTGACGTCAGAGCGCCAGGAGTACAAAGCTGACAGCCGACGCCATCTTCTCCAGTTTTTCTTGCCCCAGATGTCAGGAGTCCCAAAATGAGAAAGGTCCCATAACCTTTGCAAATACACCTCAGAAGAATGGTGAAAAAAGGAAATACACAAAAGTAAAAATAAGAGGGGACAGGAGGGAGGGAAACCCAGACTGCAACAGTGAAGACACTCGAACATCTACATTTATGGTAGGTGTACACAACTGTACTATGTTCATCGTGTTTCACTGTTGCAGTCATGACTGTAGGGTAGAATCCCAAAGTTGAAAGAAAGGGAGGAGGTTATAAAGAGGAAGGGGTGGCTAAAAGGCCCTGCAAGACTGCAGAGGCAAAGCCTGCCCTAGACTTAGAGTAAAGAGGAAGATTGTAGTGCTTAGAAAATGTATGCATTGAACTCCAAGTTGCAGCTTCCAAAATGTCCTTGGTAGGAACTCCCCTGAGGAAGGCCGCAGAAGTGGCAGCAGCTCTGGTGGAATGAGTCCGTATACTCCCCAGGATTTGCTTTCCATGGTGAGAATAACAAAATCTGATTCCATGAGCAATCCATTTAGAAATGGTCGGTTTTGAAATGGCTTTACCTTGGGAACTTGAAGCATAAGAAACAAACAATTGTTCTGATTTTCTGATATCCTTGGTTCTGTTCAGGTAAAAACGTAGCTGTCTGTGCACATCCAAGGAATGTAAGATCCTTTCCCCTTTATTTTGAGGAGTGGGGAAAAAGGTTGGCAAGTGAATAGTTTGATTTAAAGCCACTTTGGAAACCACCTTAGGCATGAAGGTAGGATTAGTCCTCAAAGATACCCTGTCTTGATGAAAAATAATATAAGGTTCCACAGCCATAAGAGCTTGTAACTCTGAAACTCTCCTGGCAGAGGTTAGAGCTAACAGGATGGCTGTCTTCCAAGATAAAAACTTGATGTCAGTGGAGGCAGCAGGCTCAAAAGGAGGCAAGGTTAGTTTTTCCAAAACATAGTTGAGATCCCAAGCAGGAATAGGAGGAGATCTAGGAGGTCTTAAGTTCTTAGCTCCTCTGAGAAACTGTCGCATGAGTTGGTGGGAAAAGATGGGAGGGTCTGTATTATAATGAGCAGAAATAGCCGAGGCATGTATCTTAATGGAAGAGAGAGAGAGAGACCCTTATGTAAGAGATCTGTCAAGTAAAGTAAAGTAAAAATAAAGTAATGTTAGGAAGAAGAGGATCAGAATCCTGAGCCTGCATCCAGGAACAAAGTCTTTTCCATTTTCCTGCATAAGATTTTCTAGTGCTAGGGCGTCTGGCTTCTAAAATGACATCCATAACCTGCTTGGGCAGAAAAGAAGAAATCAAAGGCCCTGGATTAACCAGGCCGCCAGGCTGAGAGTTCTGACATGGGAGTGAAGAACCTGACCTTGATGTTGGGACAGAAGGTTCAGAGACTGAGGTAAAACCCAAGGGGGCTCCAGGCATAGTTTTTTTAGAGTTGGATACCAAAACTGCCGAGGCCAATTTGGAGCCAGCAAGATTATCATCTTGGGCTTGTCCTGTTTTATCTTCAATAAAACCCGTGGAAGAAGAGGAAGAGGCGGAAAGGCATATCCCGAGAGGTTCCTCCAACTGAATGACAGGGCGTCCACTTTCCAAGCTTCTCTGTGGAAAGACCTGGTGCAAAAAGTCTGTAGTTGATGATTGAGATGGGATGCAAAGAGGTCTATGTGAGGACATCCCCAGACTGCTGTTATCATCCTGAATATTGTGGTGTCCAGCATCCACTCGTGTGGATCTGAAAGATTTCTGCTCAGACTGTCTGCCAGGAAGTTTTGTTTTCCTGGTAGAAACTGAGCTTGAAGATCCAGATTGCAAGCTAGAGCTGTGTTCCATAGATCCATGGCTAGACTGCAAAGGGGGTAGGAATGAGATCCCCCTTGCTTATGTACCACATAATTGTGGTGTTGTCTGTCCGTACTAACAGTTGTCCTGGTTGTAGAAGATTCCTGAAGGCCAATAGAGCTTTCTGAACGGCTAACATTTCCTTTAGATTGATATGCAGGTGCTTCTGATCCTTTGTCCAAAGGCCCTGCAAACAATTGCCCTGAAAATGGGCTCCCCAAGCATAATCCGAGGCGTCCGTGGTTAGAATCTGAGAGGCAGGAGGCAGACGGAAGGGCTTCCCTTTGTTTAGAGCACATGCCCTGGACCACCAAAGAAATTCCTTTTGAAGGCAAGGAAGGACGGAGATCAGTATGTCCAAACTGTGGCAATGCTGAGACCATACACTTTTTAGGTACCACTGTATTTTCCTCATGTGTAGTCTTGCATATGATACGAGAAGGATGCAGGAGGCCATGTAACCCAAAGCCTGCAGGAATTTCCTTGCAGATAGATGGGTTAAAGATGCCAAGGTTCTGAAAGTTAAAGCCAGCTGTAACTGTTTTTTCGGATGTCAGAAATGCCATCTGGGTTGTAGTGTTTAGAAGTGCACCCAGAAAAGTTATCTGTTGAGATGGTGTCAAATTTGATTTTTTTATGTTTACAGAGAATCCCAGGAACTTGAGGAGGTTCTGTACAAATTCTAGATGCTGGAGTAAGACATACTTGCTGTCTGCCTGAATTAGACAATCATCCAGATAAGGGTAAATTTGAATTCCCTTGAGTCTGCAGTAAGCTACTACTGGAGCCAGGCATTTGGTGAAGACCCTGGGCGCAGTAGATAATCCAAAGGGCAGTGCAGAGAATTGAAAGTGCCTCGATCCGGCTTTGAACCAGAGGTATTTTCTGCGATCCTGCCTGATGGGAATGTGTAAATATGCCTCCTTTAAATCCAAAGTTACCATCCATGCATTTTTGGACAGCATTGGAAGCAGCTGCTGTAGAGTAAGCATCTTGAATTTTGGAATCTCTAGAAAGGTGTTCAAGACTGAGAGATCCAGAATGGGTCTCCATGAGTTTTGCTTCCTTGGGACTAGAAAAAGCCTTGAATAAAAACCTTTTCCCATCTCTGAAACAGGAACCACTTCTATGGCATTCATAGCCAAAAGAGCTTCCACCTGGTTTAAGGCCTCCGTCCATTGATGTTTTGGAAGGTCTGGCCATCCGCTTGGCCTTGGCAAGGTGTGAAAATGGAAATTGTAACCTCTTAAAACCACATCCAAAACCCATTTGTCTTGGGTTATTCGAGTCCAATTTTGATAAAAAGGAGAGAGTTTTCCTCCGAGAGGGGCTTCCAGGCAAGAAGTTCCTGTAGCCCAACAGAGGGAGTCACTGAGTTTGTTTCCTTTGAGATTGTGACCTGTCCTCTCCTCCCCTAGGGGTGGAAGCAATCCACTGTCTTGGTCTATAAGCAGCTTGTGTTTGAGGCCTCCCTCTGGAACGTCTACATCTACCCCTCTGAGGCTTGTCAGAAGTGGGAAAGGACCAATTTTTTGAAGGCCAATTCCTGCTAAATCTAGGAGGCTGTACTTGTAAGAAATCTTTAACTGTTTGCATGGATTTCGCCTTATCCTCCATCTTTTTAATCACCTCTTCAGCTTTTGATCCAAACAAAACATTATGCTGAACAGGAGCATCCAATAATTTAGCCTTTACTTGTTCAGGTAAATTTTGTTCCTTTAGCCATGCATGCCTTCTAATGACTGTGCCAGAGGTCGCAGCCCTACAAGAAGCCTCCAAGGCATCAAATCCACAGTGTAAACCATGCTTCCCAACCTGTTCAGTGGCATGCAATAAGTCATGTAATTCCTTATCTGCACAGGCAGAAATGGAAGTAAGCTTTTGTTTTAAGACAGACAATAGAAATTGCTGGTATTTAAACATATGAAACTGACAGTTTAAAGCCCTAATGGACAAAGTAGCAGAAGTGTACACCTTTTTGCCCCATCTTTCTAAGGATCGAGAATCCTTTTCAGTAGGAATGGGATTTTTGGCAGAAGCGGCCTTAACTCCCTTAGGACCCTGAGAAATGGTTTCAGGGTCAGCAGAAGGGTTCTTGCCTAAAAACTGATGGGAATCAGGAACCCTGTAATATCTATCAGGCTTAACAAGAGCAGGAGGAAAAGAGTCAGGGGTTAAGTTGGCCTCCGAAAAGGCATCATCCACAATATCCAAAACAGGAGGAATAGCCAGGGGTCTATGTTGGGGAAGAAGAAGAAATTCCCTCGGTCTTTTCTTGGATTCCGAAAACTCCTGTCCTTCCCAGTGGAAATGTTCCCTCATTTCATGCAAAGTTTCCCCAAAAGAGAAATCCTCAGGGGGAGAAGCAGAAGGAATGGATTCTTCAGCATCAGAATCCTCATAAGGAGGGAAAGAATACTCATGATCAGAAGAAGAAACTGAGGAAACAGAAGCCTGATCAGAGGAATCATAAGAAACATCCTGCCTTGGCCTTTTGTCTGGAGGGGGATGAGAACCCCTAATCATAGTAATTAAATCCTCCGCCATCTTGAGTAACTGTTTCTGTGACTTGGGAGCCGGTTCAGAAGAGGCCTGTGTTGAAGTCTTTGACTTTGAAGGAGTCTTTGCCTTTGTCTTTGGCTTTGCCCAGCTGAGTAGGCCTGAAAACCCCTTCGGAAGCCGGTACCTGCACAGCGGCTCCGGACCCATCCGAAGGAGCATTGTCCGAAGGTCCTGCAACAGAAATATTTAAAGGCCTGGCTGGCTCCTCATGAGAGTCCGTTTCGGCCGTCAGTTCTGAAATGGCCGACGACAGGGGCTGCAAAAGCGCCTCACTGACGACGGCCGAACCTGAAGCTGGCTCCGCTTGTTCGCTATCATCAGATTTGGACCTCAGAGGCCTGTCTTTATCCTTGCGACGTTTGTGAACTCCGGTAGTGGGGACCGTATCCGACGACATTTTGTAGTTAAAGCGCCTACCGAAGTAATGAAAAGCAAAATCGTACCTTCGCTTAATTGTACGTTGATTGAATCTAGCACAAAACCGACAACTAGCTACGTCGTGGTCAGGGCCCAAGCAAGGAATACAGTAAGAATGAAAATCCTTATAAGGTATTTGCTTCCCACATGAAATACAATTATTAACTTTTTCTGACATCGGAGTGGAGCAAGAAAAAAGTTTCACCAACGGGGTACTTAGCTTTGAGTGGAGAAGAAAGCCTTCGGACTGAAGTATATCAGTAAAATTTGTCAGGAGTCAGCCGACCGGCACTTGCGAACTGCAATCACCGCATGGCAAGAAAGACTGGAGAAGATGGCGTCGGCTGTCAGCTTTGTACTCCTGGCGCTCTGACGTCAGGGAGCATGGTTGAACAGCCGACGCCAGACCCAGACTTTGGGATTCTGGCCGACCGAGGGCTGCCTGCCGGCAGGGGGAGAACCCTACAGTCATGACTGCAACAGTGAAACATGATGAACATCCCCTGTTTACCTACTGCATAAGACAGAAACAGTTGATCTGATTTTCTAATGTCCTTGGTTCTATGTAAATAAAAGCGTAGTTGCCTGTGAACATCTAACTGATGCAACTTATACTCCGCCCTGTTGGAGTGGTTAGGGAAAAACAAAGGAAGGTCTATGAACTGATTCAAGTTACTCTCTGAAGAGACCTTAGGAAGGAAGGAAGGATTAGTCCTCAGAGCAACCCTATCATTGTGGAACACAAGGTATGGGGGGGTCGGATAGAAAGAGCCTGTAGTTCCAAAACTCTTCTGGCTGAAGTGCTACCAGAAAAAGGGTTTTCCAAGATAAGAACTTTAGTGAACAAGAAGCTGCAGGTTCAAAAGGGGGCAAAATTAGCAAAGCTAAAATCAAATTTAAATCCCACGGAGGTGGAGGATCTCTGACTGGGGGCCTGAGCAGAGAGGTTCCTTTGAGAAAGGCTTTACAGAGCTTATGGGACATGATATTGTTTTCCGATAGGCCAATGTGAAAATTTGAAATTGCCGCTAACTGAACTCTAATTGTAGCGGAAGCGGACCACGCATGGAAGAGCTCCACAAGAAATTCCAAAATGGAGTGTACGGGGGGTGAAAAGGGGTCAATACTTTTTGCCTTTGCCCAGGAAGAAAAATGTTTCCACTTACTAGCGTAAGTTTTTCTGGTCGTAGACTTGTGTGATGACACAAGGATTTCATGCACAGAGGGGGAGATATCTGGGAGTCTGGCTAAGGTTGGAAGAGGAGCAAGCATGCTGTGAGCTGGAGGGAGTGTAGGGATTGGTGCAGCCTGCCCGACTGATGAATCAGGAGGTCTGGAACTAGGTCCAGAGTCCAAAGCTGTTCGAGAAGATAGTGATGCAGGAACGGAAACCATATTTGTTCGAGGCCAGTAAGGGGCAATGAGGATCATTTTGCAACCCAAAACAGTAGCCTTCTGAATTAGGTTCAGTATGAGGGGGAAAGGAGGGAATGCATAAAGAAGTCCCTGGGGCTAATCATGGACTAGAGCATCTCTGGAGGAATGCCCGGGAAGTGGAAGGAGCGAGAAGAAATTGCTGCACCTGCTGTTGAAGGGAGTTGCAAAAAGGTCGCAGCAAGGCTGGCCCCATCTGCGGAAGATATGGTCCGCAATTACCTGGTTCAGAGACCACTCGTGAGGCATGAGAATTGCTCTGCTCAGTCTGTCTGCTATGACGTTGGACCTCCCAGGGATGTGCACTGCAATCAGAAACCATTGGGAAGAGATCGCCCACTGCCAGAGTCTGAGCGCTTCTTGACATAAGGGACAGGACCTTGTTCCGCCCTGCTTGTTGATGTACCACACTACAGACATATTGTCCATTTGAACTGCAATGGTGCTGGTATTAAGAGAGTCCTGAAGAGCCTGCAATGCTAGGAGCACGGCCCATATCTCCAGGACATTTATGTGCAGATGATACTCGTGAGGTTGCCAGGTGCCTTGGACTGTTCTGCCCTGATAATGGCCACCCCCCCACCCGATCAGGGAAGCATCCGTGGTCACTGTAGCCACTGGAGGGGGAAGAACAAATGGTCTGCCATGAAGCACTGATGTGGAGACCATCCACCATGCAAGATGCTTCTTGCATGTCTGAGTGATCATAATCATGTAAGACATGGGAAGTTGCTGAAAGGACCATTGGGTGAAAAGAAGCCACTGGAGGATCCTCATATGAAAGCGAGCTAGAGGGACAAGTACGATCGCTGCTGCCATGAGACCTAGCGTCTGAAGGACAAACCTGGCTTGAATCCTTTTGCATGCCAGTAAAACCCTGACATGCTGGTGAATCACTAACACTCTGTCTAGTGGGAGGCTCGCTAACATGTCTTTGGTATTTAAATTTGTGCCTATAAAGGTGATAGATTGACACAACGACAATGCAGACTTTTCGAAATTTATTGTGATGCCTAGCCTGGAGCAAGTGTGGATGGTGCAGTCTCTGGCTCGCAGAAGGTGATGTCTGGTGGTAGCAGTGAGGAGCCAGTCGTCGAGATATGGAAACACCTGGAATCCTTGCCGTCTCAGGTGAGCGGTGACTACTGCCATACATTTGGTAAACACCCTGGGGGCTGTGGTGAGACCAAAGGGCAGAGCTCTGAACTGATAATGGCTGGCTCCCAGCCGGAAGTGAAGGAATCTTCGGGAGCGTCTGTCCATCTTGATGTGGTAGTATGCATCCTGAAGATCTATGGAGCACATCCAATTGTTCTGACCCAGAAAGGGTAAAATGGACTGAAGCGTGACCATCTGGAACTTCGTTCTTTGTACAGACTTGTTTAGTCTGCTGAGATCCAAAATGGGTCTCCAGTCCCCTGTCTTTTTTTGGTACCATAAAGAACCTTGAGTAAATTCCGGATCCTTGTTGGTCTGCTGGGACTTGCTGGATGGCCCTTTTTCTTAGCAGTTTTGAGACTTCTTGCACTGCTTGGTCCCTGAGATTGGGTGGAACATCTGGAAGGGACTTGTTTGACCTTAAGGGGGTGCGGACGAAAGGAATTCTGTAGCCTCTGGATTTGACGGACTGTAGCCATTTGTCTTGAGTTATGTCTTGCCAGGCTCTTGGGTACAGCGATAATCTTCCCCCGACTGCCTCCAGAGGTGAGCAGCCGGGCAACCCTTCAGGGATGCTGGAAGGGCTTGTCAGAGAAAGATTCTCTGCTGCCCTGGTTTTGCGGATCCCCTCTGCCATGAGGGCAGCATCTGTTATTGTTCCCTCCTCTGCCCCTGGAGGGAAACTCACCACGTGTGTCCAGCAAGGCTCCTTGGGATTTCTGGAACCACATCTTTCCAGTCTTCTGAATCTTAGGGTATGGTCTGGAAGGAGTGGAAAAATGGACTCCTACGACAAAGACAGTCTTGCCCTCCTGCTCACACCTGGTAAGGATATCTTTCACCTGTGGTCCGAAGAGAGAGGAACCATCAAACAGGGTGTTGGTGAAAGATGCTCTGAAAGGTTCCGCAAAGTTACATAGCCGCATCCAAGCGTGCTTCCTTAGGGCCACGCCTGTGCCTGTGGCTCTACTTGCACCATCAGCTGCATACGAAATGAGCCGCATGGAGGAGTTTACCACTGAATTAAGTGTCGCTAGCTAGGAGGCTGCTTTAGCCTGGGCCCCCCTCAGCTGATGGATCTTGGAGGGTATCTCCAAGCTGTTTCAGGAGATCCCTCTGAAGACGGGTAAAGTGGCACAGGTAATTCAGGGACCACATGGAAAAGGTCACTGAAGAGAACATCCGCTTCCCATATCTGTCCATCGTCCTGGACTCCTTGTTAGGGGGATGGACAGATGAAGAAGTTTCAGCCAATTCCTTTTTTGTGTCCGCTGCTACCACCATGGCATCAATGGGGACATCCTTGGTCAAGAACTGTTTATCCTGCGGGGCAGTAATAAACTTGGCAGGTCTTCTGGGGGTCGGTTCCACTGTGTCTGGAGCCATCCACGCCTTTCGAGCCACCACAGACATCAGTGGGTCGAAAGGCAGAGACACCCAGGAGGTGGAAGGTCAGGATCCAAACGCATCCAGGAATACCGACTCATCCTTGGAAGGGCTTAGGGTAGTCCAGTTTCCCCTCTGCCTAAGCATCTCAAGGATGTCTGACAAGGAGACATCTTCAGAGGGGGATCTTGGGGACCCTTCCGACTCCTCTAAGTCAGTATCTGACGTGACAGACTCGGGGGAGTCAACATACTTCCTCTTGCATTTTCTCTTGCGAGGTGGCTCCTCTGAAAGATCAGGGGGGGCCTCGGAAGAGGAGGATACACCCAAAGGGGTGTCCTGGAGCGTTGGATCCCCACGCTTGGGGTCTGGAAGAGGGGCAGAGGCTGACCCAGGCACCCTAGGGGGAGGAGCTGATGGGGTCGATCGTGGGGGGGGCCAGTACACTCCTCATCACCTCGAAGGCGTCACTGCCCAGACACAGAGAAGGCTCAGGCTCCGAAGAAACCAGAAGCCCTCCCCGCACCAACGGAGATGGCTCCGAGGCAGATGTGGGAGCCGAGCTCACCTGCGCCGAAGCACCGAGAGGGAGAGCAGGGTTGGACAAGGGTCCGATGCCACTCGCCCCCTCGGAGCTGACGAGGGAGTCTCGGCGCCCAGATCCCTCCAGGGAAGGTACCACGGAAGGAATCGGAGCTGATGACGGAACCAAAAGAGAGGGTATCGGCGCCGACGGTTCCATGAGTCGAACCCCAATGAACTCTGGCTCCGAGCTCATAGGAAGAGTCGGAGGAGGAATATCTACAGCGGTGGATGGAGCCGACTCCTGATGAGGGGGGCTGGACAACATTTTGGCTAAGGCCTGCAATTTCAAGAGCCTACTGACCACTCTTTCCAAGTCATGGTCCGAAAGTCTAGAGGACCGAGAAGAGTGGGATGATCGATGACTACGCTCCAATTGGAGCAGGGGCGAATGTATCGACTCCAAAGAAGGAGACCTGGATCTCTTTCGACTCTCAGCCGGCTCCGAAGACCGTGTCGGAGCCGACTGGGAGGGAGGGACATCGGTTCCAGCCAGAGCTGAAATGGCTTGTGTGGCTTCACCCAATGACGGCTCTGATGGTTTAGGTGGCCTGGAAGATTTTGCCGGCTGAGCCTTCGCCGGAGAATCTTGGGGTTTAAGCATACCCCTCAGAATCAATTTATTTTTGCGCTCCTGCAGGACTCTTGGACTGAAGGAATGACAGATCGAGCAAGAGTCCTGCAGGTGCACAGCGCCCAGACAATAAACACAAGAAGTGTGACCATCTGTCAGAGACATCTTCTGACAGCATGAATCACACTTCTTCAATCCGGATTGTTTTGGATCCTTAGACATCCCAGGGAGGAAAAACCAAGGACAAATTTCCACACAAATGGTTAAGATAACCCACAGCAAAAAAGTTAAAATCTAGAGTTACCACAAACCACTACAAATACCAATACACACTACAAGTACCAATACAACGAAGAAAAATATCTACAACTATCACTAAACATGAACAGTGATTAATTAGAAGAAAAGGGAACCTTTTTTTTTTTTTTTTTAATATGGGAGATAGAAAGAAAGGCTAACCTCTAACTTAAACGGAAATAACCTTTCTGTAGAAAAGGGAGAGAAGGGGGGGGGGACTCTCTAACTAAAACAAGTTTCCTAAAAAAATAGCTTATCTAGAAGAAAAACTTATCTACAATACTAAAGTCTAACTAACGACTAATTCTACACTACCAATATAGATTTTAAATAAGAAAATTTACAATAAAAATAGAAAACTTATACGACCAGAGCCAGTAGAACAACCTCGTAGCAGAAGCAGCAAACGAGATCTGGGTAACTAGCGCCAGGCATCATGGGATATATGGGGGTCTTGAGCCAGTAAGCAACTCTCGAGCTTTTGAAGATGGCCGAGTTGGAGCTGAGGATCGGCTCCGGACCCAACCAGCAAGAATGAAGGCGAGATAGACAATTTAACATCAAAAATTTCACACAATTCGGAGAAAAGGACAGGATCAAACCTTACAGTCTTGAGGCAGAAATCTAACTGCACTGAACTAATAAACACTGTTTTGCTTCACTGATTATTCCCGGCAGACCCTTGCAACAGCCTGAAATTGCTCATGAATCCAAGGTGCTACAGCAGAGATGGGTACACTGCTACAGCTGATACTAAGTTTCGAGAGCATTACCTTATTAAAAACACATTTATCTTGCTTGTCCTTAAAAT
This sequence comes from Protopterus annectens, assembly GCF_019279795.1. Lineage (NCBI taxonomy): Eukaryota > Metazoa > Chordata > Ceratodontiformes > Protopteridae > Protopterus > Protopterus annectens. The sequence continues at coordinate 1,754,338,945 of NC_056725.1, forward strand.
TGTACAAATCAACCCATTTCATCCAAATTTTCTCAATGTCCCCTAACCACATACAACATTCAAAAGATTTCATTGTGTGACATCTGCAAACTGCTGGCAAGAATTCTCACCCCAAAGGCAAAGGTGACTGGAGGGGCCAAGTTACTGCACATCAAACCATCTACATGGGGCACATGTGTATGTGGGAAAGTAGACTGTATAGTCTAAAAAGTAACACTTTTTAGGGATGGAAAAATGGAATAAATTAGTGAAAAGAATTTGAAAAAAAAAATACCTTTAAAAAAGTATCACTTGTCAGTAGTTCCACCTGTTTTTCGGGCTCCTGATTCTCTACATACCTTTAAAAAGAAGAGTACTTTTGTTAATAAAGTGTAATAACGTAAAGAATAATCAATTCTGCTTAAGCAACAAAGTATGCTGCACTCAACAGTCTCTGGCATGGCATTCTGTGAACATATATAACACATTTCAACATCACACAACAATAATGGCTTATCAAAAATTTGAATGCCATCTCCATTGCAACTAAACAAACATGCCAGGCTTATGTTATAAGATTTTTAAAGGTGATAGTCCCCAGTTGTTGTAAGCTACTTCTGGACAATGCAAGACACAATAATAAGTTTAACATTAAAGTGCAAAACCACTATAAACAATATAACCAAAATATTCCTCTGGTAAAGCGAAGAGCACTCAAATAACCAAAATCTGTAGGAAATTTAGTTTCCTAAATAAGTTCTTAATACAGAAATGAGTCTGAATGACGGTGTTGTGTGAGTTTGATGTAAAGACTTCCGTTTTTTTTTTTTAAGTCTCTGTTCTGATGAAGTCTCATGTCATAGGAACAAAAGTGCTAAACAGTTTTAATAACATATATTGACATACAGATGCCAATATTGTTTGAGGAATATGGGTGTAGTTTTTGGTTTCTTATATTAAAATGGGGGAAGTGGAAATTCCTGTGTCCTAGGAAACTCTCTAAGCAGTATACAAATACATAAATAAAATGCCAGCAAAGAGACTTCTAAAGAAATTTTGTCTGTGCCACTGCTGTCTTCTCTCTTTCAGAGAATGTCTTGAACGCCTAATACAATTTGCATTTTGACCTTTACAACAAAAAATGTAGATTTACTCATGTATTTGTTGAGGAAAAAACAAAACATGTCTTAAGAGTATTAGCGAATACTACTACCAGATGGTCACATACCTAAAAACAAGATTATTATATCAATCAGATCCTTTCAGGGTTAGTAAGAAATAAAAGGTGGGAGTGTTGAAAACCTATTGCATTAGCCAAGCAGTTTTTTTTTTTGGGAATCAAGTAAAATATAAAAAGGTCAGAAATGTAGATGCTCACAGAGAAACAAAGGATAAAAATGCTACTATACCCAGAGCCTGCATGCATTGGGTCACCTTCTGCAACACTCAAAACACAGGGAGGCATATCCTTTAGATTGCAAGATACCATTACCAAATTTAAAAGAACTAAGAGCCTGGTACAGTAAATGCAAGCATATATTTGCATACATGCCCAGACAGGTAGCTTAGAGGTTAAGGCCCAGGATTTTCAACTTGTAGACCTGGGTACGAAAACTGTTTGGGACGCAATTGGGCAGTAGCAGTATCTGCGTGGAAGAAAGGCCTGTCAATCTACTTCCTTAATAAGCCACCACAACTTTATATAGCCTACTCACCATGTTGCCAGGAATCTATTACAACACGAGGGCCTCTACCCTAGGTTATCTGTATACAAGTGTTTCACTACTACAGATGCATATATACCAGTTTCTTTTAACAATACAAACTTATTTTTCCTAAAACCAATCCACCTATCCTTATTTACTGAATGGCTAACAAAAATACGTATTTTACACAGTTTCAAATGAGAGTAATATATCAAATGAGTACTTGAGACTTACAAATGGTTTATGTGGTATAGGCAAAGTCTGTTCCATTCCGTAATGGAAATATTTAAATTATAATTTTTTTCTTACAAGAAAAAGGCTATTGCCTTTTATTTGATAAGAAAGTGGGAACCTAAAATGTTGATATTGGGAATTTTATCAGCTGCCATAATCATAGCAGATTACTTTGAATGAAAGGTAACCTACATTTTTATACTCCTTTTATTGGAACCTTTAATAAAGCAACTTTCAGTGTTAAAAAGGATATGAGGAAAGTGCAGTTGTGTACACTTACCATAAATGTAGATGTTCAAGTGTATTCACTGTTGCAGTCATCACTTGTGGGTTATCCCTGCTGAGTAGCTCTTGGCCAGCCCGAATACCAGAGTAAAGACTTTCGCTCCGGCGTCAGCTGCAGATCGCAGGGACTGACGTCAGGACGTCAGTGGTATAAAGCAGGCAACTAACGCCATTACATCAGTTTTTCTTGATCCAACCTATAGGAGCCCTACCCGGAAGGCTAACCTGAGGAAAAGCCATAGGTATAGATAGGTATGAAGGAAAGTGAGAGAGAAATAGAGGGGGAAGGAGGGAGGGAAACCAGGTCTGCTACAGTGAATACACTCAAACATCTACATTTATGGTAAGTGTACACAACTGTACTATGCTCTTCGTGTTTCACTGTTGCAGTCATCACTTGTGGGAAGATTCCCAAAGCTGAAGATAGGGTGGATGGTAGAAGGGTAAGGAAAGGAAGAACAGTGTTGAACTGCTCTAAGTAGGACCTATCATACCCTGCAGGACTGCAGAGGCAAAGCCAGACTGGGTTTTGGAGAAAAGAGGCAAATGGTACTGTTTGGTGAAGGTGTGGATGGAGGTCCATGTGGCAGATTCTAGGATGTCCTTGGTAGGGACCTCCCCCCGAGGAAAGAAGTGGAAGTAGATGTTGCCCTAGTGGAATGGCTACGGACAGGCTTGGAAGGAGTTTTCCCATGAAGAGGTAGCAGAAATGGATACAGTTGGATATCCATTTAGAAATGGTCTGCTTGTAGATAGGCTACTCCTCTGCCCCTGGGGGCGAAGCTGACCAGGAGCTGGTCAGTCTTTCTGAGAGGCTTAGTTCTATCCAGATAGTATCTAAGTTGTCTGTGCACATCCAGTGAATGAAGGATTCTTTCCCCCTTGTTCTGAGGATTAGGAAAGAAGGTGGGAAGATGTATAGCCTGATTTAGACTTGTGTCAAACACCACCTTAGGCATAAAAGAAGGGTTAGTTCTAAGAGACACCCTGTCTGCATGGAAAATAATGAAGGGTTTAATGGCCATGAGCACCTGCAGCTCAGAAACCCTCCTAGCTGAGGTTACGGCCAGTAGGAAAGCGGTCTTCCAAGAAAGGTGTTTTAGTTCTGCAAAGGCAGCTGGTTCAAAGGGAGGCAAGACCAATTTTTCCAAGACAGAGTTCAGGTCTCAGGCATGTGTAGGTGGGCCTCCTAGGTGGCCTGATGTGAGATACCCCCTAAGGAATTGTTTTAGCTGGGGATGGGAGAACAAAGACCGCTCGGTATGGGAATGGGCAGAGATAGCTGAAGCATGGATCTTGATGGAAAAGTAAGATGATCCACAGGTAGTCTAGAATCAGAGAGAGAGGCAAGGTTGCTGATTGTACCCTTAGTTTGGCACCAGACATTGAATCTTTTCCATTTTGGTGAGTACGATTTTCTGGTGCTGGGCCTCCTAGACTTCTAGACCTGCTTGCTCAACAGATGGTTGTTATCTGCCTCTGGTGTATAAGACATGTGGATAGGTTGAGAGTTTGCAGGTTGGGATGCAGTATTGTCCCTTTTTCTTGGGTTAGAAGCCTTTCTGTGAGAGGCAGGTTCCTGGAAGGTTCCTTGGTTAGGCTGAGTAGTAAGGGGTACCAATGTTGCCTGGGCCAATTTGGGGAATTAGTATAGCTCTTGGTCCTTCTTGTCTGATCTTTAGGAGCACTTTTAGGATCATTGGCAAGGGAGGGAAAGCATAGACAAACTGGGTGCCCCAGTGGAAGGAGAGGGCATCCACCTTCCAGGCTTCTGGATGGGACTCCCTGGTGCAGAACTGGTCTGTTTTGTATGGATGCGCAGAGGTCTATCTCTAGGGTCCCCCAAGTTTGAGTGATTGAGAGGAAGGTCTCCCTCTGAAGTTGCCATTCGCTGGGGTCAAGGACACTTCTGTTGAGGTGGTCTGCTAGGGTATTGTGCTCCCCTCGGAGGTATTGAGCTATGAGATGAAGGCCCATTATCAAGGCAGTCTGCCAGAGGAGCACGACTAGACGACAAAGTGGGTAGGAGTGTGTCCCCCCCTGCTTGTTGATGTACCACATGATTGTGGTATTGTCCGTTTTGATCAGGAGCACCCCTGTTTTCAGGTGGCTCTTGAAGGCTGTGATACCCTTGAATACTGCCATAATTTCCTTTAGGTTGATGTGTATTGTCTAGGTCCCTGGGGTCCCAAGTGCCTTAAGTGCACATGTCCACTAAGTTTGCACCCCAGGCTTTATCTGAGGCATCTGTGGTGATGGCCTGGCCTTTGGGAAGAATTAGAAAGGGTAGGCCCTTGTTCAGGGTGCAGAATTCTGTCCACCATAGGAGTGCTTGTTTCAAGCAGGGAATCAGGGTCAGTTTTAGTTCCAGAGACTAAGAGTGCTGGTACCATTGCATTTTTTTCATCTGTAGTCTGCCAAGGGCACTAACAGGATGCAGGAGGCCATGTACGCCAGAGCCCGAAAGAACTTCCTTGCTGTGAGGTGTGCTCTGCAAGCCAATTGGGAGAAGTAATGGGGCAGGAAACTTTGTTTTTCTGGAGAGAAGGAGGCTCTTTGGATGGATGTGTTCAGGAGAGCTCCCAGGAAGGTGATCTGTCTGGTGGGCTGGAAATGGGATTTCTCCTAGTTGATGGTGAATCCGAGAAAGGTAAAGAGAGTTTGGACAAAGTTTAGGTCTTGCAGGAGCTTTCCCTGCTTTCAGCTTGGATGAGATAGTCATCCAGACAGGGTAAATTTTAATGTTTTTCTGTCTGCAGAAGGCAATGACATGGGCCAGGCATTTGGTGAAAAGCCTGGGAGCAGTAGATAAGCCAAAGGGCAGAGCAGAGAACTTAAATTGTAATGAGCCTGCACTGAAGCGAAAGAACCTCCTGCAGGACTCCCTTATGGGGATACGGAGGTGGGCATCCTTCAGGTCCAGGGTGACTAGCCATGCATTTGGGCACAGCATGGGCAGTAGTTTTTAGAGCGTAAGCATTTTGAATTTTGGCACTTGCAGTGAAAGATTTAGTGTCAATAGATCCAGAATAGGGCACCAAGTGCCCTCTTTTCTGGGTACCAGGAACAATCTTGAATAAAACCCTTTTTCGGCTTGTCCCTGGGGTACAGGCTCCACTGTTTCTTGAGCACAGAGTTTATGAATTTGGCTTAGGGCTTCTGTCCGCTGATTTGTTGGAATGTCTGGATACCCTGTTAAGAATGGGTTCTCTTTGAAGGTGAATCTGTATCCTTGATAAATTATTTTTATGACCCATCGATCCTTTGTGATGGATTGCCAGTTGTTTTTGAAAAGGGAAATCCTTCCTCATAAGCTTTGGGGGAGGACAGAGGGGGGATGAAGAGTCACTGTGAGTCCTTAAGGTAGGGAGTAGACTTAGAACTCCCTGCCCCTGGGGTAGTAGAGGTCCATTGTCTGGGCCTCTACCGACCTTTGTGGTTGTTGTTTGGGGGGGGGGGGTATGTCCCTGCGACCTTTCCTTTATATTGGCCTGGATTGAGAAGGAAAGGACCAGTGTTTGGCGGGGAAGTTTCTGCTGAATCTGGAAGGTTGGACCTGGAGGAAATCCTTAACTGTCTGCATAGATTTGGCCTTATCCTCCATTTTCTTGATCTCCTCCTCCACCTTAGATCCAAATGGTCCTTATCTAGGGGGTCATCTAAGAGTTTGGATTTGACATGATTGGGCAGACGTTCTTTTAGCCATGCATGTCTCCTAATGACTGACCCTGCAACAGCAGCCCTGCTAGAGGCTTCTAAGGCATTGTATCCACAGTGGAGGGAATGCTTGGCACTTGAGAGCTGGAGTGTAAGAGTTCCCCTACCTCTCTAGAAGTTGAACTGTCTGGCAAAGAGGAAATATTCTGCTTTAATAGTTCCATGGTATGCTGCTGCTATTTTAACATATGGAACTGGCAGTTTAGAGATCTAATAGCTAAGGTAGCAGATGTGTACATTTTAACCCTTCTGTCTAGAGCTCTGCTATTCTTGTCAGATGGAATAGGGTTTTTGGAGGAACTGGCCTTAGCCCCTTTGGGTCCCTGGGTGATTATCTCTGGATCTGCTCCAGGATTTTTGAATAAGCATTTGTGGGTGTCTGGCACCCTGTAGTACCTGTCTGGCTTTCTGGGTGCAAGGGGCAGTGCATCACGAGTGAGGCTAGATTCCATAAAAACATCCTCTACCACATCCAAAATGGGAGGAATGGCCAAGGGCTTGTGCTGGGGAAGGTCCAGAAACTCTCTTAGCCTTTTCTTTGACGGGGGTAATCCTGATCTTCCCAGTGGAAATGTTCCCTAAGGTTGTGTAAGGTCTCTGCAAAAGATAGGTCCTCAGGGGGGATGCAGATGGGATGGATTCCTCTACATATCTGGATCCTCAAAAGTGGTCAGGGGCTGTTGTTCATCATTTGAATCCAAATATTCAGACTCTTCAGAGTCAGGCTCTGAGAGAATCTCAGGGGAAATGTCCCTTTTCCTTTTAGCTGGGGTGGACTGGTTACCTCTAATAAGTGAGATTAGATCCTCAGCCATCTTAAGAAATTGTTGTGACTGAGCAGGTTGGGCTTGAGGAAGATGGTGGGCAGAAATTGTGTTTCTGGGAGTGATCCTGTTTTTAGGCCTCAGAGATTCAACTGCCTGAGTGTGGCTGTAGCTGGAGGTGTTGCCGTCGGTCTTTGTCTTGCATCGGTTATCTGTAAGGCCTTCTCGTAAGCCGGTGCCTGCAGAGCGGCTCCGGACCTAACCGCGAGGCTGAAAACCGAAGACTCAGCAGCTGTAGTCTGATCCGGTGGCATACTGGACTCCGAATGTGTCTCTGTAGAGGTCTGCTGAGGAATAGCATTGGGTATCAAGGGCTCCATAGGCGCCTCATTGAATTCCGTTGAGCTGCTGGCTGATTTCTGAGTAGAGTCGTCTGAAGGCCTGACTTTATGTGGTCTGTCCCTTTCTATATCCTCTCTCTTTTTTGGGAATATCCACAGAATGGTAACTGACGGACATCATTTTGTACTGCGAAGGATTGTCTTTGAAATGTCTAGCTACAAATTCTGATCTACAGTGGATGGTTCTAGCGTTAAAGAGTGCAGAATCAACATCCAAGGACGTCGTGGTCGGGGCCTAAACAGGTTACACACGGGTTATGGGAGTATCAGTGTGGTATTTGTTTTCCACAGCGGAGAGAATTGTTTACTTTTTCGGACATTGGTTAGTGCAAGAAAAAGGTCCTCAACGCGGTACTTAGCTTTAGTCGTTTTCTACTTCACTCTGGCATCAGCCGACCGACGCACAAGCACTGCTTCTGCTTCAGGCTCCACAGCAAGAAAGACTGATGTAATGGCATTGGCTGCTCTGCTTTATACCACTGATGACCTGACCTCAGTCCCTGGTGTCCTGCAGCCAACGCAGAACGAAAAATCTTTAGTTTGGTATTTGGGCCGGCCAAGGGCTACCCAGCAGGGATAACACACAAGTGATGACTGCAATAGTGAGACACGAAGAACATCTGAGAGAGTCCACATTATTCTATGTCGTTTGCTATTTCTCATTTTTAAAGATCCAACCTCCAATTCTTTTATCTCCTTTACAGCATTCAATAATTCTGTTACAGTTAGTACAGTTTATGAGCTCCAATTTCTGGTAATTTTTTTTTTTTTTGGCAGTGAACAGTGTTAAACTAAGTAGGGCCTTAATATGTCAAGACAATTCAGTTTCCATATCTCAGATTAAAATAAAAATTTCCTTAGTAACCATAATTTGCAACCTCAACACCTCCGACAAAGTACCCTGTAGGGAATTTCTAACATGTACTTACTTGTTGCACTCCTGCTTGTCTCAGTAATACTGACTTCAGTACATCAATCACAACTGCTCTTGTGGCTGCCAGGATGATTACTTCAGGGACCTGTTTTACAGTATGGATTATTGGGAATTAGGCAAGCTAACATTTTTCCTTTGGATTGTTATGGTATGCATTGCAGAAGGTACAACTCTGAAATAATGTTCCTGCCAATACAAAGTCTCTTGCCCTTTCTTAGCACTGTACTACTTCCAGGTATGATTCATATAACCTATCAAACATTTGTTTTCTCAGTAAATATGGAATTACCATCGGGCGCTAGAATCCGCCACATAACACAAGCACTCGGGTCACTCCAGAGCAAGTACAAATATGACACAGTTATTGTCCATGCTGGTGTGAATGACCTGAGACGTACCTCCCTGGACTACATGAAAAGAGACATAGAGGAGCTCTCTGATTATGTAGCCCAGGCAGGTATGACCCTGACCCTGAGCAGCATCCTTCCTTCACCAAGAATGATGCCACAACATAGAGACAAGATGATCAGCTTTAACAATTGGCTTAATTTCTGGTGTCATTCAAAGGGGATCCAGTGTCTGTCTGCCTGGGATGACATGCTTGACAAGCCACGCTGCGCCAAGGGGCGGCTTGCACCTGTCACCCCTGGGATTCCAGATATTGGCTAAGGCTCTTGCCACCCCCATAGTGTCGTTTTTAGGCAAGGCTCAAATTCTAAACCTACCACCCTAGAAAACAAAAATGTGAAGAAACTAAGGGTAATGCTGCTCAATGCCAGAAGTCTAAATCTCAAAATGCACGCACTCGAGACCCTTCTCAATATGGAGAACATCAATGTCTGTGCTGTGACTGAAACCTGGTTCAAGGCTCCTGAGAGCACCCCGGCACTATCAGGCTTTACCTCATATCATGCGTTCCGGCCCCAAAACCCAGACCACACCACAAAAGCAGGGGCTCTATCCATATTCATCAAGGATACCCACAGCTCCAGGTTGGTGGCAATGCCTGAAGCATCGGAAACCATCCAGGTGCAATTAACCATAGGCAAAACTGCTCTACAATTTGTAGCATGCTACAGGCCACCCTCTCAAACTCAGGAACCCCACACAGCCTTCCTGAAGACACTGGAGGGTATAAACGTATCTCCAAACACCATTATATTGGGTGACTTCAACTACCCGAATATAGACTGGGAACATTACTCAAGCCCAAACTTTCTAGCCCAAAGGTTCCTGGAGTTCATAAAGTCAAATGCCATGGAACAACTAGTCACCGTTCCCACAAGAGGAGAAAATATACTTGATCTCATCATCACAAACATGGGGACAAAATGCTCCACACCGGAAGTATATCCCTCATTGGTGAGATCAGATCATAAACTAATCTCACTGGATATCCACATCCGCCCCCACCCCAAACAAAAAAGACCACAGTGAAGAACTTCTCTAAAGCAAACTTCACACTACTCAAGACTGGTGTGGTATCCTTCAAGGCCCCAGAGCCAGTGGAAACCACAACCCAAGCTGCGGAAGCCCTTACAAATGCCTTCTACGAACACCTCCAGGACTGCATGGATCAGGCAATCCCTAATAAAACCAAGACTCTTTCCACCAAGGGCAAACGTCCAGTCTGGTGGACCCCAGCCATAAACAAACTTTACAATAAGAGAAGAAAGCTGTTACATGATAGAGCAAAATCCATAAAAGAGAAGACACCTTTGATCATTATTAGTAAAAAATACGAGCACTCATAAAATCATCCAAGGCCAACTTTGAGAGAAAAATTGCCATAGATTCAAAATAAGGCCTTCTTCAGCTATGTTAGAAACCTGGGTGGAAACTCCCAGATATGCTCAGAATTAGTCCAAAATGATACAAAATCACTGAACCCACAGACATTGCCAACATACTGGCAGACAGGTTCAGTGCAAACTTCACCCCTCTCCCCAAAGGGGAGATAACTATGCCAGCGGAGTGCAGCCTCCCAGACATCTCCAATGCGCAGGTGAAACCTGCTCTCTCTAAAGCTAAAAACACAGCATCAATGGGACGGATGGTGTCCCGGCTGTGTGCTACACAAACTCATTGAGGAACTAAACCCGCACATAAGGCAGCTGTTTAATCTTAGCCTTACCACAGGATACGTGCCCAAGGAGTGGCGTACGGCAACTGTGGTCCCACTCCACAAAGGCGGTGCCTCTACGGACCCTGGTAATTACCGCCCCATAAGCTTAACAAGCCTGGTCTGCAAAGCTATGGAGAGGATCATAATGGAACTCATAAACAAAGACATAGGGGACTTGCAGACATTGGACCCGACCCAGTTTGGCTTTGTCAAGGGCAGATCATGCCTTTTGAACTTGGTCGACGTCTTCAAAACAGTCACCAAGGCCATTGATGAGGGAAAGGCAGTCCATACAGCCTACCTTGACCTTTTAAAAGCTTTCGACACAATACCGCACTCGGGTATTATAGAGAAACTTACCAGCTTAAATGTAAACCCATATGTCACAAGATGGGTTGCAAACTGGCTAAAGCACAGAACCCACAGGGTTAGAGTAGCTGGCGCCATGTCAGACTCCAAGCCGGTCACAAGTGGTGTCCCACAGGGCTCAGTCCTTGGCCCCCTGTTGTTCGGCATCTACTTCTCAGAAGTACAGGCTAACATAGGAGGACTATGGCTGACAAAGTTTGCAGATGACTGCAAACTGGGAGCCATAGTGGAAAGTACATCGGACACAGATATCCTTCAGAGGGTCTCACGGAAACTGATAGCTGGTGCCAGAGCCATGGCCTGAAGTTAAATGCCAAAAATGTATAGTCATACCCTTGGGAAAAACAAGGTAACCCCAAGCTACCATATAGGTGGCAATCCACTAAGCACAGAAGAGGTTATCAGGGACCTGGGGACCCAGGTTGACAGTGGCCTTTCTTTTGACACTCACATTGCTAAAGTGGTTAGAAAAACCTTCTACATTGCCCACCTGATCATGAAGGGATTCACATCCAGATCAAGTGAGGTCATTGTTCCCCTGTACTCTTCACTTATCAGACCAATGATCGAGTACAATGCCCCATTCGGGATGTATCTCACCCGACACCTGCAGCAATTGGAGAGACCCCAAAAGTTCCTCACCAAAAGGATAAAGGGACTCCAAAATCTGTCATATGCTGCCAGACTGAAGAAACTCCAGCTCTATTCAGTCGCATACCGTCTGCTCAGAGGTGACCTGTGCCTGACATACAAGGCCATGTCCAACCCGGAATTAATGGACATGCTCCACCTCAAAAAATCCAAATCTACCAGATCCACTAGAGCAAGTGACTTAAACCTTAGCACGGATATAAATAGGACATGCTGGAGGGATAGATTTGTCACCCAGAGACTCCCTATGTTGTGGAATAAAATCCCGGTCCATGTGAGGCAGAGCGCCTCGCTGGCTCTGTTCAAGAGAAATCTTGACCGGTGGATGGGAGATCGTAGGTTTACCCCGGGAATCAAGGAAAGTAGGCAGAAGTAAAAACCTCAATAGATACTCAGTTAGAAATGCACCAAAATAGCGTACTCAATTAGGCAAGCACCAAAATAGCGTACAAAAATTTATTCACCGCTTTCATCTCACGACTTCATCAGAATACAAGTAAATTAAAACACAGTGACTTCTTAAATACATTTTTTTCTTGACTCTAACTTTCAACCTACATCTACTACAACCTTCCTATAATGCTTCTATATACTAAGGTTTGCATATAAATTCAATGTTTACAAGTATATTATACCTTCTTTAGTATACTACCCTAAAATGATTTTCATTATGCTACATTTACTAAGAGTAGTTCAAAATGTTTAATCAATTTTTTTGGCTTTAATGTTTTTATGTAGCAATTACTACTGTTTATATTTGTTTATGTAAATCCTCTATTAATTTTTTTTTATGTTTTCCTGGAGCTTTTCTCCCTGGGCCTCTACTGAAAATGGACATGTATCCAGCTAGACTAGCCCGGTCAACAAAGGTAAAATAAATAAAAATAAAATAATAAATTGTCTGTGTCAGCCCCTCCTGGAGAACATTTGTGTCAGTGTGAGATTCAACGACAGCTCCTAATTTGTAACCGTCTGCATATTTAGTCAGCCAGAGACCCCTGACATTGGCCTTGACTTCTGAGATGTAAATGCCAAAAAGGAGCAGTCCCTGAGGTACTCCACTTGTGACTGGCCTCTTTGTAGAGGTGGACTCCCCAATTCTAACTTCCTGGGTCCTGTGAGTCAGTTGACTAGCCACCGGGTGATATATGAGTTTGTACCTAACCTCATGAGTTTGTCAACAATACCAGAGTGGGGTATTGTGTCAAATGCCTTGGCCAGGTCAAGGTAGGCAGTGTGAATGACTTTTCCCTCATCCATTGCTTTGGTGACCTTCTCGAAGAAGTCCACCAGGCTGAGTAGGCATGATCTGCCCTTGACGAAACCAAACTGTGTTGGATCCAGTCTCTGGAGGTTTATTATATCTCTAATGATCATCCCCATGATAATTCTTTCCATGGCTTTACATATAAGACTAGTGAGACTTATGAGTCTGTAGTTTCCAGGGTCTGTAGATGGCTCACCTTTGTGCAGAGGGATGATTGTTGACTTTCTCCATTCATGACGCACAAAGCCTGTTTGGAGGCTACAGTTACATAGTAATTCAAGAGGCTCTGATAGGTCACGTTTCATGCTATTTAGAAGGCATCCTGGGATACTGTCTGGGCTCACTGATGCAGTGTCCTTGGTCTTAGACACAGCATTAAGGACCTGCTCCCTAGTGATAGTTGGGAGAGTTATATTTGAAGATATTTCGAGGGGGGAGAGAGGGGTAAAGTTGGAGCTGAATTTATCAGCCAGGAGGTTTGCTGTATTTTCTGGCTCAGTATTGTGCATTGCTTTGAGGTTGCGGACACAGCTAAATAATGCTTTGTAGTTGTCCTTGGTATTGGAGGCCGAACTTAAATTTGGGTTTGGTAGACTTTATTTGTCCTCAGAGTTCTTTGTTTAGTTTGATGAGAGTGCTTTTATCCTGCTGGGTGCTGCACCTCCTAATTTTTGCCATGATTTTTTCCCCCTGTTAAACAGCCAATTGATTTTGTGATTCCACAAGGGACCATTGGGTGGCCGCGCTGGTGCAGCAGTTAGCGCTGCCCCCTCACAGCAAGAGGCTCTCTGGTTCGATCCTTGGCTGGGGTGCCTTCTGTGCAGAGTCTGCATGTCCTCCCTGTGGTCAAGTGGGTTTCCTCCGGGTGCTCCAGTTTCCTCCCACATCCCAAAGACATGCTGTAGGTTGACTGGACACACTAAATTGGCCCTAGGCATGCGTGTGTGTGTGTGTGTGTGTGTGTGTGTGTGTGTGTGTGTGCCTTCTGCGGAAGGTTGGGCACTGGGATGGCAACTCAACACCATAAAACTCCACTGCCATTCATAAGCAGACAGGTGATCCGCTGTGGCGACCCCTAACTGGGAAAAGCCGAAAGAAGAAGAAGATTCCACCAGAGAGGACTGTTTTTTGAGTTAGTTCTGTACTTCTTCCTGGTAGGTACAGCTGCCTCTATATGCAGCTATTAACATGCTTGTACAGGGTTTCTGTGAACAGTTCTGCACAGGCAGAAGTGTTCTCAGGGTTTATGGGGAGTAACATTTTGCCAGGTTCTCACTTAATAGCAGGAGCTAGCCTCAGAATAGTTCTTGAATATTACAGGTTTAGCTGGGGGGGGGTCAGGTTTTATTTTTACTTCAAAGGAGACCATTTTGTGGTCTGACCTTACTAGGGAAGGCATTACATTTGGGGGTGTGCAGCAGTCTCCCACATTAAGTTTGTGTTTACAAAATCCAGGAATTTCTGTGCATGTATGTTTGGTGTTGTATAGGACTCCCAGTTAATAGTGTGGTAATTAAAGTCACCCATGATTATGGTATTGGGTTGGATGGTTAGTGTTTCTAATAAGTTTAAATACATGGTATGGGTTTCCTGGGTCATAGAGGGGGACCAATAACTTGCAAGGAAGTGGTATTGGATTTTACCTATGGTGATTTGAACATGCATCAGCTGAAGTGCATTGTCCTGTTTGACCAGCCTTGAAGTATATTTATTTTTCACGTAAATAGAGACGCCTCCATCTTTAGTCCCTGCCTGTGAAGTATCTGGCCTAAATGTGTGAAAGGCATTATAACCTTGCACTGTTGATGTGCTCTCTGTGGCTTTAAACCATGTCGAAGTGACTGCACAGACATCAGCATTCTCTAGGGTAAACCGAGCTTCTAGGGAGTGGAGTTGTTTTGTTGGACTCCTAACATTGAGCAGTAATACCTTTAGATTTTCTTGGTTTTGATTGGCTACGTCAGAAGTACTTTCAGTTTGGCAATGCCTAAAAAAGGCACTATGGGGGAAGACAATGTTTTAGCTAATATTTGAAAGCTTATGTTGATGGGGTAACAAATACCAAGAGAATCACTATTAGAGCTAACCAGAAGCCATGGCTCACCCCTGGGGTATATGAGCTTCTGAAGGAGAGAAACACAGCTTACAGGGCCAAGGACAAAGCAGCCCTAAGTGTAGCAAGAGGTGATCTGAGGAGGGGTATAAAGGAGGCTAAGAGGGAATATGGCAGAAAGGTACAGAGCCACTTTGATGACATGAAGGATGCAAGGAGACTATGGCAAGATATACAGATCACTGACTATAAAATCAGGTCAGCACAGTGTGGGGATAGCACTGGATTTCTGGATAGTTTGAACATCTTTGGTAGATTTGAGGAAAGAAATAACAGGCTGGCACTAAAGCTACCCATTGATGAGCAAAATGCAGTACTCAGCCTCAGCACAGAGAAGGTAAGAAGAGAGCTAAGGAGAGTGATCCCCAGGAAGGCTCCTGGCACAGACAACAAACTGGGCAAGGTGTTAAAAGGCTGTGCTGATCAACCAAGTACAGTGCTCAAGGAAATATTTAACACCTCTCTTGCCATGGCAAAAGTACCCTCATGCTACAAGGAAACTAACATCATCCCACTACCTAAGAAAACCATTCCCTCCAGCCCCAATGACTACAGACCAGTCACTCTGGCATCTACTGTTATGAAATGTTTTGAGCAGCTGATTAAAAAGCATCTTTCATCATGCCTAACTATTGATTTTGCCCTTCTGCAGTTTGCGTACAGAGCTAACCGATCCATGACTGATGCCATATCAGTAGTACTACACATCTCCCTTTAGCATTTAGAGGGCAAAGACAACTATATGAGGATGCTGTTCATAGACATCAGCTCTGCATTTAATATGATGGCACTAATGCAGCTGATAGAAAAACTGGCACATTCAGGAATCAGTAAACATCTCTGTAACTGGATCCTGGACATCCTGACAGAGAGATCACTGAAAGTGTGTTAGGGTAAGAACACATCAAAGTGCATCATTATTAACACCGGGGTTCCAAGGGGATGTGTTCTCAACCCACTGTTATTCATCATCCTGGCTCACAACTGCTATGCTAAGCACAAGTTTAACCATATCATCAACTTTGCTGATGACACCACAGTTGTGGGGTTCATTACAATGGAGGATGAAAGGGTGTAGAGAGGAGGTGGCTGCACTGATCAGTTGGTGCAAGGGGAATAACATTGACCTGCATGTAAGCAAGCCCAAAGAGATTATCAACTACTTCAGGAAAAGGAGAACAAACCACTCAGTGCTCAGGATCAACGGTGTGTGTGTGGAGAGGGTTAAGAGTACACAATTCCTGGGTGTACACATATAAGAGGATCTCTTGTGGTCCAGAAAGCGCACCAATGCCCCCACTTTTTAAGGCTGAAAAAAAGCTAAGCTTCCTCCTCATATTCTCTCCACCTTCTATAGAGGTGCAGTAGAGAGCATCCTCTCCTGCACCTTCACAGTGTGGTTTGGAAGCTGCACAATTACAGAAAGGAAGGTGCTACAAAGAGTGGTGAGGGTTGCAGAGAAGGTAAGAGGTTCCAGTCTTCCATTGACACAACATCTTTATTCTGCAAGAAGCATCCAAAAGACCACCAAAACAATAGAGGACAACACACATCCTGCACATGGACTGTTTAAGCATCTGGCATAGGGCAGGAGATATCGCAGCATCTGCTGCAGGTCTACAAGATTCAGTAACAGTTTCTACTCTACAGTGATTAGACTTCTGAGCTCAGGCCCTAGTCCCACAGGTCTGGACACAAGTCAATTTTATTTATTTGTACAATAAATACTTACATATATTTCAAGTAAGTGCAATATTTATTTAGTATATCCATAGTCAGTATTATTTAACTCACTCAAGTGCAATATTAGACAAATAACTTAAGGCATTTCAATCTGTAGTGTGTTTTGCATTACTTTAAATACGGTAGCTAATTTAACTCAGGGGAGGGTATCATTTTCGTATACGAGTGTTGGTAAATGTCTCTGTTCTTTCTTGCATGTATTGGGAGTAGTATTATATTTGTTAGTTATGTTTATTCCTCTGCTTCTATGTGTTGTTTCACTTTCCTTTGTAATCTCAAGAATTGAGCTAATGGACACAATTTTGTTTAGGCTACATGTGTGTAGTTCTAAATGACAATAAAGTTTATTTGACTTTGACAGGAAAAATGCATAAAATGTCTGAAGACAAACCCTAGATTAAAGAAACCTCAATTGCAGAGCACCAGTTTGAGAGGAACCATGATTTTGCAGGACCTGTTCCCTCAGCAAAAGGGGCTACCACTACTTGTTGGTAACAGCAGACACTTTTACCGAGTGTGAAGACTATTCCCACCAAGGACATGACAGCAAAAAATGCAGTATCTGCACTATGGTATAATGTTTTTCATATTGGGGGTGGACCCAGATCACTGACTCTGGCAATGGTACTCAATTCACAAGTCAGATTATGAAAGAAGTGTGTAACCTGTTAGGAGTACAGCAGATATTTCATGTTTCATATCACCCACAGTCTAATGGAATGGTAGAAAGAATGAATAGAATCATTAGGCAGAGACTTACTAAAGCCTGTACAGAGAGGGGGCCTAATTGGGTCATTCATTTGCCAGCTGTTTTGCAGGGAATAAGGGCATCACTCAATGTCAAATCAAGAATCTCACCTTTTGAGTTTATGAGAGGAAGAAAGATGCCACTGAATTTTCCCTTTGACTCATCTCTGGGGTCACAGCCTTATTATGTCACTGTAACACATCACCAGGCTTGGTTACAGACTTTGCACGAGTCCATCAATGCGAGTTTATTACATGCAGGCAAGATGTACAAGATGCTAAGAGAACCAGCTGACTTTGTACAGGTAAAGCATGACCAACAGGTCATGCTGAAGCTATTTTTGCTTGCGGGGCTACTTTGCCTCAAACTGGGAAGGACCAAACAAACACCATAGTTAAACAGGTAGGGCCTCTAGTGTATCAAATCAACTTAAATGATAAGAATCTCAGAGACAGGAAATTTAAAACTGTGCATATTGATCAATTAAAGCTCGTTAAAAGTGAAGATGTAAGCTCAAAAAATTGATGCTGCTTTTTTGCACTTTTCAGGTCTTGACGCAGGACACATTGCCAACTTTGCATTTTTGAATAATACAGCATGTTTTTTTTTTTAATACTTTTTGACATCAGCCATCTAGATGGGGAAGTGTGTGTGAGTGGGGGGGGGTTGAAAGGTCTAATTGTATGAGGGACACAGCAAGGGACTCTAACTCTGTGGAAGTCTCTCCAATACCTTAGCAGTGACTTGGGACGATGGAGTGTAGGGCTCACTCTAGTAATGTTGTTTTGCTTGAATGTGTATTTTGCAAGGTCTGGGATCATCCATTCATGTTGTAAAGTGCTTGACCATTTTTTGACAGGTACATATTTAATGAAGATTTAAATTGTAGATGAAATATGTGCGATGTATGTTGGGAGAGAGTCCCACAGTCTAACAATGTATACAGAGTATAGGCTTTTGTAGTTATGATATTTAGAGTTTTGAGTAAGCACTCAAGTGCTGTTTCAGTGAAGCAGTTCTCTATGGGGTGAGTACCAGTTTAATAACTGACTGGTGGCAGAATATCTGTCTGGGCTATAGAGAATGCTATGGGTAGTCTTAATGTGAGTATAGGCCAACAGATTAGGAAGCTCCAATCAGTTAAGGACTAAAGTGCAAGACAGTAATGAGTTTGGTTAATGTAGTTTCTTGGAAACTTTGCAATTTTACTATAAGACTGCTCCAGTTTGGCTAGGATGACTGTAGCTTGTCAGAATTAATAAGGAAGGCATATAGAGACTACGGAGTAGATATGTTTTGGCTACAGTTTTATGTGCATGCTCTGACAGAAAAGGTTTGTTTTATAGGTTCATAGGTGTGTACTAGGCTAATGGCCCTGGAGCCTTTACAAACCTAGCCCATAGGACTACCCTGGCATCATGTCACCCGACATTGGTTCCCAGTGCCTCTGTCAAGTAAAACCACTGGAGTGATCCCTGGGGTGAATTTTCTATTTCCCATCCACTCATCAAGATTTCTCTTGAAGAGGGCCAGTGAGGTGCTCCGCTTGACATGTATGGGAAGTCTATTCCATAGCATGACCAGTCTCTGAGTTATGAAGCTGTCCCTCCAGCATGTTTCGTTGATTGCAGTAATAAGGTTGAGGTCTCTAGAGCATGTGGTGCGGAGGGATTGGGATTTCTTTAGATGTAGCATTTCTAACAGAGATGGGTCAGACATGGCTTTGTAAGTCAAGCAGAGATTGCCTCTAAGTAGGCGATATGAGACAGAGAATAGTTGGAGTTTTTTAAGTCTGTCCATATAGGACAAATGTTTAAGGTTTAGGATCCTCTTTGTGAGGTACTTTTGCGGCCTCTCCAGTTGTTGCAGGTGTTTAGTGAAGTACGTGCCAAATGGGGCATTGTACTCAATGACTGGCCTAATGAGGGAAGAGTAGAGAGAGACAATGACCTCTTTCTTCCTGGATGCAAAACCCTTAGCAATGAGATGTGCCACATAGAAGAACTTTCTGACCACAGTGACAATATGGTGGTCAACAGAGAGGTTGCTGTTAACCTGTGTTCCTAGATCTCTTATAATGCCTTCTGTGTTCAGCAGACTACCATCAATGTGGTAATTCATGGGAACTGAGTTTTTTCCAGAGGGGATAACAACACATTTTTTTGGCATTGAGCGGTTCTGACACCAGTTGTTGGTCTCAGTGAGGCCTTTCTGTAGGATGTCAACATCACTTGGGGAGTTAATAATAGCTCCCAACTTGCAATCGTCTGCAAACTTTGTCAGCCAGAGTCCCTTCGTGTTGGCCTGGACTTCAGAGAAGTAGATACCAAACAGGAGGGGACCCAGGGCCAAACCCTGTGGGACTCCACTCATAACTGGTCAACAGTCTGACTTGGAGTCAGCTACTTTCACACTGTGGGTTCTACCTGTGAGCCAGTTTGCAACCCATCTAGTGATACAGGGGTTGATGTCTAGCTTAGTGAATTTTTCTATGATTCCTGAGTGGGGAATAGTATCAAAGGCCTTAGCCAGATCAAGGTAGGCTGTATATACCACCTTGCCTTCATCCACAGCTCCGGTGACTGACTCAAAGACTCAACCTCATTTAAATGCATTTCTGAAGAAGCAATGACAACATAGCGAACGCGCTCACTTTTATTATTTTAATAAACAGTTTTTTTACCTTTGCCGTGTGGGTTCGGTTTTATTTCTTGCTATATATTTTTTTTATTACCGCACCCTTACCCTTGTCTTGTATCATATTTTTTGATTAGCTTTCAGTTTTTACAAAGGAATACTGTAGGTCATCTTATAGCTTTATGACTGAAGAGGCTGCACATATTATATTACTGAATTGTCTGCATGCTGCATTAGACTTGTTAGGTGAAAGGCTGTATGCATTACATTTATGAATTAAAGAATGGCAATCTTTATATTGAACCTTGTGTCTCAGTTAAGACTGTTGTGGAGGAGTTGACAGCTCATCTGTCTAGTGTGCACACTGCATTTGATGGCTAAGGTAACTTTTAAACCATCTGAATGTACTGTTTGTAAAGCCCAGTTCCTTAGGTATACATACCAGTAAGCAATGGGAAACTGCACAAAATGCTTTGGATAGGTCTAAAACTAGGGATGTAACCATTTCATCTTCATGACGTCGTTTATGAATATAGTTTATCAAAGTTAGTAATGCTGTTTCTATGCTGTAGTGTAGTCTAAATCAATGCTGTGCTGTGGAAAGTAATTTCATCTCTGTTAGGTCAGCTGTAAATGGACACAATTTCCAAGTATCTTAGATTGAGGGGACACAATAGCTACAGGTCTGTAGTTTGCTAGTTCAAGAGATTTGCTATTGTTATGAAAGGGAATAATGTAGGACTGTTCTAGGGTTTTGGGACTATAGCTTTTAGACAAGACTGACTTGCAAATATGGATAATGGGTATGCACTGATTACTGCAGCTATTTTGAGATATTATACTGGTAGGACTTCTCACAACAGATGCAAGTTTCTGATTACATTTTTTACTGTGGTAGTAAGTTATTGTAAGAAGTGACACTGTCTACAACACTTATTGATATGTTGGTGCATTGGGGTTTATTATTGGAGTTAGCAGCATTTATATAGTATGAATTAAATCTGCATCCTATGTTATACTTTATTTCACCTGTGAAAAAAGAGGGTTGAATTTTTTTTAACAGACTATAAATCTGACTGCTGACCAAAACTATACTTCGAGTTTTCCTGTATGTTAGTATAGTACTTTTGCTCAGCCATTAGGATGGTATTCTTAGGTTTCAATATTGTTATGAATGTTTTATTATAAATGCTACTTTTTGCATCCTATATCTTGGCTGTACATTACCTTTTTGAATCTAATGTAAACAACGGAGTAGGTTTTATTTTGACCCTTTTCCTACATTGAGGTGCAAGGGAATTGAATACAGAGAAGAAAATTTCAATGAAGTGAGTTACTGCATCATCTGAAGTCAGTGTTTTAAATGTGCTCCATTGCTCAGCATAATGCTAAATAAGAGTGTTTCCTTATCAAATTTTGTTGCATTTCTGACTTTTATAGTGGCTGTTTCTATGAACTGTGATGTGTTTCCATATGGCATAGATCAGTTTATGATCGCGAATTGTGTCAGCAAAATTCTTGCACAAGTAATTTTGTTTGGATCTGGTGTCGGTGTCCAATCCAAAATACTTTCTTTTCCAGTAACTTTATATGTTCTTGTGGTCATATGTATTTGCCGAGTTAATCCACATATATTAAAAGTGGGTGAATATTTTATGACTACTTTTGAAACAATCAGTATTAAAGTCACCCAAAACTATTGTTTCAAGAGATAGATTTGTAGTTAGCCAGATTAATCTCCTCAAATGATAATTTGTCTGTAGTAGAATTTATACAGAGTGTTGCTATATATACTGACTTTAGTAAGGTAATTTTAAGTAAAGTTAATAGGATTTCAATATTACTGATATTTGGTATTTATGTGGGGTGCACACAAGATTAAAAGCTTTCGAATATATAATGGCTACTCCAGCAGCACTTTTACTAGTACAATCACTACAGACAACACTGTAGCCAGGAAGCATTTTTCCTTCATCTTTTGTGTGTGATTTAAGCCAGGTGTCTGTTACTGTGATTATGTCAGGGAGTACAATAAGACATCCAGCTGTGCAGGTTATTTTATTCCATGTACCATGAGCATTTATAGGACTTTTAATTAAGTTGGGCTGCCCCAGTAAAGTGTATTAGGATTGCTATAGACAGTATTATACATGGCAAATTCTGACATGATGAATGGCCCCACATTTTAGAAAGAACGTGTATTCATGTTTATGCTGAGGTTTAGAGTATACCATCAAAGAATGTACAAGGCAACTGGGCCACATGGACATTTAGTACCCATCCTTAGACCTTACCTCCTTATTCATCTTTTGTGTGTGATTTAAGCCAGGTGTCGTTACTGTGATTATGTCAGGGAGTACAATAAGACATCCAGCTGTGCAGGTTATTTTATTCCATGTACCATGAGCATTTATAGACTTTTTTTTAAAGTTGGCTGCCCCAGTAAAGTGTATTAGGATTGCTATAGACAGTATTATACATGGCAAATTCTGACATGATGAATGGCCCCACATTTTAGAATAAAGTATTCATGTTTATGCTGAGGTTTAGAGTATACCATCAAAGAATGTACAAGGCAACTGGGCCACATGGACATTTAGTACCCATCCTTAGACCTTACCTCCTTATTCAAGGAATGATAGGCCAGTCATACAGGGTGTTAATTTGTGAATGTCCATTCAATTGTTCATAGGTTCATAGTTTAATACTAAGCTAACTGCCCTTGCGAGCCATTTTAAGCTTAGGCAATTACCCCTTGTGAGACTCAAACCCTGCACCTTGTGTTTGTAAGGCAAACACCTTAGCCATTAAGCCACCCTCCCAACAGAAAAACAGTATGTCACATTGCTTGATGTGGAGAGGAAGTGTGTTCCTGAGAAGGCATAGTTGTTACATGAAAACAACATCTCTCCACCTTCATTTATTTGCTGAAGCAGTTTCAGATTTTTTGTTCTAATGCTTACTATACTGTTTGATTTGTGGTAATTTAAGAGATCTTGGATTGCCAGATCCTTAATGACCTGGAAGATGATCCACTGGTCACACCTAATGAGTCTATGCAACATTCAATACAGGGGTGAGGACTCCAGCCTGTCACGGTAGCTAAAGTCCTTTAGGCCCATGATCTATTTTATTGAGAATATTTGAGGGGTGTCCTACTGTGTGATATGTTTAGTGAGATACATTCCAAAGGGAGTACTGTATTTGATGATGGACTTGATCAGTTACAGAGAGGAAAGGACTTAATTGCATCTAAAGGAAACACCCTTTGCAATCAACTGTGCCAGATAGAAGGATTTCCTGACCACTTTTGTAAAATGATGATCAAAAGAGAGGGAGTTATCTACCCATGTTCCAAGGTCTATCATCATTTGGAGTGGGATGTTTTCTATACTAAAAGCTGGTTGGATTTTTTTGTTGTTGTTTTTTGCACATTTTTTAGCATTTAGTTTCTGTCTATTTTCGAGTTTTTTAGGATTTAGTTTCTTTACAATTTCAGAGCACCAGCTATTCACATGTGTATGTTCACTTATTTATTTACTGCATTTGTTACAGAGATAGTCCAACTGAGCAAACAGATGTCTCTTTTGAGCAGAGGCCTGGACAGAAAAGTTCCAAAGTAGCTAAAAATTAAACAGATAACATGGGTATTTAAAACAATACGTCACAGAAACATATGAATATACAATAGCAGCTAAAAATTATTTATGTTAACATTTGGGTATATATTATGCAGTACATTTTCCAAGACATATTAGGAATTGTGGCAGTTACAGCTGGCAAGGAAAGTTAGGCAGAAGCTGATAAGGAGAAGTAAGACAGAGTGGACAAAAGGACATGCATGAGTTGACTAAAAAAAAGTTTTGAGTTATAGGAAGTTATAAGCAGAGTTAGGGTACATGAGCATAGCCATGTATCAGACATACTGCCTTAGGTGAGTTTTGAATGATTTAGTACTTTCAGTTTGTCTAAGAGCTCAGGTTAGAGTTGAATATTTTTGCATTACAGGAGGAGTACAATGCGTCTCCATCAGAGTTCTCAGACTTGCTTAGTCAGTAACAGCTTGTGATGTGTTTAGTCTAGTGGGGGTTATGCTGCTGAAGCATGTTGCGTAGGCTTGGAGGTACAGGAATTTGTGGGTAGTCACTAAATTGTGAATGAGTTAGCGAGTGTCATAACTTATGCCACTGAAGTTGTTTTAGAGGTTTACAGTGATGAGTCTGGTAGCTCTGGTTTGAGAGAATTTGGCTATTTTGTTGAAACACTGGTGTACTGAGGAGAGTGAGGTGGAATTCAGGTTGATGAGTATGGGGGTGGCATAAAGAAGGGTAGAGAGAAGGAAAGAAGATGCTACAGTTTTCTGGCTTGCTCTGATGACCTTGTAGAGGGTCCTTAGTTTTGGTGAGCTCTATTTATTGCATGTTATATGCTGTGGTCGAATTTCAAACTGTCATCAATGATGACTCCTAACAGTTTGGTGATGGTTACTAGCGCTACATGTGATGGTAAATTACTGTTTGTAGGGTGAATAGGATCAGATTTGTTCTTTGGGATTTAATAATAGTAGTGTGTCTGCCAGCCATGCTTTAGGGACTCATATTAAATGTTGCAGATTTTCTGAATTATTTGCAGAACAGATTAGTGTAGTCATCTGCATACTGCAAGATGGATGCATGTTTAGCAGCAGTGTGAAGATCAAAGAAGATATCGAACAGTAAAGGACCCAATACTGATCCCTGGCGGGCTCCAATTGTAGCAGGAAAAAAGGTGGAGATGTCATTTTCCCATTCAACTGCTTGCACCCAGTTTGAAAGGTAGCTATGAAATCAGGGCTTTGATGATAAGACTAGGCCTAATGAAGATAATTTAAGTAATAGTTTCCAGTGGGATACAGTGTCAAATGCCTCGGACAGATCCAAGGACACTGCTGAGACAGAGCTGCCATTATTCTTACTCTGGTTGAGTGCAGTGATAAAAGTTTAGAAGTGCAGTTGTATTGCTGTGGTGCGGGTCGAAATCATGGTAGGTTGGGGGTAAGAAGGTTGTCTGTAATAAAAAGAGTCGTCTAGGAATACATTTTTCTAGTACCTTTGAAAGAGGGGATAAGATGGCTATAGGCCTGTAGCTAGAAATGTCATTGGATTTCCTTCTTTGTGCAGAGGCAAGAGATATGATTTTTTTTCCAAAGTATGGGAACATATCCCTCCTTAAATGACCTATTTATTAGGGACTGACACAGGGTAGGATAATGCTTTTGTTGCTAGTTTAATATATTTATCTGGTGTTTTACCTAGGGCCAGGATGATAGGTTGACCATAACAGTAGGTACTGCTTGGAAGGTAAAAATCTTTTGACTACTTCGTAGCTTTATGGGGGGAGTTTTGGTAGGGATAGATGGGGTGTTAATAAAAGAGGCAATTTTTATATCAAGTGAGTGCTGAACTGGTTACTAATATTATTTGCATGGTTAGTTAAACATAGGGTGGGCTGTAATGACTGACCTGGATTTACAAGATGATTTACGTCTGAAAAGAAGGATTTAGTGTTACTTTGGTTCTCAGATTGCAGTCTAGTATGTTTTTTTTTCAGTTCTGATCTTATTTTTTGTAGAATTTCTTAATTCTTTGTATAATTCAAGACTGGCTATAAAACTGTACTTCCTCCATGTTTTGTATGCATTACCCCATTTTTAATTAATTGCACAGTATCTTTAGACAGCCAGGGAGCAGTGTTTGTCTTAATTCTTTTAGTTCTAATGGAAGAATGACTATTTAACATATTTATGAATGCAGGGTTAAACACGACTATGGCTTCATCCACCTTCCAAGTTGAATGCTTTCATGTTGGAGATAAATGAGATGAGCTGGAAGGAGAAGATGTTGTGAGCATTATTATATCATTGCTGTTTTTATAGTCCCTTATAGCACAGGTGGGTAGATTATCACTTAGGGCATCTGGGAGGGTATTAAGTTTGGTAAAGTTTTTTGGGCTGTTGGTCAGTATCCAATCAATTGTTGTTGCTTTGTTTTTTGGTTTGTTGCATCTGGTAGGGGCTGAGATGAACTGATTGAAGCTACATAGAATAATGGCATTTTTTGAGGTTTCATTAACAATCATTCACCAATCAATGCTGACATTGCCCATTATGATGGTTACTTGTAAAATGTTTAAAGAAACCCAGGACAGAAATCCTTCTCTATTGTCAATATTGTTACCAGGGGCTATGTATATTCCTATGATACAAAGGCATATATCCATCAAGTTTGAGTGAAGTTAGTGGGATCTCTGAATTTTTCATTTTTGAAGTATTGAGATGGGAGATGGACTGAGTTGGTTATATAGATGATAGCTATGCCGCTATATTTTTCTACTCTTGTTTAGTTTCATTATATTATATCCTGGAGGAAAAATTTACTCATTCTTGGTTTCTTAACTTAGTCATGTTTCAGTTATCACTAGAATATCAGGGCAGTATTGAGCTATCCAGGCAAAGATATCTGGAATTTATTACAAATGCTTCTAAGGTTGAAGGCATATAGGTGTAAGCCAGATGTACTTTTGAGGGTACATGTGGGTTGCTGGTAAAATTAGATTTAAGAGGCCTCACTTAGGATGTATGTTGCCACATAGCTGTAGGTGGTGGAGTATAAGGGAGTGCGAGTTGGACTATTTATATTTGAATTTCTGGGCCTAGGCTCAGTTTGTTTTGTGAAAGTTACTGGGTAACAGGAAAGTTTTCAAAGAAGTTTGTGGTCTGTGCTATAAAGTGAGATGCAGATGTACTACAGATGGAATGGGATAAATTAGATAGATGAAAGTCTGAGTAGTGGTTATTTTTTAAATTGTAAAATGGAGGTGCTGATAGGTGATAACATGGGCTAGTGATATGAGAGGTAATAGTATGAGTAGCAGTAAATGAGGAGGAGTAGGCAAAAAAAAAAAGAGAAATGAAGGAACCAGATTTAAAACAGGGAGGGTTGTGGTATTTTGGTATGTACTGTAACTATGCTGTTAGGGACTAAAGTGCATTTAAATAAATACGTTGAGGGTCATCATTTCTGCAGTAAAATGTTGGTTTGTTGACAATGATGCAGGGCATTGGATTTGGAAAGATGTATTTAAGCGCGGTTTAGAAAGGAGTGAAGTAGAAATTTAAGGGAGTAGTATGGTGGGAGAGCTTGCTGGTTGAGGAGATGTACTTGGGTAACTGGACTGGTTGCTGATATGGGTGGAAGGAGATGGATGAATAGAAAAGTAGAGTAGGTGGGGGTGGATGGAATATGGGGACAGGGTAGGGGAATGAACCACTGGAGTAGGATGGCTGAAGAAAAACAATCAATAAGTATTAGCACTTGCACTCTATTTCTTTTAAAGTACAGGCACTTTTAGGTTAGTAAGCTGCGGTACATGCATACAAGGAACAACTGAACTACAGACGTAGTAAAAATACACTGTTGTATTGCTGCTAAAGAGGTTTACTAATTTAAGTACAGGACCTTTTCTAGAGCAGTTTTTTGTAACTTATTTAGCTTGTTCTTTTATTTTTCAGTTTGGTCTCAAATTTGATTTTCAATTGGTGTGCTTCTGTGCCAAATGCAAGCCTACTGGTGTTTACCTCCACACAAGTTAAAAAGCTCAGTAGCACAATAAATAACATACACTGCTCTATTGGGTTGGACAATATTCTTCGCATGAGCAGTCGTCATCACCTGTTAGCAGTCTCAGTCAGCTTAGCTGCATGACTGACATATCTGAAAGCCAGGGAAGTTTTCTACAGCAGGCAACTGTAGGAGAAAAAGAATGGGTTTAGCCAAAGACAAATGGTGCTACATAATTCAGGGGATATAAATGAATAGAGAAAGGAGCTAAGAGTGAAGATGTGAAACTAGGCAATAAGGAGGTATAAGCATGATGAGTGAATGTCTTCTGAGTGATCAGGAGCACAAATCTGCTCTGTTAGTCAATATGTCAGCAGAGATACCTTTGGTTCCTTAAGCCCAAAATGCAGTCACACAAAAAAAATGCTGTTGTTTACCATGAAATTCCAATCCTACTCAACAATACAACAGAGCACTGCATACAGGCTGTGAAGCTTTTAATCTAAGCTTATACTATACCATTTCCCAAAGTGGTGGTAAAATAAAATAATAGCTTTTGTATAAGCCATTAAGTAAACAGAGTTAACAAGGTAGATAGCAGATGAAAACTTATCAGATAAAATAAAAAGTACAGTTTTGTACCTACCATACATGTAGATGTTCAAGTGTTCACCCTGCTGGAGTCATCATACTTGGGTTATCCTGCCGTCAGGCGGTCCCGCAGTCGGCCCGAATTCCAAAGTCTTGGTCCGGCGTCGGTTGCTGTCGCTTCTTCCCTGACGTCAGTGCGTCAGGGGTATACAAGAGGCATCCGACGCCATTTTCTTCAGTTTTTCTTGCCCCGGATGTCAGGTGCCCCCAAAAGGTAGAAAAATATACATATATAAATATATATATATATATATATATATATATATATATATATATATATATATATACACACATATGGCTATATAAAAATAAAACAAAACCCTTAGGTACAAGCAAATACACCACAGAGGTAGTACAGAATAAAGTGGTAGAGATAAGTTCAGCTAGTTCAGAGGGGATGGAGGGAGGGTAACCTGGACTGCAGCAGGGTGAACACTCAAACATCTACATTTATGGTCGGTACAAAACTGTACTATGTTCATCATGTTACCCTGCTGCAGTCATCACACTTGGGTTGAATCCCAAAGCTAAGGAGGGGAGGTGGAGTCAAACAGGGTTAGAAGAGGCTAGTAGGCCCTGCAAAACTGCAGTGGCAAAACCAGCTCTAGTCTTAGAGTAAAGAGGTAAGTGATAGTGTTTGGTGAAGGTGTGCACTGAACTCCAAGTAGCAGCTTCCAGAATATCCTTGGTTGGCACTCCCCTGAGAAAGGCTGTTGATGTAGCTGTAGCCCTGGTGGAGTGGGACCTAATGTTAGCAGGTACTGGTTTCCCATGATGTGTGTAGCAGAAACGTATGCAATTTCCTATCCATTTAGAAATGGTCTGTTTTGAGATAGCTTTTCCTTGTGATCCTGTAGCATAGGCTACAAAGAGCTGGTCAGCTTTTCTGAAAGCCTTAGTTTTATCCAAGTAGTAACGTAATTGCCTGTGAATGTCCAAAGAGTGCAGGAGTCTTTCTCCTTTGTTCTGGGGATTTGGGAAGAAGGTGGGCAAGTGAATGGTTTGGTTTAGGGCCACACTGTATACCACCTTTGGCATAAAGGAAGGATGAGTTCGTAGAGAGACTCTGTCTTGATGAAAAATGATGAAAGGTTCCACTGCCATTATTGCCTGTAGCTCTGAGACTCTTCTAGCTGAGGTTATTGCTAGTAGTAGGGCAGTTTTCCATGAAAGAAATTTTAAGTCAGCTGAAAAAGCTGGTTCAAAGGGTAGCAGTGTAAGCTTTTCCAGGACAAAGTTGAAATCCCAAGTAGGTGTTGGAGCTCTCCTTGGCGGTCTTAAGTTCTTAGCCCCTCTGAGGTACTGTCTTAGGAGTGGATGTGAAAATAAAGGAGGATCCGTGCTGTAATGAGCTGAAATTGCTGAGGCGTGGATCTTAATAGATGAAAAGGAAAGTCCTTTGTGTAACATTTCAGTTAAATATTGTACACTCTGAGGAATGTTTGGCTCCAGGGGATTTAGGCCTTTAGCCTGGTTCCAAGAGCAAAATCTTTTCCATTTGTCTGAATAGGTTTTCCTGGTGCTGGGCCTCCTGGCCTCCAGAATGACATCCGTAACAGCTTTGGAAAAAGGTGTTGGCTGGTTGTTTAGGTAACTTGCCATGCAGCCAGGATTAAAGTCTTGAGCTGGCTGTGTAGAATCAGATTGTCTCGCTGGGTGAGCAGGTGAAGAATTTGTGGCAAAATCCATGGTGGGCCCTGGGTCATGGTCCTTAAAATTGGATACCAATGTTGGCGTGGCCAATCTGGTAAAACGAGAATCATTTGTGGCCTCTCTAATCTGACTTTCAGCAGTACCTTTGCTAGAAGAGGCAATGGAGGGAAGGCATACATTGTTAATATTTTCCAACTGAATAACAGAGCGTCCACTTTCCAAGCTAGTGGATGGAAGGTCCTTGTGCAAAATTTTTGAAGTTGGTGGTTGTGGGAGCTTGCAAACAGATCTATGTCTGGGCGTCCCCATTTTTGAGCTATCATTGCAAATACTTGTGGATCTAGTTTCCACTCGTGTGGATCCATGATGTTTCTGCTTAGGTCATCTGCCAATGTGTTTTTCTTTCCTGGCAGGAATTGTGCTTGTAATTGAACCTGGTAAGACAGTGCAGTGTTCCACAAGGTCATTGCTTGTCTGCATAGAGGGTAGGAATGTGTGCCCCCTTGCTTGTTTATATACCACATAACTGTGGTGTTGTCTGTCCTTATTAGTAGCTGTCCTGGGTGTAGAAGGTCCTTGAAAACTGTTAAGGCATTCTGCACTGCTAGCATTTCTTTTTGATTGATATGCAGGTGTCTCTGATCTGTAGTCCATTTGCCCTGAATGCACTGTCCTGCTATGTGTGCTCCCCAGGCATAGTCTGATGCATCTGTTGTCATAGTTTGCCTGGCTGTGGGTAAGGTGAAAGGCACCCTTGTTGAGGTGACATGCCTGTGCCCACCATAGAAACTCCTGTTGAAGGCAGGGAATGAGTGGAATCATTGTTTCCAAGCTGTGGTTGTGCTGAGTCCATACACTTTTCAGGTACCATTGTAATTTCCTCATATGCAGTTTTGCAAATGGTATTAGTAGAATGCAAGATGCCATGAATCACAAGGCCTGCAGAATTTTTCTTGCAGGGAGTTGGGTCTTTGTTGCCATTATTTTGAAATATTGAGACAGTTGTCCTTGTTTGTCTGGCGTGAGATAAGCCATCTGGGCCATTGTATTCAAGCTGGCACCCAGGAATGTTATGTTTTGTGAGGGCACTAGTTTTGATTTCCTTTCGTTTACTGTGTACCCTAGGCAACTTAGAAGGTGTTTGACAAATGCCAGATGCTGTAAAAGAATGTCCTTGCTTTCTGCTTGAATAAGACAGTCGTCCAGGCATGGGTATATCTGAATTCCTCTTTGTCTGCAGTATGCAATTACTGGTGCCAGGAATTTTGTGAAGACCCTGGGCGCAGTAGATAAGCCAAAGGGCAGTGCAGAGAATTGGTAATGCGTTGAACCTGCAATGAAGCGGAGGTATCTTCTGCAATTTTGTCTGATAGAGACATGCAGGTATGCCTCCTTGAGGTCCAAAGTGACTAGCCAAGCATTCTTGCCCAGCATGGGAAGAAGCTGCTGTAGTGTTAGCATCTTGAATTTTGGTACTTGCAGATAGGTGTTCAGAATTGAAAGATCCAGAATGGGTCTCCATGCTTTGTCCTTTCTTGGAACTAGGAAGAGTCTTGAGTAAAATCCTTGTCCCTGCTGCTGTGCAGGTACCTGTTGAATGGCTATCATGTTCATGAGAGCTGTAATTTGTTTTTGTGCCTCTGCCCATTGATTTGGTGGCAGGTTTGTCATTCCTTTGATCCTTGGTAAGGTATGAATGTGGAATCTGTATCCTTGAGAGACAATGTTTAGAACCCATTTGTCTTTTGTGATGATGTGCCAATTGTCTGCAAAAAATGCTAGTTTTCCTCCCAAAGGTGTTGCCAGGAGAGAATTGCTTGGTAGTTTGAGGATGGAGTCATTGTGTCTGCCTTCTGTTAGCTTGGGGCCTGTCTGCTCCTCCTTTCTGGGTAGCAGAACCCCATTGGC
This sequence comes from Protopterus annectens, assembly GCF_019279795.1. Lineage (NCBI taxonomy): Eukaryota > Metazoa > Chordata > Ceratodontiformes > Protopteridae > Protopterus > Protopterus annectens. The sequence goes on from NC_056725.1 coordinate 1,754,370,428, forward strand.
GAGGTTTGTAAGGGCCCTGTGACTGACCTCTGCCCCTTGGGCGTCTGTATTTGCCCCTCTGTGATCTGTCTGAAGCTGGAAAGGACCAATTTTCTGTTGGCCAATTTCTGCTGAAGCGAGGGGGTTGTACCTGCAAGAAATCCTTGACCGTTTGCATAGATTTAGCCTTATCCTCCATTTTCTTTAAAACCTCTTCTGCTTTGACACCAAATAATACATCCTGTTGTAAAGGTACATCTAATAATTTCGCTTTAACATGGTCAGGGAGGGTTTGCTCTTTTAACCAAGCATGTCTACGAATGACTGAGGCAGTAACAGCTGCTCTACAGGAAGCTTCCAGTGAATCAAATCCGCATTGTAAAGTATGCTTGCCCACCTGTTCAGCTGCACGCAACAGATCCTGCATTTCCTTGAACTCAGGCTGTTCTGAGTGTGTGCTCATTTTTTGTTTTAACTGAGACATCAGGAATTGTTGATATTTCAACATGTGAAAATGGCAATTTAATGCTCTCATAGCCAGAGTTGCAGAGGTGTATATTTTCTTTCCCAATCTATCTAGGGCTTTGGAATCTCTTTCAGAGGGCACATAATTTTTAGCCATAGAAGCCTTTGCTCCCTTAGGACCCTGGGATATGGTTTCTGGGTCAGCTACAGGGCTTTTATGAAGGAATTTGTGTGAGTCAGGTACTCTGTAGTATCTGTCTGGTTTGGCTGGAGCAGGAGGTAGAGAGTCTGGATTTAAACTAGACTCCAAGTAGACATCATCCACAATATATAAAACAGGAGGAATAGCAAGAGGTCTGTGCTGGGGTAATAAAAGGAACTCTCTGAGCCTTTTCTTAGAATCTGAGTAATCCTGGCCTTCCCAGTGGAAATGTTCCCTCATGGTATGTAACGTTTCCCCAAAGGAGTAGCCTTCAGGGGGAGATGCTGAGGGAATAGAGTCTTCAGCATCAGAATCCTCATAAGGTGGAAAAGTGTAATCCTGTTCCTCAGAAGAATCTGAGGAGAGAGAAACCTGGTCAGAGGATGCATAATCCTCCTCTTGTCATGGTCTTTTATCAGGAGGGGGATGGGAACCCCTGATAAGGGTAATTAAATCTTCAGCCATCTTAAGCATCTGTTTCTTAGGCATGGGGCCTTGACCTGTAGACTGATAAACAGTTTTCCATAAGATTTAATGGTGAGAGTAGTCGGTCTGAAGACACCGTCTGCAACCGAAGGTGTTTCCTCTGCACCGGTGTCTAAATCTGCTCCAGTGTCGGTAGATGGCTGCGTCGGCCAAGTAGACTCTGCGTGGGAGTCGGCAGCTGTCTGGGGTTCCAGCTCAGCGGTTGTCAGGGGCTGCGTAGGCGCCTCACTGAAAACCGGAGAACCGGCGACAGTCCCAGCTGAGGCCTCGTTGTCTGGCTTATTCCTAGGCTGCCTGTCCTTATCCTTGCGTTTTTTTAAGAATAGCGGTCGTCGGCTGCTCCGACGGCATTATATAATTGAATTTCCTACCAGAATAATGCCGTGCGAAGTCAAAACGGCGTTTGATAGTGCGTTTATTAAACCTAGCGCAAAACCGACAACCTGTGACGTCGTGGTCTGGGCCTAGGCAAGGAATACAATAGGAATGGAAGTCCTTATGAGGTATTTGCTTCCCACAAGAAATGCAATTGTTAACTTTTTCTGACATCGGACTGAGGCAAGAAAATGTTCCCCAATGGGGTACTTAGCTTTATTGAAGATGTCGGACTGAAATTCAAATTGAAAATCTCAAGTGTCGGCCGACCGGCACTTGCGAACTGCTTCTGCTTCGGGCACCGCGCAGCAAGAAAGACTGAAGAAAATGGCGTTGGATGCCTCTTATATACACCTGACGCACTGACGTCGGGGAAGAAGCGACAGCAACCGATGCCGGACCAAGACTTTGGAATTCGGGCCGACTGCGGGACCGCCTGACGGCAAGATAACCCAAGTGTGATGACTGCAGCAGGGTAACACGATGAATATCAGTGAGAATGCACATCAAGAAGCCAAACTATTTTACACTACAAGCCCGCTAATCTTCAGCATATATTAACCGTTAGCAAATATACAACCGAAAAGAGGAAAAAGTCACATTAATACGCAGCCATATATGATCTACTTACTGAAAAAAACACTAAGCATGTTGCCAGTTACTGTTATGGCCCTCTATTAACATGAGCATGAGTTGCTAAATCCTAAAGCCACTTTGTGCAATCTGTCGCTGAAAAAAAACCCAGTAAGGCTGTGTTAGGAATCATTTAGCTAAGAAAAAGAAGACTTATGAACCAGTTTAGTTAGAATAAAGAAAAAACAAATCCTTATGAGCAATCTACTGTCACAGATTCAATGCCAGATAGTAGTCCAAGCACAAAGTTGAAGTTCTGGTCTACATGACAGAGTAAAGAGTCATGGAGTAAGTAAGTGGTGATTTAGCACCGTTTACATTAAATATTCAGAACAATAAGAACTTATTGCATTGTACACTTTGTAGCTACTGGGATTTCTGTATAATAACTAGATTACAATTATCTGAAAGCTTGGCTAATTAGGGTTACCTGTTGTTGACTGGGAGAGCAGAAATGTATATTCCTAATAGCAAAGCACAGACCCCTTCATGCTCACTGAAGACTTGCCAGCCACTTTCACAGTGTGGGTCCTGTCCCTCTGGACATTAGCTATCTAACTACATAGGGATCAACTTGGATTTAACATTTAGCTTAACAATGCTGACATGTGGTAAGGTAATGCCTTGGTGAAGTCTAGGTGTGCTGCATGAGCAGCATGGCTACTGTCCATGGTTTGATGTTACCAACTTCACTACATAGGCTCTACTGTTAGCAAAGCCAAACTGTTGCAGGCAAGTCTTGCAAGATTTCTTATACTGTAGTTCATCAGGTCTGTTATGACTTGTCCCATGGCCTTTCAGATGAGGCTCATCAGGCTGATGGATTTATAATTCCCGAGTACTGTTGTGAGGCCACCCTTGTGGTTTGGCATCACAGCTGCTGTATGCCAAATCTTGGAGCCAAAGCTGGTGGATAAGCTCAGGTTGAATAGTTGTATGAGCAAGACCACCAGTGCATGTTTAGTGATGTTCAGCAAGCAACCTATTATGTTATCAGGTCCTATTGAGGATGTATTTTTTGTTTTGGCATTTTTAATAAGTGTTCTTTGGTGACAGGAAGTTTGAGATCCTTAGGTATACAAGTTTTTTTTTTATAGATGTCACTGGGGTGAAATCTACACTGAACTTGTTTGCTTATATATTTGTGATATCCGCTGGATCACTGTATGTAGTGTCATTATGAATAAGTTCACTTTGGTGTTGGAGTGTTATTTCATAACTTTCTGGCATAAGTAAAGAAGGATTTGTAATTATCCTTATTTTCTGATGCCAGTTTAAGTTAATGGGAAGCCTTTGTTTTCCTGATGGTAGTTTTAAAGACCTTAGCTAACCTTTTGATGTTGGCCTTTCTTTGTGGGTCTTTAGCTTTGCTATAACAACCTTTTACCTTGTACTGTAATTTTTATTTATGCAGGTGGACCACCAGGCTGCTTTGCTTTCACCTTTTCCATTTTATTTAGATTTAGTGGGGACTGAAAGATTTATAGCTTTCTAGGTGACCACGTAATTTATTTGCTAAACTAGTAGCTATGTCCACATTTTGAGGATAACAGTTGCAGTTGAACTTTAAGACTTCATCACAAAGTGGCAGGACGTTTGTACGTTTGAAGTCTTTGAATACTCTGATATTTGCATCTGTTGGTTTAGGGATTTTGAATGATAAGGTTACTAATTTGTGGTCAGACTTAACTGGGGTTGGGTATGCTAGTGGAATAGTGTACATAGAAACTATATTTATAAGAATCCGATTAAAAACATTTTGTCCTCTAAAGAGGTCTTTAACGATTTGATCCAGGGAAGTCTTGTTTAAGAAATCAAGGGGTTTTGTGGCACAGCTTACATTTGCAGTGCAGGTCTCCCAGTTTATCGAGATGTAGTGAAAGTCTTTCAGGATGGAGTTTTGGATGGAGGTTTTGCATATTTGAAGTACATTCAATATAATTTAAGAAATGGACAGGGTTTTCAGGGGTCACTGAAGGGGTCTTGTGAGATGCAGTATTCTGATAGTTGGTTTTATTTTGACCGAGTTGAATCTCAAGGAGTTTGGTTCATTTTTGAGGAGGCACATAGTTTTGTGTGTGTGTGTGTGTGTGTGTGTGTGTGTGTGTGTGTGTGTGTGTGTGTGTGTGTGTGTGTGTGTGCCAAGTTAACAGGTGATGGTAATGTTCTGAAAAAAAGTGATGCATTCAAATGGAGATTAGAAGAAATACCTGTATAAAAGATCAGCCTGCCAAATGTTAGTGTGTGCAAGTTAACACAAACGTTGGAAAATACACAAAAAAACCCTCTCATGTATAATAATAAGTGGTGGGAACAATAGCTTTTTATCATAACGGCTACTCTATCCATATTATCCCGGAAAGTAAATGGCTTTACAGGTACACACAAAAAGGAAAGAGTGTTGAATTATATTGTGAAATGCACAGTGCAAATAGTAATGTTGCAGGAGACACGTTTGGAAAGAAACAAATGTGTGAAATTGTGAAAGACAAAGTGTGTTTCAAGGAATCTGCATGCTGCTGAAATGAAAACAAACTGTATGTTGGTGTTGCCATGTTGACAAAGTGAAGTATGAAAATTAATTGAAAGCTATTAGACTACAGTGTAAGTCAGACTGTTGACTTGAAATGCTGAGAAATAATCAATGAAATGTTAAATGTAAACAAGACACAGGTGCTGAGTATAACAATATTTGACAGCAGAAAATTTTGAAGCACAAGATAAATACACAAAAGTAAACTGTGGACATTGTTAACATACTCTATGTCAAGCAAAGCTATTAGATCAAAAGCTACTCTTGTATAAATGTACAAGATCTTGTTTCAAACTGAGACATTTAAGAAAGCTAATTCACTTAATATTTTGGGTTGCTTGAACTATGATAAGTTTGAAATAGTAAAAGCAAAGAGACAAGAAAAAGGCAAGTGTTTCTACTGCACTTTTAGAAACAGTGGCACAGTTGCAGAAACGTGTCAAATACCATATACAGTCACTGCAATGATATCCTTCACAATCATGCTGATTTATTTATAGGTTTGGGAAGTTTCCCGTGAGAATATCATATGCAAATACACCCTTAAGCTATGGCAGTGATATGTGCTCCAAGGTGAGTGCCACTAGAGTTCAGTAGGAGAACTTAAATGAAACTGAAATGAATAGAAAACAATGCATGAATGTACAAGTATTGTTGTACAGCAAGGCAACATCCATATTTTGTTGATCCACAAGATCTGGATACAATGATTAATGGTTGTAGAAATGGTCCCACTAGACCCAAATGCCAAGTTATTTTCAGTACTACCAGCAAATAATGGGAAAGGCCACGGTGGTGCAGCGTTAGTGTTGTCACCCACATCAAGAGGTTCTCCCATTCGATTCTCGGCTGGAGTGCCTTCTGTGTGGAGTCTGCATGTCCTTCCCGCAGTCAAGTGACATTTAAAGACATTCAGGTAGGTGCGTGCATGAATGGGCGTGCCTTCTTTGAAGGTTGGGTGTCAGGCTGGCAACTCAGCGCCATAAAAATCCACTGCCAATCATTAGTGAACTGGAGTTCTGCTGAGGTACCCGTAACCAGGAAAAGCAGAAAGACATCACTTTTACCAGCAAATAATGGATCCTGACAGGTAAAGCTACATGAAGAAAGATTAATTCACCATTTGGAAGGCTCAAAAATGCACATGGCAAACCATTAGGAAGGTACAGACTGCACAGATGTCCATATGTGATTTAATCAGCACTGGAAGTATGCCAAACAAGTGTTACATGTGAAATTGAAGACTTCAAATGTGATTAGCTTTTAGTTGGGGGGGGGGGTCTTACACATGAGCATGACAAGAAACTGATACAGTCATTAAAAAAATTAAGACAACCTGCTATCAAGTCATATAAGAGCAAAAGTAAACTAACAGTGACATGTCTGAAATATAACACTCGTATTCCAATGTCAAAGGAACTGAAACCAAATACAGAAAAAGAGAGAAAACTGAACAAATGACAAAGGCAGAAGAGAAGCAAGCTTTCTAAAAAATACTGATGTAATAAAGCAATATCTTACAAAGTTTCTACCCAATACACCTGAGATAACTCACAGCAAGATACAGTACAGCTATGGAGCTTTGAGCAAGAAGATACTCTGGAAATGTGCATGAAGCTAGCTACAAAAGCAACAACACTGAAGTGTTATAAGATGAAAAAGCCAGTTATGTTACAAGTAGATGCCAGTAGGAAAGGTATAAGATCTGCAAGCATAAAATAGAAATATCCATTTGTCTATGGGCCAACAGCATTTATTGCTGCACAAAACAGATATGCTCAGACAAAAAAGGAACTGTATGCAATGCTATAAAAAAAGCCACGGTGGTGCAGTGGTAGCATTGTCGCCTCACAGCAAGAGGTTCTCCCATTCGATTCTCGACTGGAGCGCCTTCTGTGTGGAGTCTGCATGTCCTTCCCGTGGTCGAGTGGCGTTCGAAAGACATGCGTGAATGGGAGTGCCTTAGTTGAAGGCAGGGCATTGGGCTGGCACCTCGGCACCACAAAAATCAACTGCCAATCATTAGCGGACCGGAGTTCCACTGTGGCGACCCCTAACCGGGGAAAAGCCGAAAGAAACAACAACATGCAATGCTATAAAAATGTGAACAACTCCACAAATTTCATAAGGTCTTTGTACCAGACACCTCCATGACTATAAAGGATGTTACTTGATTTAGAATAAACATGGTCAGAAAGTGAAAAACAGCTAGACCAAGCAGGAAACTATATAGAGTAAATATAGTGAGTCTAGCATTTTACCAGAAAAGAAGAATTGTTAGCAGAGTAGTGCTTTTTTTTTTTTTTTTTTTTTTTTATCTCCCGTCAAATGACCATCAGCTGTTACCAGCATATCTCTTCATTTACTTGTGTCTACAGGACCCACGTTAGCTACTGGGTCAGTGAGGAGAGCAAGGATGCTGATGCAGCATCATAGTGCTGCAAGGGAATGTGTTCCAACTCCTGTGACCCTACTGCACCTTGTTAGCACTGCAGTCACTGCTTTTGGGAGATGCACGAGTGTTTGCATGCAGGCACAATGCCCCATCTAAATGGTACACTGCTTATGTGTCAAAAAAAAAATACAAGCTTGTAACACTGCTTTATTGTAGAGAACACAGGCTACCTCCTACCTCCCAAGACAGGTGAGCCAAAATCAGCCTCTCACTCCCATCCTTCCCATGTGATCCCTCCAGCATAGGTCGTCCGGTGCACAGTAAGGTTTAGCCTTCTGCACCACTGGGCTTCTCAAAACTAGAGCTTCTTTGTGTAATTCCATAATTCAAATGATAAAAGAAAAAGTAAAAGAATTCTAGAGATCACTGACACTGACTCAGAAATGAAGAACTGAATGATGTTACAATGAAAGGTTGGCCACAGCAAATATTATTGGTAAGGAAAGAGATTTAGTCTTATTTTTTATTGTAAGGAAGAAATAAGTCAAGTTTAAGGCTTAATGGTTAAAACTGACAAGTCTGCAGATGAAAATGAGAAAACAGATGCCTAAGAGTATGTAGGAATCATATCTGGGAGTAGCAAAGTATAAATAAATAGCAAGAGGTATAATGTACTGTCCTGAACTGTTGACTTGGGAGAACAAGTAATGCAGCATTGTGCCATATATGTCACATCATAAAAATAACCCAAGGAAAGAAATGGCAAAACACCCAGTACCAGGTCTAACTAGGCACAGCTTTATTTTCATTTAAAGAGGTTATATATCCTACACTAGTTAAGCATCATTACAATTTCCCTAAAGTGATCAAATCAAAAATGATAGACACAACAAATACAAATTGGTAGGTTCAAAGGTTCATAAATAGTTAGGTTCAAAGGTTCATAAATAGTTATCAGTCAGGTGGTCCAGGTGACCACTGAGGAGCCTAGCCCAATTTCCCATTTGGCCAGAGCACTGTCTGAGTGAATTGTTCACAATAATTTAGGAAAATGGAGGTTGAGGGAATCGAACTCTGGACAACATAAAGCAGATTGTTGACAGCTCATAGTCTATCATCTGCTATGACAAGTGTGATTAGTAAAATAAAAAGTCTATACTATCGAGGCAGGGTACAGCTAGTGCTGTCACTCCTGGTAATGATCCCCGATATAAAAGTAATTTACAAAATTTTTGCATTATTGAAAATTCAGACATATAATATCCAATCCATGCCACTGCAACGTGAAGAATCTAAATGAAAAGAGCAGTTTCAAAGCTATACTGTTAGCAAGAGAAGACAGAAAAGCTAAGTAACTACTTCAACTTCAGCTACATTACTGAAGCCTGAAAATCATAAGTAAGGGAAACATTACAGAAATATCACCAGAGACAGAAATATTGTTATGAAACTTCAGAAGTCTAACAGGTAAGATATTAAGTAAGAATACAAAAAACATACAACATTTTCCACCCTAGAATTAAAGCAGTTTGTAAAGTGAATGAACCAAGGTCCTGTGTTACTCAGAGAAGACGAATAGGATGTATAGGTGGGATTGACAGGCATATGTGCAAGAAAAAGAAGATGAAGTTGAGGGGATAATAAACAACTAGAATTGTCACAATCACTACTTTTGCAAGTAAATTTGAGACTTTCTGAACTGGGCTGGCGCGAATTGCAGGCAAAGAGTACTTTAGTTTTGATGACAATTAAATTAGTAGTAGAACAAGAACTCCTGAAAAGGGAGATCAGACGTCTAGACAGAGTAACATTATCAAACAGACTCATAGGTAAGTACTAGGCTAGCTGCCCTTGCAGGCCATTTCAAGCCTAGCTAGTTTCCTTTTTTGTACTTGAAATAACCTATCCTATTTGTTTATAAAATGGCGTTACCAGACCAAGGTCAATAACTATAAATTACCCTTAATAAGAATAACAGGGATAATACCATAGATAATTTGAAGGGACCCATGCATGGGATAAAGCATTTAGGAGGACCATCCCTACATTAGTAGTACAGGGAGCAGTCCTGGGGAAAATGTTCTATTTTCCACCCACAGACCTTAGTTGTGCTTGAAATTGGACAGGGATGAACTCTGTTTTATATGGATGGGAAGTCTGTTCCATAGCAGTGGTAACATCTGTGAAAAATGTTTATCCCTCCAAACTGTTCTGTTGATGTTGCGGAACAGGTTTAGATCCCTAGACTGAGTATTTCTGATGCCATTTGACTTGCTGATGTGCAGTAAATCAAACAGTATACATGCCAAACACAGGTCACCTCTTAGCAGTCTGTAGGATGCTGAATATAGTGATGAGGTTTTCAACTGGACCATGTAGGACATGTTTAGGCCCTGTATCCTTTTAGTAAGGCATCTGTTACCGGTCCAGTTGTTGCATGTGTCTGGACAGATAAATACCAAAAATGACTGACCTAATGAGGATTGAGTAAAGGGGGACAGTGATATCCCTACATCTAGACACAAATCGCTGTGTTTATAAGCTGTGCAATATAGAAGGACATTCTTACAACAGAAACATGTTGATCAAACCTTAGGTCATTTGTCCACATAAGTTCCCAAATCCTGAACAGCTGGGTCAACTCTTACCAGCTAGGATCCGTGCTTCCTGATCTGTGCTCCTCAATGGTTACAAAAGTCTTTAAAAACTTAAAAAAAAGTTTCTACCTACTTTTGACAGCTACAGTGAACCACTTGCTACAACTGACACCACACACCAAGTGCTCACTCTTGTACCAAAAAGCAGTCAGAATTAATTTCTGTACCAGCATTCAGAAATGTCAGTACAGAAGTAAATACAAAAACTATACTACCAATTGATGCCTCCTTGACTCCGCCCTAGCAACACTTCTGATGCTACCATCATGTTATTAACTCCTAGATGTAGTGCGGTTTATGAATTACATACAGCAAGCATCATTGAATATGTGTAGTCTGAATCCTAAACATTCACATTAATTCCCAGTTTGCAAAACAGAACACAGAATATTACTGGGGTGTTGATTGCTCTAATGGAAATTAAAATAGCAACTGAAACACAGCAAAAGCCTATTGCACAAAAATATTTCTAGAAGGCATTGAATAACAATATCATGAAGGTAACGAGGACTTATACACCTGATTTGATTTGCTAACAACAACATTAAAACAGTAATGGTGGCCTTGCAGGCCTACAATGACAATGCATGGCTGACTACAAGGATAAGTGAAGCAGATGGCATTCCCATTTACATTCCACTTAAGCACAGCGGAACAGTTCTCATATTGCCATCTCTCTTTCCATCCCTCCCTCCCTGCTTTCCTGCTTTCATTTCTGTTGATGGTAGTAATAAACAAACAGACAAATTGTCTTAATATCTACAAAAAATAATGAAAAATCTGTAAGAGGTGATGTTTAGAGCACATATTAGGACATTCAGAGGGATTACTGGGAGAATGTAACTATTTGAAGCTGGTGATAGAATGTGCATGTTTAACAGCTTGCCATAATTCCAACTCAGCAACAGGTGGTCGAACTGCAGAATAAGATGTGTAATTCAGGTAATCAAAGGGCATATGGGCAGAAAAAGCTGGTGACAGTGAAAGACAAGGCTCAAAGTAAGAATTTGAAATTTGAATGTTATACAGGAAGAAAAGGATTTGGACTTAATAGATTTGTGAGAGTTAAGAGGCAACTATTGTCAGGTTTTGTGAAATCATTACTGGGGATTGAGAAAGTGACCATACTGCCACTGTTGGTATCAGAGAGCTTGTATAATAAACCCAAGGTGATTCTGGTACAATCAGGATCTACATGTATGAAGTACCTGATATTGGAGTAGCTATGGCAAGCAGGAAAGACATTTTCAGCAGTGGGTTGAATGGTGCATGCAGATCATAAATACTGAGCTTTAACTTTTCAGCACGGGCTGCACAGATGCCAGTAGTGTGTGTTAACAGCCATAAAACATATGTTGTTGTTTCCAGTTAGGCTGAAGATTTACTCATCAGAGTGTGCCTTGATGTTTCCAAATGCTGTCAAAGCTAAAAGACATTCATTTTGAGAGGTAATTGAGGCTGAGAACATAGGAACATTAAATCCCAGTGATTCTACTAGGTCAGTAAATGTAAAAGATAAAGAATGTGAGGAGCAATTGGATGAAAATATAAAATTGCTGTGAAGGTTTATAGAATGGGAAGAAGCCAAGAGGACATTTGGGCTGAAGGCTATAGACTGCCTTCCCTACTAGGCACTGATACAGTACAGAAAGAGAGTAAGGGATATAAAAATATTAAGTGAAAGACCTGTTCTGCTAGAGTTTTTAGTTAAATCTAGAACAGAAGCTGTTGTTAAGAAAGGGATAATTAACAGGGAATAAAAAACACTGCACAATAACTATAGGAATCAAACAGAAGAGGTAACAATTGGGAAGAGAGAATAGATCAGCAATTCACAAGGAAACAATGGGAGGACATATATATGGCACCCAAATATGCAAAAAACTAAATGGTTCAGGATTTTGCTTGGAAAGGTTTGCATAAGGATTTTTATACCACAAGCAGACTCCAAAGATTTTTTTCCTGAGATGAATGGCAAATGTTCAAGGTGTGATGAGGAAGACAGAGGTAACTGAAAACATATATTTGAAGTGTACGGAGTTGGCACATTTTAAAACGTCCCCACAGTATACTCTGTCAGAAATATTGTGTGAGCAAATGGGTGTAACTAAGGAAATAGTTTTTTGAGCTGGGATACAGGATCTGAATTGCCTATACCTAGTAAGGCCTTGTTAAGTTTAATTCCGGCGGCCAAAAAAGCAATTACTAGAAAATGGAAATCAAAGTCTAAACCAACTGCATTTGATGTTCTGGCTACTGTGGCAGGGATAAAAGAACTGAAAATTGGATCTTGAGAAAAAGGTAGGAGCAAATTACATAGAAAAAAATGGAAATTATGGGAATGACACATGTAGAATAATGTTCTGGAGGATGAGTGAGGCAGGAACTGATCAACTTAAGTAATGCTGACTTGATAATAGACAAAAGAATATATACATGATGCATAATGTTTGCAACTGGGAACAGGTTTTCTTTTATATAAATGTATGTTTGCTCATGTCTTACATGACATTTCAATAAAGGTGGTAAAATTAAAAATATAAAACTGCTGTAGAGCAAACTACCTGGACAGAAATAGTATGAGTGACTTAATTTAGCTAACTATTTATAGGTAAGAGTCTATTTTTCCGTTCCTCCTTACGTCATCTTATGACTTTGCTAGCTAGTACCCTATGTCCATGTTAAGTCAGCTAATGTCTCAGATTCCCCCAGACTTCCTTCTTTTTCTGTTGGGTCCAGTATTTAAACCAAAGGGGATCCTGGAAGTTTTGGCCATCTACAACCTTCATGGAGGTTTTCAATATATCCTACCCTCTATTCCTCCTCCCACTTGTTTACTGATAGAATCCAGAGGGCAGGCACATCAGCAGCAATTAGTCAAGGATCCACCCTAAATCCTTCTTGGGACTACACCCCATTTTCTTCACACATCCCTGGCCTCCACCAATATTCATATGGAGAATGCCCTCGATATGTCCCTCGCTGTCAGGACTGTAACTCCTATTCCTCCCATACCACTACGTCAACCACCTAGGCTGCTAATAGCATCCAGGTTTGCAGAGTTGTAGTCAGCACTTTATCCCTCTACAGCTAGTAAGAGTACATCTATGCCAAAATTTGCAACAAAGCATACTAGACAGAGGGTGTGTTATCACTAACTGTGTTAATCTGGCAAATTACAGTAAATAAGAATTGGGCTGTTAAACTAGAAAACTACATTAAATAAGAATCAGGCTAATAAAATAAAGAATTATAGTAAATAAGAATTAGGCTGTTAACTACATTTACCAGAAATTAAGACTGAGCTGCTTTAAAAGAAAAGTGCAGTATTCTGAAGTGTATCCCCTACCCCCAATACAACTGTTAATTTTTCAATAAACAAAAACAGAAGTAGCAAAAGAAATGTTTGAAAGGTCTGGAACACCGATGCAACCATGAATATTAGTGGCAAATAATGCTGGGTCCTGTATGAGTTTCACTGATTCACTTTAGCAGTAATCAAACTACTCCGATGAGTGACAAATGTAATTGTTAATATTTCATAAAGTAAAGCTGAGTTCCACTTCAGTGACTTAATGTATATTATGTTAACAGCTACTGAAAATGATTCTAATTGCCAACTGGAACATGCAACATGATAACTTTTTGTATGTATTATTTCAATATTTTATACAAATACGTGTGTGTGTGTGCAACGGTGAAATGGATGCATTTTATGATGTGCTGTGCTGTAAACAAGGAAAATCAAAATTAACTAGCTACATAATATTAACTACAATTTTGCTAGCACTGGTCAAAATAATTACTAAGGGAGATATAATAGGAGTACATATATTTAGGATTTTCAGGCCTTAACAACTGAAGAATTATTTCAGCGATGACTTGACAGGAAAGGGTGACAATACAGAAGTGATTATTTTGGTAACTACCTTTGTTTGTGTGCCATAAGTGAAGTTAGTACCAAACGATGACAGGAATGTGTAACATGTTACATGTTGATAGTTTTCTGTTTGTTACTGTAATGAAAGGGTAATGTCTGGTTCACCTGTTAAGTTTCCAATGACTAGTTTATCTGGAGTAGTTGACAACAGAGCATGATATGATGTGAATGAAAAATAACAATGCTGGCTATCTATCTGCAATGTGCAAGGTGTAAGATGTCTACTCAGTATTCACTATTTTTAAAAAGTGAGTGAAGTGAGAAGCCATGAAATAGATTACATGTATTGAAATGAAGATTGTTTAAAGAATTAGAGAGAATATACTTGATAGAGTGAAGACACGGAAGAGGTAGGACAAGATATGCAGAACTGTACTGCCTATAGGCAATATGTTAATTACATAGCTTTGAGAATGTTGGATGGAAGAATCTGTTAAAACTGAGCATCACAATATGGGATGTTTGAGCCTGGCTCTGTGATGTACAATGACGAAACCCTGACTGCGATCCAGGCAACTAGGATGCACTTAGCAGCCTAGCAAAAGCAGTCAGGCATGAAAGGGGTAGAAGTGAAGCAGCATGACTCACTCACCTCTCATAGGGAAGGACTGGGGAGGGTGCATGCATTCAGGGGCTCCCAACAAAGTGCTATCACTTTGTGTAAATCAGGGAAACCAGCTTCCATACTTTGGGCGGTGGGACATGGCCACATGAAGACAGTGCCCCTTGAAGAAGTGAGGTGATGTCTTTCGCAGATAGAGAACTGCACAACCCCACACCCACACTATGCCAAGCATGTGTAAGGAGGTTAGAACAAAAAAACAAAAAGAAAACAGAAAAATCATGAACCATCCCTGACTGTCAACCTTCATTGCTATGAAGGGGAACAAATGGGCTGACTAATTGGAAGAGGGCTAATGACCTAACTTACAGGAGGGGAAAAGTGAGCAAAAAGAAAAAACAACATGGAATGTTCAAAAAAAGAGTGATGTAACAGACTTTTGGAATATGTGAAAATGCTGAGCAGAATTAAGCCATTATGGAATAAGCAGGTAAGATAACCAAGCTTCCTACTGAAATGTCAGCACCCGTAACATCAAGTGCTGACAAACCAGGAAAACAAAAGAAACTTCCAAAGAAGAGTGAATCTCGAAAATCGCTCTTCTCTCTTCAACTTCTTTTTTGCAGGGGATCAAGCCCTCTACACCTCCATACCTGCCAACCTTATCTATACCAACTCTGAGATCACCTTACCTCAGAGAAATGGGAATATGCTGGGAAATGGCCATCCTGGACTTAGTATATGTAAGCCCATTTTTTGACAACTCCGTCTCCGTTGTTTGGGACATGGTCTAGTGGGTCCCAACATTTCAAATTGTTACTGTACAACCACAATGGAATACATTGGTGAGATGGGACAGAAGATGATTATATCAAATAATATGTGTGTATGATACAGATATTATATACATATTTTATATATATATATATATATATATATATATATATACACACACACACACACACACACACACACACACACACACACACACACACACACACACACACACACACACACACTCTGTTTTTCCTGATTAAACATAACAGTTTCTACTGGTATTTATGGGTTTAAGAAGTACTTGGTATAAACAAGCAAGCACATAAGCTAATCTATTACTCCATCAGTATATATGCCGTGGAGATAAGAAATTGATAAAAAGCAATATTACATGATGTATCAGCACTGATTTGAGAAGAATGGGGCAACACTGAAATATGGTGATTTGTTTTAAACTGATGTATAAATTGCTGGATTATGAGAACACTATTTTAGATGGTGCAGTTATTTAAAAAGATTTTTTTTTAATTAAATTTGCCTAAGCATTTTTCTGCACAGCAGCCCTCACAACATTTACAACATACTGCATCTCATCGACTTGATATTTCTAGAAGGTAAGCAGTCTGTGACACTGTCAGAATGCAATGACCCAAAAAGAATAGCAAAAAAATTTGATCCCTGATCATAATCTTGTAGTTGGTTATCTACCGTGCTAAGATAACATTTTTTTTCAAAAAATGGCAATTAGTGAAAATGGTACGGTACTTGTAAAGCCATAATTGATAAAAAGGATAACTGTGAGGAGTTTGGCACTAATAACAATCAAACAAGGAACAGAACCTGCGTACATAACCAAAATAATGGACACAGAAGGGGTAGAAGAATTACTCATCTGTGATGGTATACATGCTGGCACATGTTGCAAGAGATAATGAGATCATGTTAATCCTGTGCCTGCTAGCTACTGCACAGGTTTCCCCAAAACAAGGTCTGCTCTGCATAGCATCATAGGTTCATAGCAGATTACTAGGCTATCGACCTGGAGGTAATTTTAAGCCTAGCTGTTTCAACCCAACTTAATACCACAGACGTGCTAGTCAATACCCAAGATTGCATTTATTGATGACTGCCCATGTCCAGGAGGGTTGTGGGTGCTATCCCCGGTAAGAATTTACTGTGCCCCATCCACTTGTCCAGGTTCCTTTTGAACAGTGTCACAGAGGTGCTTTGTTTTAAATGAATTAGTAGCCTGTTCCAAAGATGTGGCAGTTGCTGAGAGATTAATCTGCCCCTCCAGCATATCCTACTTAAGTCACATTCCATAATTTATATGTCCGTGGATCAAGTAGCCCTAGATCCGTTTGATTTGTGATCTGCAGTAAGTTCATTAGATTTGGATCTTGGATTGCTCTGTAGGCCAGCCATAAATTTCCACTAAGAAGTCTATATGATGTGGAGTATAGTGACAGGGATTTTAGTCAGTCCATGTAAGGCATATGCTGGAGGCCCCTGATCTTCTTTGCTAGATACCTCTGAGGTCTCTAATTTCTGCAGGTGCTTCATATGATGCATGCCGAATGGGGCATTATACTCAATTATAGGCCAGATAAGTGCAGAGTATGGGGGGGGGGGGTGGTTAGAACCTCTTTTAATCTCGAGGTGATACCTTTGCTAATCAAGTGTGCTACATGGAAAGCTTTTCTTACTACTGCAGACACGTGGTGGTCAAGGATCTATATCAGTTTATCGAAAGCTGATAAGAGCGAACACTCTGATCGACCCCTAAATGAAGAACCTAAATAGCGAAGACACGGAACAGCGATTTTTTTCCCAGGGAAAAAAAATCGCTGGGCCATTGTCGGGAGTTTGCTATTTCCTCCACTGTAGTTTGATCTCAGAGTTGGCATATTTAAGTAGGGGGGTGTGGGGAGCAAAGAATTGCACTCATTTTGAGGCTGTGACTAGTACTCCAGTTGTTGGTTTTCGTGATACCCTCCTGGAGTATACTGACAACATTTGGGGATTCAATGATTGCACCTAGTTTGCAGTCATCTGCAAACTTGCTTAGCCACACCTCCTTAGTTTTGACATGAACTGAGAAGTATATACCAAACAGTAGGGGGCCCAGCACTAACCCCTGTAGCACCCCGCTGGTAATAGGTCTGCTGGTTCATGTGGAGTCATCCACTTTGATAGTGTGTGTCCGGTTTGTGAGCCAATTGAAAACCCACCTTACAATGAAGGGGTTTACATACAGTTTAGGTTTATAGATAATGCCTGAATGTGGGATTGTGTGGAAAGCTTTTGCCATGTTGAGGTATGCTGTGTGCACAGATTTGCCCTATCAATGGGCTTGGTCATACTTTCAAAGAAATCCACCAGATTTAACAAGCAGTATCTGCCCTACACAAAGACGAACTGGGTAGGATCCAGGGTTTGAAGGTTACCTATGTCTCTATTTATGAGGTCCACAATGATATGTTCCATGACCTTACAGATGAGGTTGGTCAGGCTTATGGGTCTGTAATTCCCCGGGTCTGTTGCTAGGCCACCTTTGTGGAGGGGAATAACTGTAGCTGTTCTCCATTCCGCAGTAACAAAGCCGCTGGTTAGGCTGTGATTGAAAAGGGTACTTAATGGTGATGCTAGTTCATGTTTTAATGTGTTTAGAAGACAGCCTGGGATACATTCTGGTCCCACAGAGGCTGTATTTTTTGCTTGGACAGGGCTATGAGGATCTGCTCTTCAGATATATAAGGTGGTGGAAGTATGGTACCCACTAGACTGCCAGGTGGAAATGATAAAACTTTTTCTTTATTATGCATTACATATCCCTGAATATGGAAGAAATAAAAGTAGAATGATACAAAAAGTAGAAAGGTGGTGCCTGCAGTTCTGTTGGAGAAGGTAGCAGGACTAACAGCCACAACCAAAGATAAGTATTTAAGAATGTACATACTAAGCTGCTAAGAATCTGGTCTCTATGACTGGGAACATTTGAAAATTTTTAGCACAGCTGGTGTGATAAAATTTGCTGCTGCATTACCAAACATCCCTTTGAAATGATAGATTTTTCTCTGCCATAATACAGTTTGGTTCAGAATCCTACAGGCTATCACTTAACTGAAGACTGAACTTAACTAACCAGTGGCTTGCATTAATTTAAGGTACTACTAAATAATGAATAAAAAAATGACAAGGACTGTATTACAGTTACTTTATAACAAACAAATGAAGTAGTTATGCAGATATGGAATTAAAAATTAGGAACCTGAACAGTCCTGGGGCAGTATACATGTTATTACTGCACCTGCAGTATTCCTGCTGTCCTTTCCCCTGGCTTTTGCATCTACTAGTGCACCATTTACCTATTCCTATCTAGATGATCTGCACCCCGCCTACATCTTTCAGGAGACAGCCTTCAAAGAATGCATGAAGTCCACTATGAGGGCCTCTTCAGCAAAGTGTGAAGGGTAATGCCACCTCCCTTACTACAGTACAGCAACCTTCTCCTTTCTGATACCCTGAAATAACTGGTCCTAGAAGTGCTTTTACATGGTACTACTCAGCTCTGCTAACTCCTGTATTCTTAATCTGAACAGTGACTGGCAAGACTACCACTGCCATTACTAAAGACTCAACTGCCATTACTAAAGACTCAAGTACAGAGTTTCTGAGCTGCACAATATGACCTAGCAGCCTATAATAAAATGGCTAGCTACAAATCCCAGATCGGACTTCATAAAGACTTATTGCAATAGTCATGCTAGTTGCTTGTTTTTGCAAAATGCTATCTTGTCCCCTCCAAAAAAGTGAACTTTTTAACAAGAAATCAGGATTCAACCATGAGAATGGAAAGCTTGCTACTAAATAGATTCCTGTCAAGAAATACTCAGAAATACAAGTCTATCAGCTGTGTTGCTCACAAGAGTAAATGTGCGGCAAACCTGTTTTCGACCTAAATTCTAAACTCTATATGAACTTTTTGGCCAGTCTCACTGACCTCTGGATTTTACTTACTATACACACACACGCACACACACACGCACGCACACACACACACACATACACACACACGCACAAAATGACCCATTCTTAGATATGTCTTAAGCTACACTATCCCACAGTGTCCAGCTATTTCAACATTTAACGGACCTGGCAAGAGTTGAGAATTCAGCCCTTATTACATCAGGAATGATGACATAGTCCTGCATGTGGTCTAACATTTCCTAGGTGTACATGTATTGTGATACATAACGTTGTGTGTATAGTTGTCTATATGCTGCCTCCTACACTCCTACATACATCCTAACTTATCTATTAAAATACAAATTTCCAGTCTCCACCATAGCATCTATACTCCTAGTCTTTTTCAATGATGAGAGCTAGTCTCTGGTTATTCAATCCCCCCTCCCCAAGTACAGGGACAACAGGCACACCCAAGCTACAAGCAGCACAGGCAAATATGTTTTGTCACTGTACAATCAAGTTAACAAAAATTATGTGAATTAAGCAGTAATCAACTTGCAACTATGGTACCAACAACCATTGCCTTATGAAGAATCATTTGCAGTTCCTCTTACCTCATAAAAGATGGCAGCTGTCTAATCATCTCGCACTTCTCATGTGTTAAATTTTTTGTCCTGTTTTCAGCCTCATCCAAACTGCAGCACAAGATGCTCAGAGGCTGAGAATAGAAGTGTTCCACAATACACAACTGTAAAGTGCACAAGGCGAAGAGTCAGGCATATGTTTACACTTAGATCAACAAATAACCTGTGAAGAGGCATTGATACACAATTTACCCTAACATCAGTTGGTAAGCTGCAGCGAGATAAACAAGTGAAAAAACTGAAAACAACTTTTGTACATAAGCTTATAGAACTAGAACACATTTATAAATGTACCCATTCACATTCACTGTATCAATGTTTCAGCAGTAGTAGGAAAAGTTCTGGAAAGGTGAAACAATGTGTTGCTCATAAATGGAATGTCATTTGCACAGAAAACAAAATATGTCCTGGCAATGTATAAAGTATTGCACACTATTTTTTCTCTCTTAGACTTGCCCGATGTCTCCTCTACTTTCACATTCATTCCACTGTGGGCAAGAGACAGGCATCCTCATGTTAGGCGAGAGTCTGACATCCCATTTATTCCTGCCCAAGGACCCTAATTAGCACATTCGTTATCCCTTTGGTTAGTTGCTTGGTAGGGAACGGGCCACATTCAGATCTAGAGAAGCAGCCCAACCCTTGTTCCCCACTCTTTCCCCTGCTTGCTTGATTGTCAGTTCTTGTATCACATGCAATGGGAATCAGAGGTGGGCTTTTTGCTTGCCTCTGCAAGGGATACAAGCCTGCAGGACAATACCTACCCACTCACTCACAGCAACAGACTGCAGATAGCTTTTGCAATCTACACCAGGAAAGAATGCTTTGAATGTCTGCCTACAAATGTA
Source organism: Protopterus annectens (assembly GCF_019279795.1). Taxonomy (NCBI): domain Eukaryota; kingdom Metazoa; phylum Chordata; order Ceratodontiformes; family Protopteridae; genus Protopterus; species Protopterus annectens. The sequence goes on from NC_056725.1 coordinate 1,754,390,893, forward strand.
GACACCTCCCCATCCCTTCATTCCCCATCAAGATGGATGAACGGACATCCCACTTCATTCATCTCCCACCCTGCCAGCTCTGTCAAGTGCCTGAACTGCTAATAGATCTTGGCTTGCCTGGGTCATAGGACTTCATCCGTTTATGGCACCCAGTAGCATGGCTGAAATGCATGGCTGAAATATTTATATCCAGACATTTCTGCAAATTGTCTCAATATTAGAAAAAGCTTCAATACAGAGAGAGATGGAGGGAGAGAGAGGGAGAGACTTGCCTGAACTGGTAAAGTATAAAATTATATCATCTGTAAACAAAGCTATTTTCTCCTGTTTAATATTTTACTCTAAGACTCGTATGTTGCTCAGCCTCACGTTCTGTGTTAGTGGCTCCACATATATACAGCAAACTGTAAAGGTGACAACGGCACTGCCTTGTCTTGTTCCTCTACTCACAGTAAATCCCTACTCCAGGCTACTGTAACTTCAGTACTGCTGCCACCCCTTGATACAAGGACATCAACATTTCTATGAATTACACTGGAAAGCCTCCCACAGATAGCCCCGGTGAACTCTACTGAAAGCTTTCTCAGCATCTAGACTTACTAGAAATGATGTGATGGCCTTTATTTTGGCTTAGCTATGGATTAAATGGGTTCTGAAAATACCATCACCTATTTGTACTTGCATGCATTGTCTAACAGCTACCAATTCATATTAGTACAGATTAATAAGCTTATTTATACACATATCCAGTCTATTAGCCAAAATGAACATAATTTTTTTGGAGTCATGGTTTAATACTGATAATGATCTGAAGAGAGGGGAGGCCCTAGCTGGGTCCTTACCTTTCTTTAATATAGTTGTTGGTAACACTTTCCTCCAATAATTTGGTTTCTCCAGACTAAATAGGACCATATTAAATAGTTGCATCCATATTTCTATCACCTTCTCTCCTCCTTCTTCCCACACTTTTACCTCACTTCTATTAGAAGTCCATCTGACCATGGAGATTTACCTGTCGATGGACACTTTCTCTGGTTTAATTTGTTTTAAGAGTGCTTGCACCTGGTAGAATCAATCCTCGTGTGAAGTCTTCTACCTTCTATTTCTAATTGTTCTGTATGTCGCTCTCTCTATTAGTAGCCTGTTCACAATATAACCTCTGATAACACTTGCTCATTATAACTGCAGTTTGATCAAGATCATTATAATTATGGCCTTTAGTCTCATCTCTCATTTTTACCAACACCTTAACTAGTGTTTGGCAATTCAGTTTACATACTAAAACGTTGTGCACCTTTGGGGAGCTGACAAAATGAAATTGCTTGAATAAGGCATTCTTAAGTTCACACAGCTAGAACACAATCATCTACCTTTTTCCTTAAATCCTCCATTTCAGCATTCTGTGCAATATTCTCATTCTGTCTCATCTCTTGCATATCCTTCAGCCTTCCCGAATTCTCTTTGTAACATCTCTGAGCCAACGCTTTCCTCTCTCTGTTGTAACAATGTTTCAATTATATTTTTACTTTCTCCCATTCTCCTACTATATGTTCCACCACTTTCTTCCAATTCAGAAGTAAGCTCACCAATAGTTTATTTTGGTACCCCTTGGGACATCCCTTTTACTGGCCCAGCCCCTAGTGCCCCATATCCATGCAGAGTCTACCACCTTGTCTTCTACCCATGGAGACTTGCTCCAATATCACTGGGGCTAATCGTGGATCCTAAAGGCAGCCTGGGAGCTTGGCCATCTCTGCTTCCAGTACGGGAGACATTCTTTACATGTCTTGCCCAGTTACCTGCCCTGCATTCCATGCTCGATGGGCAATTCCCCTCTTTGAACTATGCCTAACCTAAGGCAGCTTCAATAACAAATGCTCATCTCTCCCTCCTTCCATGCACTCAGTCACCTGAGCCACTACCTGACTGAACAGTAATTAGGGCTTTATCCTTCTACATCACCGGAACAGCTGTCATCAATACTGTTTCCGTTTGCTGTTTATGCTTTTTTAAGTTGAACCAATAATTAGGGAATCTTCAATGTTTTTTTCTCACTGCACTGTACCCTGGGTAGAGTTCATTACTTACCATTACATGATCTGATTACGCTAACGAACAGATCACAAAGTCTTATACATACGATTTTTTTTTATTTTATATATATATATATATATATATATATATATATATATATATATATATATATATATATATATATCCAATCTTTCCCAGGCTATTATATATAATCTCCAATCTTTTCCAGGCTACATGTCCATGTGAATAAAATGTATGGTTCTCTCTCCTTGTAAAGAATGCTACCGCATCTTTTACATAATACATTTTAAGGTACCTATTCAGTAATTCCCCTCTTGGATAACCATCTACCCCTATGTCCAATATCCACATCTCCCTTATCTGTAACTACATTCCAATCCCATGCCATTTTAATTCACCCTGCTAAAAACCTATAACTTCATTTATTATATTAAGTCTTTAATCTTCACTTCTGTTGGTGCATAAATATTCGCTGTGGTGATCTCCTCTCCTTTCCAAGATTCCTTGACTGCCACGTAGTTTCCCACTTAGTCTATCCTCATCTCTTCCATTACCAGCTTTCATCTTCCCTTTATGAAAACTCCTACTTCCCTTTTCCTAGCCACTTAATATTCTGCTGTACATCCTTCCTTAAATCCTCTCTCAACAATCATGTGATGGTCAGCCCTGTTCAAACGTGTCCATGAAATCATAATTATATGAAGTTCATAGCTATTTACTAGGCTACTAATCTGAGAGAATCTTAAGCCTAGTATTAGTCTCATGGCAGTTTTTACACCTTCTATTTTGTGTAAGAATAACTCAGACGTGGGCTGAGCAAAGTTATTTTGGGGCATTTACTTGTTCCCTCTCTCCATCAGGTACATGGGTGCTAAAACAGAGATGAATTTGTAGTTTAAACAGAGTGGGAGAAGTACTTTGCTTTATGTGGAGTGGAAGACAGCTCCACAGAAGAGAGATTCTCAAGGGACATTCTCTTGTGATACATAACATCTCTGTTTCAAAGGTAACCGAGATCCCTTGAGACATTCTAAATAGCATTCTTCCCTTTCTAAGACATAAGCAATGCTCATTTGACTTGCCTTTTGTTTATCAAAAGCTAAGTAACAAGTCCTAATCATCTGTATCCGTTCCCCCCAGTCAGCCACTAAATGAATTTGTCTTTGCTTTAGTGAGCTACGTGGCAACTTTCCGTTCATTTCTTGCTTCTTCTACAACCTACAATGGATCCTCAGGCTGTACTCTGAATTAATACATTAAACTAAATACATTTTTTTGTACTTTGTAAAGAGCTGCCTCAAATCTTTATCACACAAGCTAATATAGCTTTCTCCCAATCCTTACTAATTGTAGTTTCCTGAATCAAGTCTCTTGTAGGTTTGTGATTGCATTTCCCAGACATTCCTAGAAAGTATTACTCGCTTACCCATTGACATAAATTGAGGGTTTACCTAATTCTACAATAAGAATTCAAAATCCTCCTGTATGAGCTGCACCTTCCTCAGTACACCCCCATAGCTGTTGCAGCACTAGTATTTTAACAGGGTCTACTGCTTCCAGAATGTTGCTACATATTCTTTTCAACTCTCTTTACTTTTCCTCAAATTTTCTTTTAAAGACTGGAAATAGGCTCCATATCAAAATCTTAAGACGTGTGTTGCCAAGTCCTAAGACACTGAAAAAGAGAGACTAAAAATACAGGAGAAGAATGAATACTGAACTGCATTCTTCTCCTTTAAACTTTTTTCCAGAAAAGGCAAGCTGCCCTATGCACCTCCTAATGAAGGGGGGCAAGCCAGCATAATCTCCAAACCTATGTACATGTATATGTATATACAGATTTTATATATATATATATATATATATATATATATATATATATATATATATATATATATATATATATATATTTATATATAAAAAATCAGCTCCAAGACGGCTATACATAGGATATAAAAGTCTAGCCAACTATTCCAAAGACATGCATCTGGAGCGTTTCTTGCCAGGCCTCCTCTGAAAATAGGCTCTCTGTCCTAGTCGGACTTTCCTGGTCAACAAAAGTTACATAAAAAATAAAAAGAATTAATTAAAGTTTGGTCCCCACATCTCAGGACTCAGCAAAGCAGGTCCTCAGACTGTAAAGGGTTACCCTGGGAATGGTTTTATCAGTAATCCTGTCAGTACTGCATCTGACTGCTGCTCTACTTATTTCCACTCTGCCCATTATGAGGTTTGTTCTGGCACCTTTTCTGCTAATAACTGTTCACGTCTAGAACACCTGTTCATAGGTTCATTGGTGTATACTAGGCTAATGGCCCTGGAGCCTCTGCAAGCCTAACCCATAGGATTACCCTGGCACCGTGCCACCTGACCTTAGTTCCCAGTGCCTCTGTCGAATAGAGCCACTGGAGTGATCCTCGGGGTGAATTTTCTATTTCTGGATCAAAGTCTTTTTCCATTAAGAAAGAATATTTTTAGAGTTGCTGAGTGTAGTTTAAATTTCAGTTTTACATTTATACAGCCTTTGAAAAAAGGAATACATTTATTCCATTTTAATTCTAGTCACAAGGGAAAAATGATTGTCTGCATAAATCATGTTGTCGTCTATGCATGAATCTTTCCCTATTATCTACTTCTTAAATACAATTTTTGTTTGTTTTTTTGTTTTAAACTGATAATTCTGACATTTTATTAAAATTGGCTTAAGGGCAATCCTTCCTGTTCTTGTTTGGAGCATTCACTCTATCATTTAAGTAGAATATCTGTTTCTTGTAAACCAGTTCACTCACTCGACAGCTTTCACATGAACATTTAACAGGTTCTGCCTTCCTTTCCCTCAGGGGTGTTGGAGAATTGTACATTTTCTCTTCTAGTTCTGTCTTCTACTTCAGCTATTTTCTCAGTCTTCTTGGAATATTTCTGCCTCTGTCAATCTATTTTTGTGTTCCTGCTGTACTTTCCAGAGTTCCTCCAGAGATCGCTCATATCTATTCAGCCCTTGCTCCATAACATCTAATCTTTCATTTGATGTCAAATGATATGCCAGTGTGGTAACTCAGTTTAATTATTTCTTAAAATATTTTACCATTTTCTCATTCATTAAAAGCATTTTTCCTATTTCCAAAATGTCTTCCTACACTTACTCAGTGCTTTGCTTCCTGTGCTGTACGTCTGCCTTCGCTAAAAAGTTATTTTTTGGTTGTTTCCAACACATTTCATATTTCTCTTCTTTCCCCTAGTAGACAGTTTTATCTGACTCTCTAAAATGACTCTAGCATACAATACTGGATTTTTTTTTTTTTAAGGCCAGCCCCACTTTTTTTTTTTTTTAAACAAGAAACATCTTTATTGAATTAACACTTATGACATAGGCAATCGTACATTTATATAAATGAAAAACCATACTGACATATATTTAGCTGCAAACACTATATATCATGTATAATCTACTCATTGCCAAACATTACAGAGCTCATTCAATTTCTGCCTTCCCTAAAACCTCATTCCTCCTCTAAAACATTACTCTGCAGATATTATTCCCACAATTCTCATTTTTGCTATGTAATGTAATTTGCTCCTACCCTTTTCTAAAGATCCCACTTCCAGTTATTTTATCCCTGTAACTACATTCACTACTTCTAGTACAGTTGGTTTAGACTTTGATTTACATTTTCTAGTCATTGCTTTTTTTTGGCAGCCACCAGGATTAAACTCAGCAAGGCCTTACTATGTCTAGACAATTCTAATTCCATATTATAGATCAAAAAATAATTTCATTATTTAAACAACTTTGCTCAGCCACTATTTCGGATAAAGAATTCTGCAGGTAATTTTTAAAGTCTGCCAACTCGTTATATTCCCAATTAGGGGGGACCCTTGGAATTACATGGAGGCTAGATTCAGGGAAGTAGGCGGTTTCTGTGTAGTGAAGATATTGGGGGGTATCAAAGTAATGTCCCTCCAAGTCAGAATGGCAAGCAAGATGTTAAAGGTAGAGGGCAGGTGGGGGGATTGAATACTGCAACATGGAAGAGAAGGACATCTAGAGTTATGGTAAGTATTTACACAGCTATTCAATGTCCTTCTATTCACATGCAGTATTCATAACAGTAGGGAGAGTACCAGAGCTTTTAGGCATGGTTTTGGGTGGAGGATTGGGTTTCCCTGGTCACTGAGGCACTTGGAGGATAGACCTAGTAAACCCTGCCCTAGCTCTAGACACAAGGTCCAGTCTGCTGGTAAAGGTGTGGACAGAAGTCTAAGTGGCAACTTCCAGGATGGAAACATAGTCAATTCCTTTGAAAAAGGCAGCTGAGGAAGCAGCTACCCTGGAAGAGTGAGGTTTGACTTGTCCATGTAGGGATTTTCCATAGAAAGAGTAGCATAGGGTAATGGATTTTGAAATCCATGAGGAAATGGTTTGCTTGCAGACTGCCTTCCCTAGAGCTCTGGGGATGGAAGGAGACGAAAATTTGATCTAATTTCCTGATGGGTTTGGTTTTGTCTAAGTAGTACCTCTGTTGTATGTAAACATCCAAGGAATCGAGAAGAATTTTGTGGATGAGGGTAAAAAAACTGGTAGATTGATGGTCTGGTTGGTGAAAGTTCATTAACCACCTTCGGCATGAAGGAAGGTTTAGTCCTTAGGGTGACTCTGTCCTTGTGGAAAATAAGTTAAGGAGAGGTAACCATGAGGGCTTAGATTTCAGATACCCTCCTGGCAGATGTAAAGGTCACTAGTAGAACTGTTTTCAGTGTGCATACCTTTAGGGATACTGAATGAGCTGGTTCAAAGGGTGGCAATGTAAGTTTTTCTAGTACAAAGTTCAGAGCCCAAGGGGGAGGCATAGGTTTCCTGGGAGGCCTGATGTGAAGCACTTCCTTGAGGAAATGTTTGACCTCCAGTCTGAAAGCCAGAAAAGGGGAGATTGGCAGACAGGCAGAGATAGCAGATAAATGCACTTTGACAGATGAATATGTTAGTCCTGAGTGCAGTAGCTCACACAAATAGGAAAGGACCATAGGTACAGAGGTAGCTAGAGGGTCCTGTTTTTTCCGTTGACACCAGTAGGAAAATCGGTTCCATTGGAGTCATAGTTTCTCCTGGTACTAGGTTTTCTTGGCCTCCTGCAGAACAATGAGTACGTCCTCTGGGTATAGGTGTCTGTAGGGGATCAAAACCCTATCACCCATAAGGTTAATTTCAGATTGTCCACCTGAGGGTGTAGTAAGGATCCCCTGTCCTGTGTGACTAGGTCTATTTGGTGAGGTAACCTGTGGTGATTGCCCTTGGCTAGTACGAGTAAGAGAGGACACCAGTGCTGTCTTGGCCAAAAGGGGGTCACCAGTAAGATTTTTGGGTTGTCCCTCTACTTTCAGAAGAACTTTTTGAATTAGGGTGAATGGGTAGAAGGCATAGAGGTAAATTCCCCCCCAAGAGAAGGAGAAGGCACCCACTTTCCATGATTGTGGATGTGGATTCCTTGTTCAGAATTTGGGCATCAGTCTGTTCTGGGCAGAGGTAAAAAGGTCTGCTTGTGGAATACCCCACCTGTGGATTATGTCTAGAAAAACTTCCCTGTGAAACATCCATTCGTGACTTAGGGCTAAAGTTCTTCTCTGGTAGTCTGCCATGACACTCTCTGTGGAACAGATATAGACAGCTAGCAGATGAATGTGGAGAGATACTGCTAGGTTCCAGATCTGGATTGCTAGGCTGCACAGAGGATAGGACTTTGTTCCTCCCTGCTTGCTGATGTACCACAGGACCATCATATTATCTGTGATTACTTTGAGGGTTCCTGGGTGAAGGACTGATTTGAAGTTTAGCAGGGCCAAGTGTAAAGCCCTCATTTCTTTGATGTTGATATGGTCCTTTAGTCTTGAGTTGGACCATGTGCCTTGGACTGAAAGTTGTTTTGGGCTTGTAAGTAGCACTGATCCCCCATCTCAAGCTGGAGGCATCTGTGGAGACCTGTTGTAGGGGGGGCTGGGATCCGAAGGTGGATCCCTTGGTTGAGATGAAGAGCTGAGATCCACCACGGAATTTCCTTCTTCAGACACTGAAGTAAGGAGAGGTAGTGTCCAGGGGCTGGGAGTGTTCATTGGTTTTTCAGGACCCACTGGATTTTTCTCATATAGAGTTTTGCTAGAGGGAGCATGGGTATACGAGTGATGCAGTGTGTCCTAGAATTCTTAAAATCTCATGAGCTGGCAAGGTGGTGTGGGAGAAGATTCTTTGAAAATACAGACAAAAGGTCTAGGATTCTTTGATCTGGAATGAAGGCTTTCATGATGTCTGTGCTGATATTGCAAAGCAAGAAAACCAGGTCTTGAGAGGGGATCAGGTGAGATTTTTCGTGGTTTATGGTGAATCCCAACAGAGATAGGGTGGAGATTACCTGTTGATGTAACAGGAGGGTGTGGTGGTCTTGATGAAGCATAAGCAGGTCGTAAATATTCTGTGTTATAATGAGCTGAAATGGCTGAGGCGTGGATTTTAATAGAGGAAAAAGACAGGCCCTTATGAAGCATCTCAGTTAAGTATTGTAAAATCTGAGGTAAATTAGGCACTGCTGTGCTCATCCCTTGAGACTGGTTCCAGGCACATAATCTTCTCCATTTTTCAGCATAAGATTTTCTAGCACTAGGCCTCCTTGCCTCTAAGATGACATCCATCACAGGTTTGCTGAGGGATGGTAAGGGAGAGTGTTGGAAGCTGAGGGTGCAGAATCTGCTTCTCCTGCTGAGACAGCAGGGAAAGAGTCTGAGGCAGGTGCCATGGAGATAACCGTGACACACTGCACAGGAGGGGGTACCAGTGTTGGTGCGGCCAGTCTGCAGCAATCAAAATCATCCTTCGTTTGTCCTGTTTGACTTTTAGTAGTACTTTGGAGAGCAGAGGCAGCGGGGAAGGCATAGACTGATAGGTTTTTCCAGCTGAAGGACAGAGCATCCACTTTCCAGGCTTGTTTGTGGGGAGTCCTTATGCAAAATTTGTCCAATTGGTAGTCCTGGGGGGAGGCTAACAGGTCTATATCTGGGCTCCCCCATTCGCTTGTCAACATGTTGAAAATCCTTGGTTTCAGTTTCCACTCGTGTGGGTCCATGAGGTTTCTGCTTAGTCTGTCTGCCAGTGTATTTAATTTTCCTGGCAGGAATTGAGCTTGTAGGTGCACTTGGTAGCTCAAGGCTGTGTTCCACAATGCCATGGCTAGTCTACAGAGGGGGTAAGAATGTGTACCCCCGGTTATGTACCACATAACCATGGTGTTGTCCGTCTTTACCATTAGTTGCCCTGGAAGAATGTAGTACTTGAAGGCTGTCAGAGCATTCTGTACAGCTAACATTTCTTTTTGATTGATATGCAAGTGCATTTGACTTGGGTTCCATTCGCCCTGAATGCACTTCCCTGCCAGGTGAGCCCCCCATGCATAGTCTGATGCATCTGTTGTTAGGGTTTGGGTGGCAGGGGGTGATGTGAAAGGTAGTCCCTTGTTTTGGTGGCAGGCCTCTGTAGTTTCCTCATATGCAGTCTTGCATATGGAATTAGAAGACTTCAGGAGGCCATGAACCCCAAGGCTTGCAGTATTTGTCTTGCAGATAGCAGGGTTTTTGTGGCCACTTGTTTGATGTAGGTTGTCAAATGAATTTGCTCTTCTGGCGTGAGGTAAGCCATCTGGGAAGTTGTACTCAAGCTTGCTCTCAAGAATGTAATTTGTTTACAGGGTACCAGCTGTGATTTACTTTTGTTTATGGTGTACCCCAGACAAGTTAGAACCCTTTTTACAAACGCCAGATGATTCAAAAGTATGTCCTGGCTTTCTGACTGAATTAGACAATCGTCCAGGTATGGGTATATTTGAATACTTCTTTGCCTGCAAAATGCAATAACTGGAGCTAGGCACTTTGTGAATACCCTGGGTGCAGTAGATAAGCCAAAGGGCAGTGCAGAGAACTGATAATGAGTGTAGCCTGCTTTGAAGCATAGGTATCTTCTGCAAGATTCCCTGATTGGGATGTGCAGGTATGCTTCTTTTAAATCTAGTGTTGCCAACCAGGCATCTTTGCCTAGCATAGGAAGTAATTGGCGAAGAATCAGCATCTTGAATTTTGGAATCTCCAGAAAGATGTTTAGAGTAGACAGGTCCAGGATTGGACACCATGACTTGTCTTTTCTGGGTACCAGGAAAAGTCTGGAGTAGAAACCTTGTCCCTTTTCCTCTTCTGGTACCAGCTGAATAGCCCCCATGCCTAAGAGAGAAAGTACTTGTTTTTGAGCCTCTGCCCACTGATTTAGGGGTAGGTCTGGCCACCCACTTGGTGCTGGCAATGTGTGGAAGTGAAATCTGTATCCCTGGAACACTATATTTAAAACCTATTTGTCCTGTGTAATGAGTTCCCAGTTCTTTGCATGAACAGCAATCTTTCCCCCCAAAGGGGCAGTCAGAAAATAAGTGTTTGGAAATTTTAAAAGGAAGTCATTCAGACAGTTTACCATGGGGGGGGGGGGTCTTGTTATTCCCAGACTTGAAAGTAGAGGCCCCCCACTGCTTAGTTCTGAGAGTCCCCTGGGACTGAAACCTGTGGTTTTTGCTGTGTCTGGTTTTGGCTTGAGAAGATCTGGAAGGGGCTGGAAAGGACCAATTCTTAGAAAGCCAGTGCCTACTAAATCTAGGAGGCTGAACTTGTAAAAAAATCTTTAACAGTTTGCATAAATTTAGCTTCATCTTCCATCTTTTTAAGAATTTCTTCAGCCTTGTTGCCAAACAGGTGGTCCTGATTTAAACAAGCATCCAACAATTTAGCTTTAACATGATCAGGCAAAGATTGCTCCTTAAGCCACACATGCCTTCTAAGCACAGACCCAGTAACAACAGCCCTGCAAGAGGCCTCTAAAGAATCAAAACCACATTGCAAAGTATGTTTTCCAACTTGTTGAGCAGAATGCATTAAATCCTGTAAGTCTTTATTTTCCACACAGTCAAGAATCAACATAATTTTCTGTTTAAGCAGTCCAATAACATGTTGCTGATATTTTAACATATGAAATTGGCAGTTTAAAGCTCTAATTGCCAAGGTTGCGGATTTTACCCCATCTATCCAGCGCCCTAGAGTCTCTATCAGAAGGGGTAGGATTTTTAGCAGTAGAAGCCTTAATGCCCTTGGACCCCTGTGAATTAGTTTCTGGATTTGCAATAGGATTTCTGAAAAGTAACTTATGGGACTCGGGGACCCTGTAGTATCTGTCAGGTTTACTGGGAGCAGGAGGCAGGGAATCACGGGCCAAAATGGATTCTGCGAAAGCATCAACAATGTCTAGTACAGGAGGAACAGCCAATGGCCTACGCTGAGGTAGGAGAAGAAAATCCCTAAGCCTCTTTTTTGAATCAGAAAATTCCTGGCTTTCCCAGTGTAAATGCTCCCGTAGAGTATGTAAAGTTTCCCCATAAGAAAAATCCTCAGGAGGGGAAGCAGAGGGAATAGAGTCCTCTGCATCAGAATCCTCATAAGTAGGTAAGGACAAAACCAGGTCATCAGAAGAGTCAGAAAAAACAGAATCCTGATCAGAAGATTCATAATCAAGCTCAGCCCTAGGCCTCTTGGGGGGGGGGTTGGCTACCCCTGATTAGCGTTAGTAGGTCTTCAGCCATTTTTATCATTTGTTTTTTAGGCATAGAGGCCTGAGCATGTAGCCTGGGCATCAGTTTTTTAGACATGGATCGAGATTTAGGCCTTAGTAATGAAGGAGGCATCGATTTAATATGCAAGTCCGTAGGCCTGAATATACCCTCAGAAGCCAGTGCCTGCATAGTGGCTCTGGACCCATCCAAGGCAGAGACATCCGCGGGTTCCATAGGTGAAGTATCTCGTGGCATACCGGACTCCGAATGGGTCTCAGTAGAGGCCTGCGAATCAGAAGTAGCGAGTATCAGGGGCTGCGAAAGCGCCGCACTGAGTACCGGCAAACTGGCGACTGGCTTAGGAGAAGCGTCGTTGGCAGTTTTTGACCTCAGCGGCCTGTCTCTGTTTTTATCTTTGCGTTTTTTCGGAATCCCGGTGGTCGGATGGCTAACCGACGACATTTCTTGATAATGAAACCGAGAACCGAAATATTTAGAGGCAAAAATATAACGATGATGGACAGTGCACTGATTAAATAAAGCACAAAACCGACAGCAAGGTACATCGTGGTCAGGGCCTAGGCAAGGCATACAGTATGAATGAAAATCTTTATGAGGTATTTGCTTTCCACAAGTAATGGAATTATTAACTTTTACTGACATCGGAAAGGAGCAAGAAAAGTTTCCCCAACGGGGTACTTAGCTTTTAGTTGAAGACTTTGGTTCTGAAACTCGAAAACGAAAATTTCAGGAGTCGGCCGACCGGCACTTGCGAACTGCTTCTGCATCGGGCACAGCACGGCAAGAAAGACTGATGTAATGGCATCGGCTGCATGTTTTATACCCCTGACGACCTGACGTCATGGAAGAAGAGACAGCAACTGACGCAGGACCCAAGACTTTGTTAATCAGGCTGAATGAGGGCAGCCTGCAAGCAGATTACCCTAAATGTAATGACTGCAACAGTGAAACATGAAGAACATCTACAACAGATGGCATCCACCCTATAGGAGTTGTCTTTGAAGATGGATGATTTTAAAGAAAACCTGGAAAATCTTAAAACAAGCAGTCAAAAACAGGCTGACACCCTCAAGGAAATGCTACAACACCAGACAAGGATAACAGGAATAGAGGTTTCTCTAAATGACTTAAAAAGCAGACTTAAGGAAGATGAAGCACAGAAAGAACTGCTTCTTAAACAAAACACTTGGTTGAATAATAAAGTAGATGACTTGGAAAATAGGGAGAGAAGAATTACCATCAGGATTTTCGGATTACTTGAAAACAAAGAAGGTGAGAATATTATTTCCTTTTTATCAAGCTGGATCCCTGACTTTTTAAATTTAAAAGAAGGACTTTCCTTTGGCATTGAAAGGGCACACAGAGCTCTTGGGAAACCTGCCACTAACTCAAACTCTCCTCCTAGGTCAATAATTATCAAATTTCTTTCATACTTGGACTAGGAACTGATTTTAATATCTGCTTGGGGGAAGGCACCCATAAAATATAAACAGAGCCTTATAAGATTTGATAACTATTCATCTAGAATAATAGAACAAAGGAAAAAAGTGTGGCCAATGATAAAGTTTCTGAAACAAAATAACATCAAGGCACAACTTGCATATCCAGCTAAGATAAGAATACTGTATGCCAACGAGATGAGGACTTTAGAGGAAGCCTCTTCATTTATTAAAGCTAATAATGTGATTACTTTACCAGAAGATATGGATTGGATGTCACTTTCTCTCAAGAGAACAAAAGAAACAAATGTCTGGACAAATGTCAAAAAGAAGCAGCAAAATACTGATACTGTTACAGCCAAATCTCTCAAAGCATCTACTATGATATGAATTGTTTTAAAATTACTTTAAAGGACCAATTTTACTGCTTGGAATTTTAAAACAAAGGTAACTACTGGAATCTTTATCTATATTTTTTGAAAATAGATGACACACGAGAGTTGTCACATTACCTCAGGTATGTAAAACAGGTACTTTTCCTTCACAGAAGGAGGGTTATATAGCACATAAAATATTTATATTGTAAATCAACATACATAGTATATGTGTATTTTCTCTTTTCTTTCTCTCTTTTCTCATTACTAATTTTAACTGCATCTTGTCTCCCTTTCTAAATTCTCTCCTATTTGCCATACTAATATAGTCTGTATATATTTAATAACTCACTATCTATACATAGATAAATAATAGTCTAAAATAATCTAGTTTTAAGGCAGACTAATTGGAATAGTGGACTTTATTTATTAGATTAATGATAGTCACTGTTATGCTTATTGGGATTGGTGACATGATCGTGATTAACTCTGAAATGTTCCATTCATGTACATATGTCCTTTGAATTATTTCCTTTTAGTATTAAGAAATACATTAAAAAAAAAAAAAAAGTACTGTTGGTTAAGAGAAGTGAAGGTTGCCACAGCAACAGTAAACAATCGCTGCAGTTTCTAAGGACACTGAATCTGTGAAGTGCATTTAGCCTCACAGATAACAAATAGTATGAAAAAGTAATGCTGTTTAATTATTAAAATGAAAACCTAAACAAGGTAAAAATAAATACATAATAAGTCTATTTGTATATATTGTATGATTTATCCTCATAGGATTACATATTCCTGGAAACACAACTGAAATGTTCCCAAACTACATGTGCACTGAAATGTAGCTGCTTGACTAAAAAGTATTACTCATTTTAACATACTGATTTCACAAGCTGTCTGCACTGTAAAAGTTACATTTTATATGTTACATTTTATATGTTACTTGAAACTGACAGTCCCTAGAGCACATGAAAAGATACATATTACTTTTTGCAACATGTTATTTTTGCAGTTACCTCACACTGTACAAACTCACTTGGCAACTGATAGCTATTCATTTAAAATATCAGTTTAAATATTAAATGTGCCCTTGAAATGCTATTGACATTTTGACAAAATATGTGAACTGTAAAATTAATGACTTGAAAGAAGTAAAGTAATGCATAGATTTCAAAGACAGTTCTTGACACTACAGTAAAAGTAAATTTGTATATTCACAAGCTTACTGTCAACATTTTGAGATATCAGAAAGTTTGAAGAGCTAGGAAATTACTATTCTTACTCTATAATGATTATTAGACAGATGTTAGACTCTGTTCAGTTTAATGAATTGTGACGTGTTTATGAGGAAAAGTGGGCTCAGTTACCCACATTGGACTACACATTCCTGGAAACTCAACTGAAATGTTCCCAAATTACTTGTGAATTTAAATGAAACTGCCTGATTAATAAGCATAAAACAACCTGAATCCATAAGCTATCTGCTCTATATATGCTACATTATATATGTCTCTTGCATGTGACAGTCTCTAGAGCACACGAAAAAATACATATTATTTTTGCAACAAGCTATATTTGCACTAACCATACATTCTAAACTAACTCAATTGGCAACTGACAAGTTATTTATTTGAAACATCAGTCTAAATATTAATTGCGCCCTTGAAATATTGTTGCCATTTTGACAAAACAAAACCTGAATTGAAAAAGGAATGATTTGAAGAAGTGAAGTATTGTACAGATGTCAAAGACAGCTATTGACAGTACAATATAAGTAGAAATGTATACATACTTTTAGATGTGAAGTTGTTAATCTCGCCGATTATTCTCACTGATGGGTTGGAGCCGATCCTCGTCTCCGACACGGCCGATAGCACGCTCAAAGTCTGCCAGTAGCTCGAGACCAGCCCCTTATCCCACCATGCACTGCTAGAATTACCTCAGATCTAGTTTGCCGTGGCAAGAGAGATCTTGGTGATCCAGATAGCTCAGACCACTTTAGAAACAGAATTAACAGCAAGTTTTTAAAAAGTTTTCCTTTTTGATATATATATATATATATATATATATGTATGTATATATATATATATATATATATATATATATATATATATATATATATATATGTATGTAGTGTGTCTTAGTTCCATTATTTTTAGATAGTTTAGACAGTTTAGATAGTTTAAATTGTTTTAAATTAAGGACTTATTGGCTTTTTAGTTTGTGTGGGCCTTTAGCCCCTTTTCCTACTATTAATCCCTTTGTAAGTTAGGTTTTTTTCTGTGGGACTCTTAATCCCATATTTGTATTATATTTTTATTTATATATATATATTACTGTTGTAGATAGTGCCCGGGTTGGGCTTAGTTGTTTGTGAATCTATTTCCTGTTTTTCTCTCAGTATGTCAGAGGATAGGGAGAAATCCCATCCCAAATCGAGTTTTAAAAAATGCCCAGATTGTGGGCAGAAAATGTCCATCACTGACGGATATATTCTATGTGTCTACTGCTTGGGGGCCAAGCACCTCCAAGACACTTGTAGCATTTGTCACTCCTTCTCTTCAAGAGTCCTCTTGGAGAGAAGGAGGAAACTTATAGACATAGGATTGCTACAGCAATCTTTTTCAGAGGTTCTGAATAGCCATGAAGGTGCTAGTACGTTCTTCCAAATCTTCAAAATCCAAGTCTTCAGATAAGGTATACATAAAGGCTAAACTTTCAGAAGGAGGGTCATCAGTTCCACAGTCATCGGAGCAGAGTGTACCTTGGATTCGGAGCCAGCTCTCAGTATTGGAGCCGGTCTCCAAAGTTCCTTCTTCACCTCTGCTCCAGTCAGCACCTTCGGTGCATTCAGCTAAGTCTTCCGTCAGCCTTTCGGATTTGGACATGGATCGGCTAGTGCAGAAGCTTTTACAGGCACCAACACTTGCCAAATTGTTGTCGGCCCCGACCAGCTTGTCGGTGCCGAAGACCATGGAACAGAACTTGTCTACTTCTCCTCCGAGCCGTACTGGACTCTCAGAGCCGAGGGAAGTCGAACCGATGGTGGTCGGACCCTTGGAGCTGATATCCGCTCCAGGGTTATCGGCTCCATCTACTCAGATGTCCTCAGTGCGGACCGAGGGCTCTAGGAGCCAATGCTCTCCAGTCAGGTCCGGGGAGGATAGTCGCACTGACTTGTCGGTGCAGACTCTCCCTCTCGGGGCTTTGGCTTGGATGAGCTCGGCTCCTACTTCAGGCTCGGAGCCCAGGGTTTCGGTGCGGGAGGATCGGACGGTACTCTCGGGTCCGCCCACTCCTCATCGGAGCCATGGTTCCTTCGATGCTATGAGGACAGTTTTGTCTCCAAAGACAACATCAGCATCAGTTCAGCTTTCCCTCTCCCCTCAAGCTCCTGTGTCTACTTCGGCATCTACCGACCCCTCTAAGCGTAGAGACCCTGAGCCTCAAGTATCCCCACAGGGTGTCCTCTGCCCTTCTGAGACCACCCCAGACCAGCCCACTGAGGAGGTGCCCAGAAAGAGACTGCGCAAGAGGAGGCACTTAGACTCTCCACAAGAGTCTTTGACATCTGACACGGACTTAAAATGAGTCAGAAGGGTCCCTTCGGTCCCCCTCTGAGAATATCTCTTTTGCAGAGATACTAGAGATCCTTAGTCAGAGGGGCGACTGGCAGTCCAAGACCCCTACTGAGGATGAGTCTGTGCAATTGAAGGCTTTTGGGGTCTCAACCTTCCACTTCTTGGATGTCCCCGCCTTATGACGAGCTCATGGATCTGATCTCTCGTAAGGCGTGGGAGTCACGGGAGGCCATGGAACCTGCCCCTCGTAGACCCAATAAATTCATATCTGCCCCAGTCGATAAACCATTTTTGACAAAAGGAGTGCCTGTGGATGCAATGGTGGTGGCTGCAGCCACCAAAAATGAAGTATCTGAGACATCCTCTTTTATCCATCCCCCTAACAGAGATTCTAGGTTTATGGATAGATATGGGAAGCGCATGTTTAGTTCAGCAACTTTTTCTCTGCAATCACTGAACTACTTGACTCACTTTACAAGACAACAGAGAGATCTCCTGAAAGAGCTAGGAGATACTCTCCAGGGTATAGTAGCTGCAGGAGTGGCCAACAAAGTCAAAGCCCAGCTCGCTACCCTTAACTCAGTAGTGAACTCGTCCATGCGTCTCATATCCTATGCAGCTGATGGTTCGAGTAGAGCCGCTAGTTTAGGCATTGCTCTCTGCAGACAAGCCTGGATGAGTCTCTGTTCCTTTGAGGAACCCTTCAAGTCTCCTTTTATTAATACCCCATTTGATGGCTCATCACTGTTTGGGCCCAAAGTAAAGGAAACTTTAACCAGGTGTGAATAGTTAGGTAAGTCTTTATCTGCCGTTGGGGCCCACTTTTCCACTCCTACTCGGACCTACCTCAAGGGCCCTAAGGGTGCGAAGATGTGGTTCCGAAAAACTCAATCAGCCTTTCACGACACCCCATTTGATGGCTCATCACTGTTTGCTGTAAGTAAAAAAAAAAAAAACCAACCAGGTGTAGATAGTTAGGTAAGTCTTTATCTGCCGTTGGGGCCCACTTTTCCACTCCTACTCGGACCTACCTCAAGGGCCCTAGGGGTGCGAAGATGTGGTTCCGAAAAACATCAGCCTTTCACGACACACGTGGTGAAACCCCCTCTAGAGGCAAAGGAGGGGGTTATAACAGAAGACGCCACCCCCGTGGCAGAGGGGATCTGCAGCAACAGGGTGATAGGGGTCAGTTCTCCAGTCAGTCCTACCAGCGCTCCTAAAAGGGGGCCCGACTGTTCGGCTCTGGAGGCAGTCGGGGGTCGCTTGTCTTTGTACCCAGAAGCCTGGATAAACATAACATCGCATACTTGGGTACAAAGCATCATTTCCAGAGGATATTTCATACCATTCTTTGCCCCTCCCATTCCTATCAAAAACATCCTAGATGTTCTACCCAATCTCAGGGAACAAGCAATCGTAGAGGTCCACAGATTGCTAGAAAAAAAAGAGTCATCCAACCAGTCCCAGCAGACCAAGTCAGATTCGGAACTTACTCAAGATTCTTTTTGGTACCAAAGAAAACAGGTGACTGGAGACCTATCTTGGACCTCAACAGACTCAACAAGTTCGTAAAGAAAGAGAAGTTCTGAATGGTCACGCTTCAGTCCATTCTTCCCTATTTAGGGAAAGACAATTGGATGTGCTCCATAGATCTCAAGGACGCGTACTATCACATAAAGATGGACAGATGCTCCAGAGATCATCTGTGCTTCCGGCTGGGAGCCAATCATTACCAGTTTCGAGCCCTGCCATTTGGTCTCACTTCAGCCCCCAGAGTATTCACCAAATGCATGGCAGTGGTCACTGCTCACCTGAGGCGTCTAGGATTCCAGGTGTTTCCATACTTAGACAATTGGCTCCACACCGCTACCACCAGGCATCAATTGACTCAGGCAACACAATACACTCTGACACTCTGCCATCAATTAGGCATTACGATCAACTTCGAAAAGTCTGCCTTATCGCCATCTCAGCATACCGTTTTTATAGGAGCAGAGTTAGATACCCTAACCACCACTCTATGTCTCCCTATCGAAAGAGTCTCTTTTCTTAGCCAAAACATCAGCTCACTGGTGTCAAAGAACAAAGCTACAGCAGCGGAGGTATTGAAAGTACTAGGTTTGATGGTGGCAGCAATCCTGGCTATACCACTCACAAGGATGCATATGCGAATCCTTCAATGGCTTCTCTTCACTCAGTGGTCTTAGCAGAAACTACCAATGCACCACATGATTCTTATCATGGATTCTTGCAGGAGAGACCTTCGGTGGTATTTGACGTCTCTTCATGTTACAGTAGGGAGACCCTTTGTTCTCTCCCCCAATAGCCACTGTGACCACGGACTCTTCCCTGATAGGGTGGGGGGGCATTTTCAGGGAAAGACTGCCCAAGGCACATGGACAGATCAAGAATCACATCTGCACATCAATGTTCTAGAGCTGAGAGTGGTGCTTCTGGTCTTGCAGTACTTTCAGGACTCTCTCCCTCTAGGGACTATTGCAATTCAGACCGACAACATTTCAGTAGTCTGGTACTTGAACAAGCAGGGCGGAAGCAAGTCTTACCCCCTTTGTCGAGAAGCCCTCAGGGTTTGGCAATGGGCTATGTCATCCCAGCGTTCTCTGTTTGCAACGCACATCCCGGGGAAATCCAGCGTCATAGAGGACAAGCTAAGCAGGGCAATATTACTCCCTCACGAGTGGTCTCTCAATCAACAGGTTGCGGAATTGATTTTCCACAAATGGGGCCAGCCTTGCTGCAACCTTTTTACCAGTCACATCAATTCAAAATGCAGAAGCTACTTTGCCCTGATACCACCTCCCGGTCATCTCCCGAGAGATGCACTTTTAAACGATTGGCCCCCGGGTCTCCTTTATGCATTTCCACCCTTCCCATTAATACCCAGATTTCTACAGAAAGCAAAATCGCTGGGAAGGAAGATTATACTCATAGCCCCCTACTGGCCTCGACAGATTTGGTTTCCGTTTCTCCACCATAATCTGTTGGAGGATCCATGGATCCTGGACTCAGTTGAGGACCTTCTGACGCATCCGTCAGGGGACCTTCATTCTTCTCTACAGTCCCTGAAACTGACTGCTTGGCTAATCCACTTCCCCTAACTGCCAGGCTTCATTCAATTTCAGAAGATACAAGACAGATTCTCTTGTCCTCTCACAAGCCATCTACCAGGAAATTATATGGCAGCAAATGGAAAAGGTTCTCAATTTGGGCCAACGCACAGAACATTGACCCTTTTCGAGCTCCGCTATCTTCGATTTTGGAATTTTTGACAAAAATTTTTAAGGAAGGGGCAGCAGCTGCTACAGTTCGAGTTCAGTTAGCTGCTATCTCAAATTTTCACCTTGGTCTTGATGGCTCAAATATTATGAGCCATAAATTATCCAAAACCTTCCTTAAAGGCATTCTTCATATGAGACCTCCGATCAAAATTCCCTTTTCTCCCTGGAATTTAAACCTTATGCTGTCTCAACGTATTCTTCCTCCCTTTGAACCAGCTTTTTCTTGTGCTTTAAAATTCTTATTGTGGAAAACATTTTTTCTTGTGGCCATTACGTCTGCCCACAGAGTGTCAGAACTTCAAGCATTATCCATCAGACCACTCTACATGATCTTCTATGCTGATAGAGTATCTCTCAGAACAAACCCCTCATTTTTACCTAAAGTCTGTTCTGAGTCAAACATCAATCAGGTCATTGAACTACCAGTGTTCTTCCCCAACCACTCTAACAACTTAGAATATATGCTGCACAAACTTGATGTTCACAGACAGCTCAGATTTTATCTTGACAGAACTAAGGATATTAGGAAATCAGATCAACGTTTTGTATTCTTCTCAGAAGCAAGAAAAGGCAATCCAGTGGCTAAAACAACCTTATCTAAATGGTTGTCCCATTGTATATCCTTTGTTTATGAAAATGTGAACATGCCTTTAACGCACAAACGAAAAGCTCATTCTACCAGAGCTGTCTCTACCGCTTCTGCTTTTCAAGCTAAATTGCCCCTTGACTATATTTGTGTTGCAGCCACTTGGTCTAACCCTCATACCTTTATCTCACATTACAAAGTAGATAAGGCTTCTAGGGACAGGTCTTCCTTTGGTTCTACAGTAATGAAGAACATACTCCCATGAGCCACCCAGGGTCGAGGGTGCTAGGGATGCTACCCATCAGTGAGAATATTCAGCGAGATTAACAACTTCACATATAGAAGTTATGACCTTACCATAACGTTCCATGTGAGTTGTTTATCTCGGCTTTATTCTCACGTCCCTCCCTCCTTCCCCCTCCTGGCTGACTGTTGACTTACAGGCTAGTGCCATCCTGGTTATTCAATATTTCTCTTTCCCTTTGGGTACTCTTCTTCGTAGATATATATAAGAGAGGATGTATAGGTTGTATATATGTATATATATGTATAGACTATTATTCGCAGCAAACAAGATCTGAGGTAATTCTAGCAGTGCATGGTGGGATAAGGGGCTGGTCCTCAAGCTACTGGCAAATCTTGAGCTTGCTATCGGCCGTTTCGGAGCAGAGGATCGGCTCCAACCCATCAGTGAGAATAAAGGCGAGATAAACAACTCACATGGAACGTTATAGTAAGTACATAACTTCTATTTAAAATAGCTTATTGTTACCTTTTTGCTTTATCAGAAAATTTAAAGAGCTAGGAAATTATTTCTAATTTGTCTTTATAATGTTTACTAAAGTGATGTCAGTCACCGACTTGTTTAATGGATTGCGAGTCACGTACAAGACAGACTACTGAATGTTATTTCTATTTACCTATGTTTGCTGAATTTCTTTTATTAGTACTGATTTAAAACAAGGGAAAGGGAAGGGAAATCTATGTTTTTGGGGAAGGGAAGAGAGGCTCAAGAGTATTCTAACTGTCCTGAGAACTCTCTAAGATGCTCTAAATACTATGTGATTAATACTTACCTAAGGTAAGTCTTGATTACCATATAGGTACCTTCACATTAATTCTAGACCTGATGTGATTACCCATTCTGGAAGCAGGAGGTGCCCTATGCAGGATGGGAATTGTCAGGGTGATCATAGTTCATTCTTAGACTCTGCCTTGTAAATCTATAAATATGTAAAAGCACTGCACATGAGAAAGTAAGGAGCCTCTACTCAGAGTTAGGATACCACTGATAAGCCATGTCTTTTCATAAGTGTAAGTTACAGTTGGTGAGCTGAACAGTGGGAAAGTAAAGGAAGACAGTACACCTACAGTAAATTCATATTTCATTGGTAATCACTCATTGTCTCCTGCAGAGTCCTTTTAGTTAAATTATTTTAGCAATAATCTATTTGTTGTTGGCTTATTTAGTGTATGCTCATCTGCTGCATTTAATTTATCCAAAATGACATATCTGACATGTTTGGGATCTCTTAAGGGTAACTAAATATTGGATATTTTCTAAGTCACCATAAAAAGAAGTTATGTACTTACCATAACGTTCCATGTGAGTTGTTTATCTTGCCTTTATTCTCACTGATGGGTTCGGAGCCGATTCTCGGCTCCGACATGGCCGATAGATTTGCCAGTAGCTCGAGACCAAGCCCCTTATCCCACAATGCACTGCTGGAAATACCTCAGATCTTGTTTGTTGCAAGTAACAGTATATATATATATATATATATATATATATATATATATATATATATATATATATATACACACACACACACACACACACACACACACACACACACACACACACACTTTTATTTCTACCAAGAACACTTCCCGAAGGGGGAAGAAGAAATATTGAATAACCAGGATGGTACTAGCCTCTAAGTCAACAGTCAGCCAGGAGGGGGAAGGAGGGAGGGACGTGAGAACAAAGGTGAGATAAACAACTCACACGGAACGTTATGGTAAGTACATAACTTCTTTATGTGAAATTGCTAAATCTCGCCGTTTATTCTCACTGATGGGTAGCATCCCTAGCTCCCTCAATCTTGGGTGGTTCATGGAAGTACGTTTTTCAGTACCGTAGAACCAAAGGAAGACCTGTCCCTTGAAGCCTTATCTACTTTGTAATGCATGATAAAGGTATGAGGCTTAGATCAAGTGGCTGCAGCGCAAATATTGTCAAGGGGCAATTTAGCTTGAAAAGCAGTAGACGTAGAGACGGCTCTGGTAGAATGAGCCTTAAGTTTGTGTGTTAATGGCATGCTCGCATTTTCATAAACAAAGGATATACAGTTGGATAACCATTTAGATAAGGTTGTTTTAGCCACTGGATTGCCTTTTCTGGCTTCTGAGAAGGATACAAAAAGTTGATCTGATTTTCTAATATGCTTAGTTCTGTCAAGATAAAATCTGAGCTGTCTGTGTACATCAAGTTTGTGCAGCATGTATTCCAATTTGCTAGAGTGGTTGGGAAAAAAAGACTGGCAGCTCAATGACCTGATTGATATTTGATTCAGAACAGACTTTAGGTAAAAATGAGGGGTTTGTTCTGAGTGATACTCTATCAGCATGGAAAATCATGTAAGGTGGTCTGATAGATAATGCTTGAAGTTCTGACACCCTGCGGGCAGAAGTAATGGCCACAAGAAAAATAGTTTTCTAGGATAAATATTTGAGATCACAAGAAGATGCTGGTTCAAAAGGGGGAAGAATAATTTGTGACAGCATAAAGTTTAAATTTCAGGGAGAATAGGGAATTCTGATAGGAGGTCTCATGTGAAGAACGCCTTTAAGAAAAGTCATAGATAATTTATGACCCATAACATTTGAGCCACCAAACTCAAGGTGAAAATTTGAGATGGCAGCTAAATGGACTCGAACTGTAGCAGCTGCTGCCCCTTCCTTAAAAATCTTTGTCAAGAATTCTAAAATAGATGATAGCGGAGCTCGGAAATGGTCAATCTTCTGCGTGTTGGCCCAAATTGAGAACCTTTTCCATTTACTGCCATATAATTTCCTGGTAGATGGCTTGTGAGAAGACAAGAGAATTTGTCTTGTATCTTCTGAAATTGAATGAAGCCTGGCAATTAGGGGAAGTGGATTAGCCAAGCAGTCAGTTTCAGGGACTGCAGTGAAGGATGGAGGGTCCCCTGATGGGTGAGTCAGAAGGTCCGGAACTGGGTCCAGGATCCATGGATCTCCCAACAGATGATGGTGGAGAAACGGGAACCAAATCTGTCGAGGCCAGTAGGGGGCTATGAGAATAACAGTCCTTCCCAGCAATTTTGCTTTCTGTAAAACTCTGGGTATCAATGGGAAGGGTGGAAATGCATATAGGAGACCCAGGGGCCAATTGTGTAAAAGTGCATCTCTCGGGGGATGACCGGGAGGTGGTATTAGGGCAAAGTAGCTTCTACATTTTGAATTGATGTGGCTGGCAAAGAGGTCTCAGAAAGGCTGGCCCCATTTGCGAAAAATCAACTCCGCAACCTGTTGTTTGAGATACCACTCGTGAGGGAGCAATATCGCCCTGCTTAGCTTGTCCGCCATCACGCTGGATTTCCCCGGGATGTGCGTTGCTAACAGAAAATGCTGGGATGACACAGCCCATTGCCAGACCCTGAGGGCTTCTCGACAAAGGGGGTAAAGACTTGGTTCTGCCTTGCTTGTTCAAGTACCAGACTACTGACATGCTGTCCATCTAAATTGCAATAGTTCCCAAAGGGAGAGAGTCCTGAAAGTACTGCAATGCCAGAAGTACCGCGCTCAGCTCTAGAACATTTATGTGCAGATGTGATTCTTGATCTGTCCATGTGCCTTGGGCAGTCTTTCCCTGAAAATGCCCCCCCCCCCACCCTATCAGGGAAGTGTCCGTGGTCACAGTGGCTACTGGGGGGGGGACAAAGGGTCTTCCGATTGTGACATGAAGAGACGTCAACCACCACCGAAGGTCTCTCTTGCAAGAATCCATGATGAGAATCATGTGGTGCATCGGTAGTTTCTGGTATGACCACTGAGCAAAGAGGAGCCATTGAAGAATTCGCATATGCATCCTTGCGAGTGGTATAACCAGGATTACTGCCGCCATCAAACCTAGTACCTTCAATACCTCTGCTGCTGTAGTTTTTTTCTTTGACACCAGTGAGCTGACATGTTGGCAGAGAAGTGAGACTCTTTCGACAGGAAGACGTAGAGTGGTAGTTGAGGTATCTAACTCTGCTCCTATAAAAACGGTATGCTGCGATAGCGATAAGGCAGACTTTTCGAAGTTGATTGTAATGCCTAATTGATGGCAGAGTGTCAGAGTGTATTGTGTTTCCTGAGTCAATTGATGCCTGGTGGTGGCGGTGAGGAGCCAATAATCTAGGTATGGAAACACCTGGAATCCTAGACGTCTCAGGTGAGCCGTGACCACTGCCATGCATTTGGTGAACACTCTGGGGGGCTGTAGTGAGACCAAAGGGCAGGGCTCAAAACTGGTAATAATTGGCTCCCATCCGGAAACGGAGATGATCTCTGAAGCATCTGTTCATCTTTATGTGATAGCACGTGTCCTTGAGATCTATGGTGCACATCCAATCGCCTTTCCCTAGGAAGGGAAGAATGGACTGAAACGTGACCATTCGGAACTTCTCTTTCTTTACGAACTGGTTGAGTCTGCTGAGGTCGAAGAAAGGTCTCCAGTCCGCTGTTTTCTTTGGTACCAAAAAGAATCTTGAGTAAGTTCCGAATCCAACTTGGTCTGCTGGGACTGGTTGGATGACTTTTTTTCTAGCAATCTGTGGACCTCTACAATTGCTTGTTCCCTGAGACTGGGTGGAACATCTGGGATTCTCTTTACAGGCAGGGGTGTAGCTAGGATTTTCAAATTTGTACTGACAGCTCTCAAACTGCTACCCCCCCTCCCCAGCCAAGCTACGGCCATTCTCGTAATTCACGGTTCGCTCTTTTAGTATCGATGAAGAGGCATTCGCTGTAATGCCTCAAGTAATATAATATAGATTCAACTGCACCACGAACACTTTTAAAACCAGAAAAACAGCTTGGAGAAATAATCCACAACAGTTTAGCGCTTTCAGTCACCAATTTATTATGCGACCTTCCTCAGAAACTGAGGAAGGTGGCCAAGCTCTTCAACGTGTGGGATTATTTGGTGCCAAGCATAAATATTAATATTTATCTAACTTTTTGGTATAATATAGATTCACTCAAACTCAGTTCCTTGAATTGAAAATTAACCTGAAATGTCAGTTCTTTTAAAAATGCAGCATGGTAGTTGGGGTAGAGACTTTATGCTTTTGTTTTCTGTAACTAAGGTACAGGTTGAGCTTGAATAAATTACTAACCACCTGCTACCACTAACTAGGATGTTTCATTCACACACATGCACCCCTACCTACCTCTCAGTGCAAGAAATATGGACAAAGCCTAAAATAAACAGGGACAGATATTAAATAATGTTCTCGTGAACTTAGAAAGTTGCTAGAACAGGATTTGTGCTAGTATGAATTTTTCTAAAGGACATGAAGTCTGCAGCTCAAATGTCTGTCATTATTTAGCAACTTCAGCCTTCAATGATTTTCTAGAAAATCACAAAATTTATGAGGAACAGACAAAAAATATGGGGCAAAAATCTGGACATTCTGCAAAATTTGGACAGTTGAGAGGTATGCTACCTACCACACACACAAACACACAACCTCTCAACCTCTTACAGCAACAAACTCATAAATAAAACTGAGGCAAAGGCCCAAAAATAAGGACTTTTTTTTTAAATATTGCTCTTATAAACTTAGAAAGATAATAGTAGTAGGTCTTGCATCAGTGTAATTTTCTGAAAGGTATGAAATCTGAAACTGAAATGTCTGCATTATTTTCTAACTTTAGTCTTTAACAATTTGCCACTAATTTGCCAGAAAACTGCAATTTTATGAAAAACGGACCAAAAATGTGATGCAAAAATATAAAATTGCTAGACAATACAGCTGGGAACCTGTCAAAGGAGGGACACCATTTTAATATGAGCACAGTTAACTTAGAGCAGCTGATGCATTTCTGAAATAAAAGTAATGTATAACTCTGATCATTACAGTTATTTATAAAAGTAAAGTAAACCCTCTATGTTTTCTTCCAAAATTGCTATTTTGTGGAGGGATCATTATGGGAAGAGCAACATTTTGAGCCAAAATCAGGGACAGTTGAGGTTTGGCTATGCCTAATTCTATAAAGCAATTTGCATGTACCCCTCAACCTGTTAATGCAATAAATCTGGACAAGGCCAAATATATTGAGGGAACATATAAACAGTACTAAAAATTGCTCTTGTATAAACTGGGACAGTTGATAGAACAGGTCTTATTTTAGCATGCATTTTTCTGAAGGTTATAAAGTCTGAAACTTGTGTGTCATTATATAGTGACTTAATTCCTAAATCATTTGGGAGGTATAGTTCAGCTGGGGCTGTCTAAGTTTGCCGCCCTTCCCCCTCACAAAACCATGGTCGAATGGAGCCTCCCCCTGCAGCCATTCCAATGATCCATTACTTTGCTATTTCACTCCATTTACCATAAACACTAGTGTGCATACTGATTTACTTCTATGATGATTTGAACTTCATTTGAAAGTTTTATTTTGCATTTTACAGCACAAACACTAAGACATCTGCTAAACAAACTTGGCATTAAAATTTCTCTGCCCTTGAACAACATTAAAACCCACATTCAAAGAAAAATACATTTTACCCGTGGCAGATAAAAATTAATTCTGGGCTGCTTTTAAATCATAGGCCCCTTGCATATGAAACATACATGTGCTTGATACACCTTCCTATTGCCTTTGAACATTTTTCCAGTAAACAATGAAACAACACTGCCCAATTCAGAACATTTCCATCATAAAAGTCTAGTCAAACTTCTACAGTCCACCATTATCAGTAAATATGCACAATCTCTGTAGTAAAAAAAAGTCATCTAAATAATTCCACGTTAAATAAATCTAACTAATGAAGAGGTTGCTGCTAGCAATCACCTTTATATTTCATGGCTTCACTGAAAAATAGTGTCTGATGCCCCTGAAGAATAAATTGCCTAAATTATATTAATAAGCTAGTAATATTGCAATAGGAAATGGATGGCAAACTGATAACAGGCTCAGTTAGTGTCTTAACTTTCAGTACAGCAGCATTCACCCCTTATGTGTGTAGAACCAACAACCTTCTGCATTAAAAGCAAGTACACAACATTTTGTGCTACTAGCAATGTGAGCCGACTTAGCATAATCAGCACTAAACTTCTCTTCCCCTACAGCTCTCAGTTCCTTGTAAAAATACTCAACTACATCTCAACTTTGCAGCACAAGTCTGGAAAAAGCCAAATTTATTGGGGTGGGTCAAAGGGCAAAACAGGAACACATTAAACATTGCTTGTATAATCTTGGAAAGCTGCTAGAATAAAATGCTGTGTTACCATCATACATTTTACTGCCAAGGTCACTGAGCAAAATAGTCAGAACATACCACTATGCCAAATCACCTGCTTTGTGAAAGAGAGGAAGACTGAAACTTAAATGGCTATCATTTAATGAATTCAGTTCTCACCATAGCTGTCAACCTCTTAGCACAAAACACCTGGACAAACCCAGTAATGAGGGAATACAGCCCTCAAACATATTCAGTGAATTCAGTTCTTGCCACAGCTGTCAACCTTAGCACAAAAAACCTGGACAAAGCCAATAACAGGGTATTACAGTCCCAAAAATAAGGACAAATTTCAAATAGTCATAAACTTAAAACAATTACTATAAAAAAGGTTGTGTTAATATATATTTATTGCTAGAATAAAAGTTGTTTTACTATGTCACAAACACAGGGATAAGATGCAGACTCTACACAGAAGGCACACCAGCCAAGAATAAAACCAGAAAACCTACAGCTGTGAGGCAACAATACTGCTACTGTACCATCAAATATGTAAGGAAGTGAACATTCAGAAACCTGAAGTCTGAAATTTAAATGCCTGCCAATTTGTTAAACAGGACAGTCTGACTTGGAACAAAAAAAAAAAAAAAAAAAACACAATTCTCAGCAGAGGCCCAGGAAAAAATAATGCAGACATGTCTTTGTAAGATGGGAGGACACAAAAGCAAACCCACACAAACACAGGGAGAAGATACAGACCCCCACAAAGAAGGCACCCCAGCCAAGAACCAAACCCAAGAACCTACAGCTGTGAGGCATCAATGCTACGTTGCTACCACTGCACCATCAAATTTCAAGCATTGCAATATTTAAAAACCACAGATACGATACAGATATTGATCAGATCAAATAGGAGGCAAAAATCTGCAATTTTTTTTACAAATGGTGGTGGGTAGGGAATTCAGGTCTTTAACACCTGCATACAAGGTACAGGGTTCAAGCCTGAGGTATTCCCTACCACACCACCATGAGTAATCACACCAGTACATCCCACCTGGGGCATTTTCACACACAGACACACACACAAAAAAAACCCTTCTGCAAATGGAAAGTGTGGAAAGAGATTCAGACAGAAAACAGAAAGAGCAAACCCTAAGTTATATTGTTCATTGAAACAGATCGGTGCCACATTGTGATCCCTTATTCCTGGGAGATGTCCACTGGTGAGTGTCCTGACTTGTGCTATGTATTCCATAACTTTTCAGTTGTCCCTAAGGGAGAGTTCTATTCCTCCACTAGTCTAGCACATTATTTTTTCAATAAACAGTTAACTGTATTGTATACATGAGCACATGACACTGAAAACAAAGTAGGTAGCACTGAAAAATAATGAACAAATACAATGCAAACAGTGCTTTACAAAACCAATACCCATAATCTCTAGCCCAAGATATTAACCTGATGTCCTGCTAACAGAGAGAGTGATGTGCCATTGCAGTTTTTTTTTACACAAAATAAGTGAACAGTCATTTCTTCCTCTGTTTGTCATCCCTTTCTCATCACCTGGTAATTTTGTTTGAGTGGAATTTTATTGTAATTGAATTTTGTATGAAATTCTGTTTTGTTTTAAATTGCATAATATCCTGGAAAAAGCTTAATAACAGCGGTGCTTGGAGGAGACAGAATAAACCTAAACACTACCCCTTGATGTAATGTTTCTTTCTGGGAGAAAATAGTAGGTCTGTACTTAAACATAATTTGCCAGCCTTTCTAGAGCATATGAAACTGGGATAAGAGGTGTCTGCCACTCCATTCAGAGAACCCTCCTTCAGCAACCACAAAAAATATCTCCTAGAAATAAATATAGGCACAACAAAATAGAGATGTCACAGAAGTTAATAGTGAAAGAAACTAAGTGCAGGAAGCAAGAGGCAGTAGTAACGTACTAGTCCTGCTGAATAGGCAGTAGTAACTCACTAATCCTTCTGAATGCTTCAGATTTGGTAAGGTATATCCTTTCCTGCCTCCAATCATATGGCACGTTTTCCTTGCATCTCCTCTCATCCTCCCCATTTGGAAATAGACAGTGAATTAACTTTATTTTTAAGTTTTGCAGGTAAATGGATTTAAAATACACTATCTTGGATTACAACAGTTTTTCTGACACTTAGTGCAGATAAGCTGGGTTATGAACTGCTTCTGTGTTACAATCCTTCAGCCTTCATTTGTCTGTTATGTGACTCTGATCTAGTCATTTCATCAGACAGTGCTCGTAGGCTATCCCAGAAAAGGGACACTTGCATCCAGTGGGCTCTCCCAAGCTGTTAGCAAATACATTGCACATTTGTTTTCACATAGACACTAATTAGTGCTTAACTATATGCTGTTTAACTATGAGTCTCAGCATATGCTTTGTATTTTAATGGGTTACTAGATGCATTTTCAGTAAATGTGAGTTTCAAGGGAGATATTTACTGTTGCTCAACCTAGGTCGGTTTTCAGTGTGAGACTGTTTTTCTTTAGCAAATGTCTTTGTCAGTGGTTTTGATCTAAAGCTTGATATAGCAATTTTAAATTAAATCCAAACTTCTGCAATCACTGTAACGGTAAACAAAGGGGAAAAAAAAGAAAAGAAATAGTATGTATGCAGACAGGCTTGAGCAATATTTTCTGGTGAATGAGGACCTCCGGTACAACTCTCCCTTCACAGGCTTACTATCCAAATTTGGTCCTTGCTAAAATATTCCTCTGAAACGAATCGCTGCATGTAGAGACCTTGTCCAGTCAGCATGAAATGAAAAAAAAATCAGGCTTTTTGTTAAAAATCTCAGCTCTTTATTCCAGTATGGATGAGCACTGCAATGTACAAATGTGTGTTAAAGCAATGAATTTCCTATACACAAAAACTTCATTTTGACACACACACACACACACACACACACACACACACACACACTTCATATTACTCACCAACCCTTGGTTGCAAGACTGAAGTGAGACCAACATCATAACGCTTCCTCCTCCACCAAAAGCATTTGAACTGGCACCCTTGGTTGTGACTCGTGAGACCACCATAGCAATTCCGGAAAGCAAGAAGTTAACGCTTCCTCCTAAAGCATTTGAACTGGCCGGTTGGCCGGAAATACATGTGCGGAGCTCCTGACTGGCTGCCCTGATGCGCTACTGGCTGGTCGGCCGGAAATACATGTGCGAAGGCTAGAGCTACTGGCTGCGCTGACGTCATCGTGCAGTAAAGCGCGAAAATGAACATTTAAAATGCTACCCCCCCTTCTACATAAGTTGTACTGATTTCAGTACAGTGCGTATGCCTCCCGACGTCCCTGTTTACAGGAATGGGAGGGGAAGAGAACGGTATGAAATATCCTCTGGAAATGATGCTTTGTACTCATGTATCTGTTGTTGTTTAGCCAGGCTTCTGGGTACAAAGACAAGCGACTCCCGACTGCCTCCAAAGCCGAACAGTCGGGCCCCCCCTTTCAGGGGGCACTGGTAGGGTTGACCGGAGAACTGACCCCGGTCACCCTGTTGCTGCGGATCCCCTCTGCCATGGGGGCGGCGTCTTCCGTTATAACCCCCTCCTCTGCCTCTAGAGGGGGTTTCTCCACGTGTGTCCTGAAAGGCTCCCTGTGCTTTTCGGAACCACATTTTCCCTCCCCTAGGGCCCTTGGGGTAGGGTCGAGCAGGGGTAGAAAAATGGACTCCAACAGCAGATAAGGTCTTGCCTTCCTCCTTTACTTTGGGCCCAAACAGTGATGAGCCACTGAATGGGGTGTTAATAAAGGAAGACAAAGAGTTTTGCAAAGAAACAGACGCATCCAGGCTCGTCTTCAAACAGCAATGCCCGAACTAGCAGCTCTACTCAAACCATCAGCTGCACTGGATATGAGACGCATGGACGTGTTTGCCACTGAGTTTAGGGTAGCGAGCTGGGCACTGACTTTGTCGGCCACCCCTGCAGCTACCGTACCCTGGAGAGTATCTCCTAGCTCTTTCAGGAGATCTCTTTGTAGTCTTGTAAAGTAGGTTAAATAGTTCAGTGATCGCAGAGAAAAAGTCACTGAACTAAACATGCGTTTCTCATATCTATCCATGACTCTGGAATCTGTGTTAGGAGGATGGATAGATGTGGATGTCTCAGACACTTCCTTTTTGGTCACTGCAGCTATCACCATGGCATCAACAGGCACTCCCTTTGTCAAAAATGGCTTGTCCACTGGGGCAGACATGAATTTATTGGGCTTACGAGGAACAGGTTCCATGGCCTCTGGTGATTCCCACGCCTTACGAGAGATCAGTTCCATGAGCTCATCGTAAAGGCGGAGACACCCAAGAAGTGGAAGGTTGAGACCCAAAAGCCTTCAAGAGCATGGACTCGTCCTCAGTAGGGGTCTTGGACTGCCAATCACCCCTCTGACTAAGGGTCTCTAGTATCTCTGCAAAGGAGATATCCTCAGAGGGGGATCGAGGGGACCCTTCCGACTCATCCAAGTCCATGTCAGATGTCAAAGACTCCTGTGAGGAGTCTAAGTGCCTCCTCTTGCAGAGTCTCTTTCTGGGCACCTCCTCAGTGGGGGGATCTGGGGAGGTCTCAGAAGAGCAGGGGACGCCCTGTGGGGATACTTGAGGATTGGGGTCTCTATGCTTGGGGGGATGGGTAGATGAAGAAGCAGACACAGGAGCTTGAGGGGAGAGGGAAGGCTGAACTGATGCTGACGTTGTCTTTGGAGACAAAATTCTCCTCATAGCATCTAAGGCACCATGGCTCCGACGAGGAGTGGACGGACCCGAGAGTACCATCCGATCCTCCTGCA
The DNA here is from genome assembly GCF_019279795.1 of Protopterus annectens. Classification (NCBI taxonomy): domain Eukaryota; kingdom Metazoa; phylum Chordata; order Ceratodontiformes; family Protopteridae; genus Protopterus; species Protopterus annectens. The sequence goes on from NC_056725.1 coordinate 1,754,424,180, forward strand.
CCGAAACCCTGGGCTCCGAGCCTTAGGTAGGAGCCAAGCTCATCTGAGCCGAAGCCCCAAGAGGAAGAGTCGGCACCGACAAATCGATTAGACTATCCTCCCTGGACCCGATGGGAGAGCGTCGGCTCCTAGAGTCCTCGGTCGGTGCCGAGGACATCCGAGTAGATGGAGCAGATAACACCGGTGCAGGTATCGGTTCCAAGGGTTCGACAATCATTGGTTCAGCATCCTTCGGCTCTGAGAGTCCAGTACGGCTCGGAGGAGGAGTAGACAAATCTGGTTCCATGGTCTTCGGGGCCGACAACAATTTGGCAAGTCCTGGTGCCTGTAAGAGCTTCTGCATTAGCCGATCCATGTCCAAATCTGAAAGGCTGACTGAGGACTTAGCTGAATGCACCAAAGGTGCTGACTGGAGCAGAGGAGAAAAGAGAACTTCAGAGACTGGCTCCAATACTGAGAGCTGGCTCCGAATCAAAGGTACACTCGGTTCCGAGCTCTGTTGAACCAATGACCCTCCCTCTGAAATTTTCACCTTGTCACTTTAGGATCTGTAGATTTTGTGGATTTGGAGGACTTGCTAGTACCCTCATGGCTACTCAACACCTCACAAAAGGAATGCTGTAATAATCCCGTCTTTAAACTTCCTCCTTCTCTCCAAGAGGACTCTTGAAGAAAAAAAATGGCAAATGCTGCAAGTGTCTTGGAGGTGTTTAGCCCCCAGACAGTAGACACATTGAATGTGTCCGTCAGTGACGAGCATTTTCTGCCCACAATCTGGGCATTTTTTGAATCCCAATTTAGGATGGGATTTCTCCTTTTCATCCGACATAGTTAAGTAAAACAAAACAGTAAACTGCAAAAAAAGACAGTAAAGTCCTTACTTACTTTGTAAAGACCCACAAAACAACTAAGCCCAATCCGGGCACTATCTATAACAAAATAATTATAGATTACAAATATAGGGCTAAAGAGGCCCACAGAGAAAACCCTGACTATAAGAAAAGACTAATAAGTGCAAATAGGGCTAAAGGCCCACACAAACCAACTAAGCCAACAGGGCACTAACTATCTAAAACTATAGATTCTAATACCTAATTATCTAATACTAACAGACAACTATCTTAGAAAAACAAAAAAGAAAGTTTTTTTTATAAAACTTGCTGTTTTTTTCACACAAATAGTCCGAAGTTAGAGAGTGGAAATCAGAATCATTAGACTTGCAAACCAGACTCTTGACAGCAAAATCTAAAAAAAAAAAATCAGAATTGTCCAGAAGTCAAAAAAGAAATAGAGGAATTAAATAAAAAATATAATGAAATTCTAACACACAAAACTTGTCCAGCCTTGGAAAAAGTACAAATAAACTCATTAGCCACCTCCCCCAGATATCTACATAACTTATCTACAAGAATTAAAATACAATCTAAAGCAAATAACATTAGTAGTATATATCATGAAAAGAGAGGGAAAAAAGTATCAGACACAGGAGACATCCTTGAAGCATTTCAGTTCCATTATATGGAACACTTCAAAAAAGAAGATCTAGATACCAACCAAATAAACTTAGATACAAACTTTATCAGTATAAACAAAAATTCCCAAAAACTTAAAACTAGACCTACAAAAACCTATATCCTACAAAGAAATTGATAATAAGAAAGTAAATCTAACAAAGCTCCAGGGAAAGACAGTATAATTACGGAAATTTACAAACTCTTCCCTTCAACAGTTTGTTTGTGTCTTTCGGCATTTCCCGGTTAGGGGTCGCCACAGCGGAACTCCGGTCCGCTAATGATTGGCAGTAGATTTTTACGCACTGGCTTGCCGGGCCTAACGCACAACCTTCAACGAAGGAACGCCCATTCATGCATGACTCTACACAGAAGACGCTCTAACTGAGAATCGAATGGGCAACGTCTAACTGTGAGGCGACAACGCTATCTCCCTTTTTCATAAAACTTTGCTAGAAGTCCAGTCAGAAGCAAAAATACCACCCTCATGGAAATATTCTCTCATAACACCAATTCTAAAAGATAATAAACCATCAGACCTTTCCCTTTGCACCTCATAAAGACCTATATCATTACTGAATAATGATAACAAAACATTCATGTCAATCCTAGCTAACAGAATGAAAATCCCACTTTCAAAGACGATTAATAATGATCAAACTGGATTTTTATATAACAGGCACACACATGATAATATTAAAAGGATACATACTCTTATAGATTATGTGAATAAAGAAGATATAGAAACACTTGTAATTGGATTAGACATAGAAAAAGCCTTTGATTCCCTCAACTGGGAATATCTATTTAAAACTTTAGCATTACTTGAATTTCCTCCTCCCTTCATCTTATTACTAAAAACATATATTAATAACTTAGCCTACATTAAATTAAGTCCTTTCACCTCAGAATCTATCCATTTAATGAAAGGTACTAAACAAGGATGCCCCCTTTCTCCTATTTTATTTGCTTTGGCTATAATAAATAATACACAATAATCCAAGAATAAAAGGAATAGAAGTCTATGACCAGCACATATCTAAAATAATGCTTTTTGCTGATATTTTATGAACCCTACCAAACTCCAGAGAGTCATTAGGAGAGCTAGAAGAAGTAATGGAGAAATTTTATAAGATTTCAGGTCTACACTTTAATAGATCAAAATCAAAATTTTTATTTTTAAATAAGAAAAAAGACCTACAAATTGCAGATAAATCCATCATAGAAAAACAAGAACCTACGCTAAATTATTTAGGAATAGTGTTATGCAAAAATATAAACTAAACAATATTAATAAATTATAAAAACATTATTGAAACAATAAAAATATATATAGAAATGTGGAACAAAATTATATTAACTTTTGAAGACAGATTGCAATTAATAAAAATGGTCTTATTGTCAAAAATACTACATGTAGCATTAGCAATACGGTTAATTCCTGAAAGAGGCATTATTCTTAAAGAAATAAACTTATGTTTAATAAAATTTTTATGGCATCACAAAAAGAATAGAGTAGCTGTAACTCATCACATTAGACCCTGGAAACAAAGAGGATTGAATTTCCCAGATATATAAACATACATGAAAGCATTTGTGCTTAAAACAACAATAGACTGGATAAACCCAAATTATTTTGCCAACTGGAAAGAATTAACAGTTATATTAACAAATTAATTTAATCTGTTAAAAAAAATTAATAGTAGACAAATCAAACAAACCCTGGTACATACTATGCATAAGTATACAATGTAATAACAAAACCTTCTAAAACAACACTGATTCATCATTACATCAATTCCTTTAGGAAACTTATCAACGCAAACATAGATCTAAAACTTTAGTTTGACCTTTTAACCCCATTTACCATCACTAAGAACTTTCCTCACAAAATATATAGGGAAACAATAACCTCCTGGGAACAAAATGGATTCTTATGCTGGTTTCAATGTGTAAACAAGTTAAATGTTCTAGATATACATATGATAAAACTGCTTACAATATTCCATCACAGGACTGGTTAACCTTACAAAGCATTCTAATGTACACTCAAGATTTATGCAGATTAATAATTCCTCATTTAAAGATACTCCAAATCTAATAAATTTTCTGTATGAATTTATATATAATAGTTGTGAAAAGAAAAATTCCATTTCAAATCTATATAAAGAGTTAATAACATATAAAACAATTCCCAAACCATCATACTGGCAGTTCTTAACAAAAGGTCAGTCATTGCAGTTAAGAGACTAAATTAAAAGTAACATCTTCCTATCAGTCAATTACACCTCTAAAACACAATACTGGAAAATATTTAACTGGAAACACTTACATAGAGCATTTTTAACACCAGATAGAATTAAAAAGATCAGTACTACTAAAAATGTTTTTTGCTGGAGGTGTGAAGAGTCAAATAAAGCAGACTGGATTTGTATGCTTTTATGAATGTAATAAAATTAAATCATATTGGAATGAATCAATCATTTTTTACAAGCTTTATTTAATGAATCCTTTACTTTAACTAAAGTATTGATAACACTAAATGTAAATGAAGGTCCCTACCTGAATAAGACAAATCGATATTTGTTATGGACAATACTTGCTATTTCTAGGAAATGCGTAACCAGAAGGTGGAATTCAAATACACCCCCGACCTTGGAAAAATTCTACACTTTACTGAAGACAACTGCATTGCTGGAAATAAAAATCAAAGAACTACGAATCTATCTCAGGCCATTGGTAAATAATCCTTGGAAGAAAGTTATAACTTTGTTGGACACTCTGCAATAATCAATATTGTATCTCAGATAACTCATCTGTTAATTCTATATTTAATAACATATAGTTTATATAATTGAAAGTCAGGCTATTGTAAATATTGTATATAGTTTTAAAAAATATTATGTAAATGTTATTTTAATTGAAAATAAAACAAATATTTGAGAAAAAAAATGGAGTCAGCTGCAGTGAGTAAGGCAGTGGTGGTACTGAAAGCATTTATAAAACAAAGTTATTTAACTGATCATAAAAAACATGCTGTGGCTTGCTATTTGTTTGTCCAGAATTTTTTTCAAATATTTTTGCAGGTGGACAGAGCGGGGAGAATAGTCTAAAGTTCCTGACAATTTTGGAATAGGGTAGTTTAGGCAGTGGAATTACAATGGAGTGTTCTAAAGCTGGAGGCACCTACTGTTGTAAAGGAGAGATTACATTTTAAAGTTACGGGTTTGACAATTTTGTCTGTTCTTTTTAAGAAAATGTGATGTAACTGAATGACTCTGTAGGAGGGTGTTTAACATTTTTCAAGACTGTGCTGGTTTCGACTTCTAAGCTGTCTCCAAAATGGAACATTGCTGCATTTTCAGCTAACGGGTATTGTGTTGGTTGAGAGAGGTTTGGAGAGTTGTGTTGAGATGGGGTACAGGTTTAAAAAGAATCAAGTGATTTTATTTTATACTGGCAATGAAGTTTTTTACTCATCTGGTAGGAGAGGCTTGTTGTTATATTCAAAAATTTTGAGAAAGTATTCACATTTTGTGATTTCTCCTGTTGATTCCTTTATTTCCTTCTAAAACTGTTTTGGATTACTGGTAGAAGCAGTTTATAGATTTGGCCAAATTAGTTCCTATTCTTTGGGTTTTGTTTCCAAGATGATCACGCCTTGTCCTTCTAATGAGGTCGCTATTTTGCAGGTAAGGGATCAATACAAATCATACAGTTTTCACAGCAAAGTTGTATGAACTTCTAAATGGTGCAGATGTACAGTGTATACCTAATCCTGCAATAAGGAATGCAGTTCATGCGAAACTGGGGTTGCAGAGCACTGCATTAGCAATGGGGCCAGGGTGGGTGGTTACTCACCATCTGTAGTTCATTATCTTTCCAATAAAAGTGAGTCAATGGTCATAGCAGCCCTTAAAGCAAACTGTGCCTCCTATACAGAGTTGCAAACACCACCAATATTCAAATGTACTCAGACTCTCACTGAATAAGAAATAAAAAGAAGTTATGTACTCACCATAACTTTCCATCTGAGTAGGTAACTTCATTTGTCTGCAACCTGTGGGTATCGGATCCGTCCTCGGATCCGAGCCGGCAGCTTTACCTAGCTAAAAGATCCGAGCTCCTAGCTCTTCCACCTACCCATAATCCCCTGCCACACATCCCCCATCCTCAGATCGAGTTTGCCTATAAAGACTCCACAAGACCCTCGAAAGAGGCCAGTAACCTACTGTCTAACAGAATGAGCAATCCTATCCCATGGTTAAGAAGCAAGAAACTGGTTAGGGAATGGAAATGAAGTTACCTACTCAGATGGAACGTTATGGTGAGTACATAACTTCTTTATCTGAAGTAGTTAACTTCATTTGGTCTGCAACCTGTGGGACAGAGGCCCCAGCTACCTAGAAACCTTGGGCAGCCCACAAGGAAGAATATTCCAGAGCACCGCGGAGCAAAAGGAAGCCCTACTCCTGGATATCATATCCAATTTATAATGGGAAATGAATGTATGAGAGGACGACCAAGTAGCTGCTGAACATATGTCGTCTATAGGGACTCTAGACCAGAACGCTGCAGAGGTAGCTATGGATCGGGTTGAATGAGCATGGATTCCCAAAGGTACCGGTTTGTTTGAAGCTAAATAGGCCTGAATGATGCACTGTGAAATCCAGTTGGCTAAAGTAACTTTGGTAATAGGTTTACCTAAAGAAGGCTTGGCAAAGGACACAAACAATTGATCAGATTTGCGGTTGGTTGCTGTCCTGTGCAAATAAAAATGCAGTTGTCTATGTACATCCAATTTGTGTAATGTGTATTCCCCTTTGCACTGGAAATTGGGGAAAAACACTGGCCGATTCATAGACTGATTAATATTCGACTCCGAGGCTACTTTAGGAAGGAAGGATTAGTCCTGAGAGAAACTCTGTCCTTATGAAATATTAGGTATGGGGGTTTCATACAGAAGGCTTGAAGCTCAGACACTCTCCTGGCTGAAGTTATTGCAATCAGGAAGGCTGTTTTCCAAGATAAAAATTTCAACTGAGCAGAAGCCCATCAAAGCCTGTAGGACCAATGTTAAGTCCCATGGTGGGACTGCAGACTTAACTGGCGGTTTTAACAGAAGTTTTGCAAATCCTGGTGGAAGCCAGTGATCCTACATCAGAAAATGAGAGATGGCTGCCAACTGTACTTTAACCGTAGATGCACTGGCTCCCGATGAAAGATATGGGACAGAAAATAAAGAAAATAGGTGTCTTTGGCCCAGATGGAAAAACGTTTCCATTTACTACTGTAGATTTTTCTGGTAGAAGGTTTGTGAGTCCTTGCTATCAGCGGAACTGGATCAACCTTGTAATCCCAGGATGAGAAATTAGATCCGGAATGGGATCTAAGATCCAAGGAGGAACTACACTGTAAGACCAGGCCAGAATGGGGCTATGAGGATTATTTTGCTCCCCAACCGATGGGCTTTCTGCAGGAACTTCATCATATAAGCATAAAGGAGACCGGGGCCAAGCATGAACTAGGTGTTTGACGGAGAAGCAAAAGATCGCAGCGATTTGTTTTGCTACTAACTGGTTTAGAGACCACTGTGAGGATCAAGCGACTTAGCTTGTCCGCTACCAGTAAGCGGTTGGTGGAGAATTCCCAAACTCTCATAGCCTCGCAAAGGGATAAGATCTGGTTCCTCCCTGTTTGTTGATGTACCAGACTACAGCCATGCTGTCTGTCTGGAGGAAGAAGGTCTTGTAGGGCTTGTCATCTCCAGAACACTGATATGCAGAACGGTCTCTGAGGGAGTCCACGTGCCTTGGATGGTTCTGGTCAATGTGGCTTGGGGCTGAGGCATGACAGGTGCCCTCCTCGCAGCTCCTGAGAGTGAAGCCACCAGAGAAGGGAGTCCTTGCAAACCCTGCTCAAGGGAACCGGGTGTTCAAGGGTGCAGTAAAGTGACCACTGGACCTGAAGAGTCCACTGAAGAATTCTCACGGGAGACAGACCGATGGCTGCCGCCATGGAGCCCAAAGTTCTCAGGACTAATTCCGCAGGTGGGGCTGGGGACTGGAGAATTGCCAAAACATGAAGAGACAAACTGCGCAATCTGTCCGTTGTTAGAAAGGCCTTGGTGTGGCGTGTATCTATCTTGGCCCCTATAAATTCCAGAACCTGCACAGGATGAAGGAACGATTTTTGAAGGTTTACAGTAATACCCAGACGCTGAGTAAGAGCCAGGGTATAATCCCTGGCAGAGCAGAGCTGATGCCTGGTGGAGGCGGTGAGGAGCCAGTCGTCCAGGTATGGAAAGACCCAAATGCCCTGAAGTCTCAGGTGGGCTGTGATCACTGCCATGACCTTGGTGAACACCCTGGGGGCTGAGGTGAGGCCGAATGGAAAAGCCCTGAGCTGATAGTGACTGGCTCCCAGCCAAAAGCAGAGGAACCTCCTGGATTGTCTGTCCATTAGAATGTGGTAGTACACATCCTTGAGGTCTATGGAGCACATCCAGTCATTCTCCAGTAGGAAGGGGAGAATAGATTGCAGAGTGACCATTCGGAATTTCTTTTTGGGAATGAACAGGTTTAGAGATGAGACGTCTAGGATAGGCCTCAGATCACCCGTCTTTTTTGGCACTAAAAGAACCTGGAGTAATTTCCCAATCCGGACTGGCCTGGGGGGACGTTCTGGATGGCTCTTTTTTCTAATAGCTTCAAAATTTCTGAAGCTGCCGCCTCCCGTTGATCGGGTGGGACATCGGGGAGGCATTTCAAAGGAGGGGGAAGACTCAGAAAGGGAATAGAATAACCTCTGGATATAATTCGGAGCACCCACCGATCCGTAGTAATGGACTCCCAAGTTTGGAGGTGCTCTGACAGACTGCCTCCAGAGAGGGACAGTCAGGGCTGATGCGGCCTCTCCGAGAAAAGTTCTCGAATTCCTCGCCCCTCTGCCTCTGGGCGGCGTCCACCTTGTCCTCCTCTGCCTCTGAAGGATGAGGGGGACTGCTGTGATTTCCGGAACCACATCTTCTTTTGTCCCCACTGGTTCCTTGAGAAGGACCATTGGGGATTAGAGAAGCGGATCCCGATGGCAGACAGTGTCTTCCCGTCTTTCTCGCTTTGGACCAGCGTGTCGCAGACGGTCTTGCCAAAGAGAGTAGAACTGTCGAAGGGCATGTTCGTGAAGGACGCCTTGAAGGGTTCTGCAAATCCCTCCGTGGCATGGGAATAGATGTGTTAGTAATAGATTTCAGAGTGGCCATGCGAGCCGAGAAGGTGCGTTTGTCCTCGGCCGCCATGGACTCTGGGGGGCTCCAGCGTATTTCTTAATCGAGTCTCGTTGGAGTCTGATGATGTCTGCCATATAGCTCAGCGCCCTTACAGAGAAGGTAGCTGAAGCAAACATCCGCTTTCCAATGTGGTCCAACGTCCGAGATTCCTTATCTGGAGGGTGGACCAAGGAACTCTCCTGCGCTAGTTCCTTCTTGGTGACAGCCGCCACCACCATGTCATCCACTTCGGAACCTTTAGACCATGCCAGCCTATCAGAAGGGGGACTAAGTATCTTGTCTGGTCTTCTGGGAATTGGCCCCATGGTGTCCGTCTCCTTCCAAGCCCTGGTGGTAATTAAGTCCACCAGGGGGTCAACCGGGGGGGGGGGGACACACCCAAGAAGTAGACAGGCCTGCATCAAACGCCTCCAGGAACACAGACTTGTCCGAGGAAGGTTTTTGGGCAGACCACCCTCCTCTGATTCACAACATCTCCATGATGTCTCCAAAGGAGACATTCTCAGGGGGTAACCTTGGGGAACCTTCCCCTTCCTCCAAGTCTGTGTCCTCTGTGAGGAGGTGCCTCCTTTTGCACTTCTGTTTGTGAGGAACATCCTCAGTGGGGTTATCCAAGGAGGGCTCACCCACGGGGTCTTGTTCCTCTAAGGGAACCAACTGGTCCCTGTGGCCGGATGATGGAGGACAGGCCCAGGGTGATGGATGGATCCACAGCCCGGACCGGGATCTGGAAGTCCTCGACAGCACCCTCTCCACTACATCACCGCTCTCCTAGCTCCGAGCAGCCTCGGACCGAGGAAATGTGCTCCGACCTAACCGGCACCGAAGACACAGTTCCCCCCATGGATCCGATGCTCAGCTCTCGGCCCTGAGAGCTAGGATCCGACACACTCAATGGCATAGTCGGCGTCGAAGTAATCAACACTGTCGGTGCAGACTGTTCCCCGGGTCACGGATCAAACCCTAAACCGGGTCAGAGAAGGAGCGATCGGGGTAAAGAAAGGGGCTGAGGCTGGAGCACCCCATCTGCATTTGAGCCTGCAGGAAACGACGCATCATCCGGTCCAAATCAGCATCGGTCAAGCTTCTGGTGGATCTGGAGGAGGTCGGGGCCTGGAGGGCCTCGGAGACAGTACTCCTCTTCTGGCTCCAGGGAAAAGCAAGGAGAATGGAGCCGAGAATGAGGAGAAACAGAGGCCCTCTTAGCGGGACTAGCTACCTAAGAGATGAGACTCAGCCATGCCTGTGCTGGTCCTTATCTCTCTTTTTTTCTTTAGAAGAGGAAGAAGAGTCCCCCTCACCCTGAGAAGCAGAGGGAGTTTGAATCCCCAACAAGGGAGGGGGATTGGAAGGCACGGAAGCCACAGCCGTGACCGGTGCCTTAGAGGGAGAGGAGGAAGAAGAACCGGGGCAACAATCCTGCCAGGATTAGCTTGTTCCTCCTATCCCTGATAGCCAACATGGCAGCTGATGGATAAATGGACCACCCCAGGGCACTGAGTGTGGCCAGACCACACTCAGTGCATTTAGAAAAATGGCTTTAGGCCCTTCAGCCATCACACCACACACTCAAATTTGAAGTAAATTTACCACAAAAAAATACGCTAAATATACTAGTCGATAAGGGGCTAAACAATACACACACTTTTGAAAAACGATTTTAAAAGGTTTTTATAAAACTGGAAATTTCTCACCCAAGCCTAAGAGCTCGTCTCTAGAAGTTGCTATAAGCCACGGCAAACTAGATCTGAGGATGGGATTATGGGCAGGGGAGGAGCTAGGAGCTCGGATCTTTGAGCTAGGTAACGGATCCAATACCCACAGGTTGCAGACCAAATGAAGTTAACTACTTCAGATCACTGCTTTGCTCTACCCTAGACTGTTTTTTTTTTCCAATGGCATTGATTCCCTCCAAAGAACAGCTACAGCAGGAAAAAAGTCATACTCAAAATGAAGAGATTTTTGTCCCTCATAAATTTTCTCTATATAAAAAGCTTTACACAAAACTTCTTCCTTCTTTAGGTTGCTGAAATAAGAAAGGAACTTCAGGAGAGGAGAAGCAGGAAGGGATGCTACAGATCTGTGACAGCCATCATATGTCCTTTTATGCTTTATATAATACACATTGTGTCAAAGAGTACTGTTCACTTATTGTCCCCCTGGCACATCATAAATTCAGATATTACACTTTTGACAAAAGTTCAACATACTGGCAACTTTATTAAATGCTCACTATCTTTTAAAGGGTTGAGCAAAATGGTGTACGTTTTACTCATATTGATTCACACTCCATTAATTCTTAGTCGTGCAACTGTTTAATGGTTTCCACTTCTGCCACAGAAGTTCTCCAAAAATGCTGAACTGCTCAGAATTCATCCAGAAATGAAAGCAGTTGAGCAAGAATTGCATTAACTGACAAGCTCCACTGATGTACACAGACAAAGCCCTGACTACACTTCTAGCAACAACACTATGATTAGTAGATTGGGCACCTACTGAAGCTGCTGTAGCAGAGAAGACAAGTGAGGAAGCTTTGTGGGCTCTCTTCTCTGGGTGGCGGTGGGTGCAGGTTGTGGGAGCACATGGCCAGTGCACAAATACCTATGGCTGAATCCACAGTGGAGATCACAGATCCCGCGGGAATACTGATGTCAACAAGGTAGTGCTATTTTGAAGGGTTATGTCACATACAGACACAAATTCTATGTTCACTGAAGCCTGCTGTATGGCAAACTCTGGCCATGTTACTGTGCATACACTGTGGGGAATAATGCAAAAATCTAACCAACCCTGATGATTGCCCAAATGACAACTCCTCCCACTGGGCTCTTGTCTTAATATGTAGGGGAATGAATGGGGCACGAGAAGAAATCTGACTGATAGCAGGCAACAGAAGCAAAACAGGAATAAATGACTGCAAACTGCATGAATTTTCCAAAGCCTGGTTTATCTGAAGCTGAGATATTTGTTGGAATGATTCCGATTCCAAACAAAAAAACTATCTTGATCTCGCTGACCTCTCTTCACCTTTCATCCTTCTACTTCATATTGCATATGGAGTCTGTCTGCACCACAGAAGTTTCTCTCAGCCTGGAACTTTCATGACCCATTATTTGTATTTACCCACAAGTGAAGTAGCAGTTGCTGCAATGTGGAAACAAGACATGACTTGCTGAACTAGTGGATAAGAGACTTTAGACAAGGATTTACACAAAAACATTAAGCAAGGACACCTGCAAGTGTAGCCAGTAGAAACCTTACACTGATCAAAGTCAATTTCTCATTACTCTGACTGCAAGAGCTCTTGCTTTCCTTTCCACTAACAAGTAACTGATCCACCTCAGACAGGTGGAAAGTGAGCAATGCAGCTGCACAAGGGTATCATTCAGCAACAAACTGAAACTTAACTATACAGCTCATACAGTTAAGGACTGCAGCTGAGGACTGTAGACATATTTGACCTCATCAGATCTCCAGATAGGAAGTTCTAAAACATGAACAGATGAAGTCTAAGATAAGCGGTGAGACTGTTGCACTGGGGATTGTACAGACACTATGATACTGAGGGGCACTAGAAACGTGAACCATAAAGCATTACTGACAGCAATGAAGTTCAGATTACATGGGATCATCCAATATCAACACTGAGAAAACAGATGCAAGAAAACCAGACAAAGTGTTAAAGTAAAAAGATAAAAGTAGAGTTAATTATTGAATTTGCTACACCCTGCAATTATAGTGTCTTACATACCGAGACACAAAATCATAAAATATCAGGATGTGCAAGTAGAAGCGCACACACACACACACACACACACACACACACACACACACACACACAGCTACCTTACATACTGTCAACTACAAAGGCTACTTGCGGACTGCCGGCAGAAATGAATATGAACTGCACAAAGTATTAGATGTACATGTCATCAACAATGCATTTACTGATATGCGTAAATTACATTTGCACCGTGTAAATACATAGGAATAGTAGTTTATCTTATGACTGTGTCTGTAATGGACAAGAAAATAGATGACTAGAGGAGGACCTACCAGTAAAATACAGGATTTACATTATCTTGTTAGAAGTTCCGGTACGGTGATATCATAAGAAACATGTATGTTGAAATTAACATTAAATTACTGGTTGGGGGTAGCAGAGTTACCTACTTTAAAGCAAAATGGAAAACAAATTTAGTCTGTTTGATATTAATCAGATGCCATTATGAAATACAGACAGGGTGGGGTTTCAGTAGTTTTAATGTAGTGAATGAAGAGTACTTTGAGTTTGTAATGTTGTGGGAAGAAAACTGGTTTAATATTAATCTGTGTGTTGCTCTTTAATATGGTACAGGTAAGGGTGGTGCAGGAGTTGGTGATGTAATTCATAGACTCACTATTAAACTGTAGTTTCTTTTCCATGAAGCACATGAAGGAAAAAGGACAAGAGCCAAGTGATACAGTGCCTGTGCCAGATGTTGTTGGGACGATTTAAGAAACAATAAGTTAACAGGGAAAGCCAATCCTGCATATTAACAGTGACCTATATAATTTTGAAAAGAAGATGAAATTTAAGTGATACTTGGGTGACGTTGCCCAGAAGTGCTATGGTAGGGCTTCAACACACTTGTGTTCCGATAGTGAAGAGCTCCACAAAATCATTGCTTATCTCCACCTACCAGATGCAGTACAGGTGGAAAAAAATGTGACTACAATTAATTAAATCCAGAGCACTGATATCTAAGGATTTGCAAAACAGTGAGTGAGGAGGTGCTAGCATCTGTGTCTGCCAAGATAGCAGTCTACATACCATCACTTAGACAAATGGTCAACAGGTCAGACAAAAAAGAATGAAAGGTCAAATGCCTGTCCCTCCTGTAAATCGACAAAAAAATAATCATGAGAAATGGCAGCAATGGGATGGACATTTCCTGTATAATTATGTAAGTGATTCTGCCAGTGGACTGCTTGTTTTGGTAATATCTGTACATTCATATTTAAAAAAACATATTTAACTGAGCTTTTATTATTTACACTGTGGTTAACAGACACAACTTTCCTCTTAACAGAGAAGGTCATGTGCCAGGTGTTTAAGATGCAAGCAGCTGTTTCTGTGAATGGTGTTACCAGATGTATGTCTGCGATCTATGTTCTGATGACTTCTAAATCATAAGATGGAATACAATGCAATGCTGCACACGGCATTTGAACAAATAGGCACCTGTTGCTTGACACCTGCAACATCCTGTATTATTTGTGATTTTGAATTGGCTGCAATTAAAAGCCAATGGTATAATCTTTTTTTCTGTGTCCATCAGGGGTGTTTCACTTCTTCCAAAATATGTGGAGAAAACTACAATGCTGCAGTCTGTTTACATTATATAGCACTGTCTTCTTTTACTGGCTTGTAAATGGCACATTCCTTTCATATTCCTGAAAGACATAAGCTCAGTTAAAGGACTTGTCTTCCCGAATGTGCTGCCCCATTTGTCAGCTAATTTTGTGCATAACTACATTTTTGACAGGATAAACAATGTTGTTACCTACACAAACTGTTGTGCAGGCACAATTTTCGCAGATCCTCCCTACTTAATTTTGGAGCATCTTTAAGTTGGAATGTGGTCTGATATGAACGCAGATCTAACAGATGCCTGGCAGTGGGGCACAGAGGGATAGAACTCTGATGGTGACCCATGAAATCTGGGTTTACTTAGCAGTCCAAGCACTGCAGGAGCCAGGGAGGGAGGGGACAGGACTGAAGTGGACTGGTCACTTGCCTCTCCCATGGGGGTCAGGAGGGTTGCATGCATGCATGTGAGGGCAAAAAGGGATGGTGCAATTTATCTGCCAAACTACCCCTAATGGCTGCCTAAATGATGGTCTCTTTCGGCTAACTCTTAACTTTCATGAGTAGGGGGAATGAATGGGTCAAGGGGCTGAGAGAGAACTAATAATAGGCAGTTAGTGTTGACAAATGAGCAAAGAAAAATTCTAACACATGGAAGGCATCATTGTATACAAAGTCTTTTGGGTTATAGCAGTCCTAACCTGGCAGCTGCAATGGCTACTTGTTGAAAGACCAAGGTCAAGTACATATTAGGCTATGTGTTGTGTTGCCATTGGCCTTTCAAATATGCCTCTGAAGCATATGATAACAAAGGAGAATGCACTATGAAATGAGGAAAATCAAAGGGATGAGTCCCCCATTTTAAAATACCTTTGTTTGTTTGAGTCCCATTAACTTATGTATATAATGTGTGCTATGTTGGTACATCAACATGTCTTTGTAGCTTCCTGTATTAAGACATTTGTTACCACTTTTTGACAAATTGTGAGGCAATGAATACTACCAAAGATGGTGAAGTCATCAAGATATTCATGGCATACTTCTTGATTACATGTGATACCAATAACTGATTACATAATTATATGTACATGTATGTGTAAGTATGTGTATAACACAGTCCAGGAGGATGAGGTGCCCAATGCAAAACCAATACACAGAAAAAAAAGCACCAGCAAGCCGTAACCACCTTAAAACATTTAATGTATTCCACAGCAAGCAAAGCACAACACGGCACACAATTATAAGTATGTGTATAAACCGCACATGCAGTATGTCTATATCGGTATATTTCATTTTGTTTAATGTACATTTGGGCTGAATCACAAATAGGTGAATAAAATTCACTGAATGCACATTTTATAAACACACACTTCAAAGAAAATGTCATTTCAAACCATGCTTTTGCAGGGAAGCAAGCCACAGTGCACCCCAATCCTCCCCTTATGTAAATATACTAATTCCAAGGTTGCACATCTACAAACAAAAGTGAAAACTCCCATGCAGGGAATCGCTGCTGACACGTAAACTCTAAAATATATGGCTACAACATGACAGTGGGAATTTGCATGGTATAAATGATACTCTAGATGAAATTAACCTGCAACTCCCACTATCCAAAGATCACTAACCACACCAGCCGTAAATAACTATAGCTTTCTATATTTTTGTATGAAATGTGACTCAATGACATTTGTAGTCATTAAAATGTTAATTTAGTGAATTTTATTCAACAATTTGTGATTCAAGCAAATGTGCATTAAATGAAATGAGTAGGAACAATAAATATAAGTGTGTGCGTGTGTACATGCTCACGTATGTACATTTGCAGAACTGGGAACACAAAGGTGTGTGCACACTATTATGTACAAATAATAGAGTCTAAAGCACCACCTTTGCCTCTGTTGTTTTCTCCCCTTTCTCTAAACACTGTACTGGTTAACTACAAGCACAAACCTGAACTCATGGAAATGGGCGACTTCAGCACTGACTGGAAGCTATCTGTTCAACGGTTTCCCATCCAGTCACCCAGACGTTTGGACTAACTCAATTTTTCACATTAATCACGAAGACACACAAGATCTTTGGTAAGAACAACAATCTAAACAGGATACAAATATCTCATCCTGGGAATATTGTCAAAGCTAGCATTCTACCCATTTTCACTGATCATTTGCCAACTTTCACCGTCTGGCACCAGACTAAATCCAAAACATATACCACTACTCTTTTCACATCACCAGAATTTTTGAGAGTGACTTACTCAGCTTGCCCTTGGGAAGTGCTAACTGGTCTGCCTTGAGCTTTCTCCTGCTGTATTCTCCAAAGCCATAAGTTATTTTCTCTATATTCTTGATAATTCTCCACTGACAAGCAAGTAAAGGAAGTACACGGTGTTTCTGAATACCATTACTGTGAACAATAATGAGTGCGACACATACCTCACAAAATGATTTAATTTTATGTTTAACTATTCAGATTTTGGCCATTTTTCACTGAAGACCCATGAAGTAAAGCACTGCAGAAATACATGTGATAATTAAAGAACAAACAAATTTATGCAATGATTTCCATATACATAGAGCAATACACAATACAACATAAGCAGTCCATTACAACATTAGCTACTTTACACAGTATTATTAAAGAAAACATACATCATGCCTAGCATAATACAGGGGGTGCTCAGACAGGTCCCATTTCAAATATTTTAACATTATTATTTTTTATTTATTCCCATGTTATTAACCTGCATAGCCCCACCCCCTCATTATCTCCCCTCATTCTTCTCCTTTAGTTATTACATATCCTGATCCCTCTTTTTCCTGTCCATTTCTGCATAACTTCCCAACCTACAGAAGAAATTCAGTAAATATTTTAAATGTTCAACTACTAATATCTTTGTTTATAGTTATGAAGCTAACCTCTATTTACTACTACATAAAAGTTTTAATACATTTACGTAAACTTCATTTATACACTTTGTAATTTCTTTTATACTTCTTTTCACATCCGCGGTGGTGCAGCAGTAGCATTGTTGCCTCACAGCAAGAGGTTCTCCTGTTCGATTCTCGGTTGGAGTGCGGGGAGTGCCTTCTGTGTGAAGTCTGCATGTCCTCCTCGCGGTTGGTTGGGCATTCGAAAGACATGCGTAAATGGACGTGCCTTCGTTGAATGTCGAGCTGGCACCTTGGTATTCGTGAAAATCTACTGCCAATCATTAGCGGACCAGAGTTCCGCTGTGGCGACCCCTAACCGGGAAAAGCCAAAAGACAACAACGTTTTGCTATTACGATTTATTTGGTTTTCTTTTGGATTGGACCTGAAAATGGTCCATCTGGATCAGCATTCTGCCTCTTTAAATTCTACCTCTAATAAATGGTAACAAATAAAATAAACAACATTTTTAAAGGAAAAAAAATGCAAAAACAAAATGCTACTCTGTAACGCATAAGGAGCTATCGAGCATTAATAATGTAATATACAGTTAAGGCAAACTGCAGTTGTCATCACTTGTTGACTGGGGTAGTGCACTGATCTCACTGGGACATTTTCAGGCACAGCCTAGGTAACAACCACAACAAGAATATAATGAATAAGCAATGTCAACAATACAGACAGTCACAATTCTTTACTTATTTTTTTTATTTTATTTATCCATCTTTTGTTGACCAGGTTAGCCCCCTAAGCTGGTGACCTTTTTTTCAAAAGAGACCTGAGCTGGTACTTCTACTGCTGGGGGTATTTGGCCATCGCATGATGGAACTTCCCCACCCTTTGTATTCCAGGAAACTTTGTGATGGGCTTTAGGGTAGTAGCATAATGGAAGATAAGGAGAGTGTGCATCATACACAATCTTTAATACTGGACCTTGCTGAGGATGGCTTTTATCTGTAGCAACTTTAAAAGCTAATAAATGAAGACGAACCAGCAGATATTTCTGCAAATGAAGATAAACCGGCAGATATTTTGACAGCTTCATAGAGCCAGATTGTGGAGAAAATATAGAGTGGAGTAGGAAGAAGTTAACGCCACTGGAGAGGATATGATGTCAGATGATAAAAGAATGCCAGTAAGAACTGTTCCATTTGGTTCATCAGACTCTCATTATAGTCACACATAACTTCATACGCATGCAGATCCAAGTCGTGTTTCTTATGCCATGGCAGTTAAAAGTAATGCAACAAACTTTTCCAGGACTGGAAGCAAGAAATCTTCTTTACTGTTGGGATTTCATTTAACAACTGGGACTAGAATCGGTCGGTATGTGATATGGGGCAACATTCTCTGCCTTTAGGATCAACTGTTAATTCAAGTGGAAAGGACAGTTTTTGTGATCTTACATTTGATACTGTAGCAACTGCTGAAATGTTTTTACAGCTATGGAATTTGAAACAGTTGTGGCCCATAGGAACATTACCATTTTTAGGCTTATAATAGGACTTACAAAAATAAGATTTTTACAACTCAGTACTGCTAATACTGACAATGTTATCCTTAAATTCAATTTTAAACACATTTGACAGGATGCGGTTGGCATTAAAATGTGTTTGAAAAAATAAATATTTGAATGGGACTTGGGAAATTTGGGCTGCTTTGAAAGACATACATAGTACAGTCCAACTATTCCCAGTGTTGTTTCTACTGCAGATCATACATTCTTTTTAACCATAAAGTTTGATTCTTCTGCAGAACTTATACTCATTTAATTCAATCATGTGATTAGAAGAAATTCACTCACCCTGGGGAAGGTAGGTATGGAAGAGCGATCTGTGACAAGGTTTGTAACAATGCAAACAGTTTGGACATCTCTGGTTTGGCTGTCTGATTATTAAACTAGAGGAAGCAAAGTTACATTCCCTACAAACTTTGGAAAATTTGAATTATATTCATTCTTCTGACAAAACTGCAAATATGATTAGTGATAAAAAACATACGGAGGATAATGAAGAAAATCATTATTACACTGTGCTTGGTAAATCAAGAAGGTGGGGGAGGGAGGAGTTAGTGAAGGTGTGCAAGCAGAGGTTAGTGATAGTATAAAAGAAATTTACTAAAATAGGTAAATGATTGAAAAAATGCAAATTAAAACAAGGTGCAAAGAAAACTACCTTTTTCTTTTTCCTTTTTTTTTGACAATGTCCTGTTATTAAGTGTTAATGGCACAGGTGAATATAGGAAGCTTGTGATTTTACAGTTTTGTACCAGATTACATACTGATACTGTTGGTCTTTCACACATTTAACAACTGAATACTATACAAAATCAATAAGCAGAAGTCATACTGAATGTGAAAGTTATTTGGTCCTTTGGATAAGATATTTGTTCTGGCATATCTATATTAATTAAACTGTATTTACAAATTTTGGATGTTGCAGTAGGGTGGTGAGATAGACGTTTAGTATGTGATATTAAACTTGTGGTAGACAATCTTCTTCTTCTTTCGGCTTTTTCCCGGTTAGGGGTCGCCACAGCGAATCATCTGCAGTGGAGATTTTATGGTGTCGAGTTGCCAGCAGTGGTGCCCAGCCTTCCACAGAAGGCACACACATGCACCCACACCTAGGGCCAATTTAGAGTGTCCAATCCACCTACAGAGGTCTTTGGGATGTGGGAGGAAACCGGAGGACATGTAGACTCTGCACAGAAGGCACCCCAGCCAGAGTATCGAACCGGAGAACCTCTTGCTGTAAGGTGGCAATGAAAACCGCTGCACCACCGTGGCCGCCCGAGGCAGACATTATCTGTTTAATAGTATTACTTGCACCTATAAGTATGCTGCAGCAGATAATGTCACCTCACAGCAGGAGGTTCACTGGTTCAATTCTTGGCTGAGGTGCCTTCGGTGCGGAGTCTGCACGTCCTCCCTGTATTTGCATGGGTTTCCTCTGGGTGCTCTGGTTTCCTCCCACATTCCAAAGTAGATGGACTGAACACATTAAATTGCCATAGATGTGAGAATAAGTGTGAGTTTGTGGTGTAGAAGAACTACCACAGTAGAGCTAGCCACCCGGTGGTGTGTAAACTTTGGCTTTAGATGATTATCACTGTTGTTGAAGTGACACACTGAAGCCCATGAACAAAATGGGAAAAGGGGGTTGTGGATGGATGGATTCTTTGTCAGCAACGTTCCCTCTCCCATCTGCTTTTCCTACTTTCATTTACTCCCAGTACTTTTCCTGATCAACCTTCTCCCAATTCTCAAACTCATTTTCCTTCTTTCTGTTCATTGCGCTTCTATTTCTACCAGCCAACAAAGGAGAGCTGTATCCTTATCTCACTGCTTCTCTACTTGTTGCCATTTATCCCTAATCCCTATGTATAGTCCTCTCTCTAAAAACTCCTCCTGTAGTTCTTCCCAAGTTTTCAATCTTCTGTTTTCCTGCACTGGATCCCAATATTTTATTTTCTGTTGTTTTCTTCCCTACCTCCAAGTCACTGTTCTCCTATCAATTTATTCCCTTGATCTGCCTATACAAACCTGCCTTTTCTCCAGTTATAGGTTCATGGGTTGGTATTAAGCTATCGGCCCTAGGGCCTATACAAGCCTAGCCATAACAATTCCCTGGCTATTTCTTCCCACAGTATTTACTTCCCTGGATCCCTGTCTAGCAGGGTGACTGACATGATCCACAGGGTGAACTTCCTATCTCCCATCCAATTATGAAGAGTCCCTTTGAAGAGGGCCAAAGAGGCGCTCTGCTTGACATGTATGGGCAGTCTATTCCAGAGTCTGGGGAGTCTCTGGGTCAGGAACCTATCCCTCCAGTATGTTTTGTTCCTTGTGATGACAAGGTTTAGATCCCTGGAGCGTGTCACTGAGGGATTGGGATTTCATTAAGTGTAGCATGTCCAGCAGTTCTGGGTTTGACATGGCCTTCTATGTTAAGCAGAGATCGCCTCTGAGTAGACTATATGCGACACAGTACAGGTGGAGTTTTTTTTTAGATGGTCAGCATAGGACATCTGCTTTAGGACTGTGATTCTTTGTGAGGTACTTCTGCGGCCTTTCCAGTTGCTTCAGATGTCTTGAGAGGTACATAACAAACAGGGCATTGTATTCTATAATGGGTCTAATGAGGGATGAGTACAGTGGGACAATGACCTCCTTTTTTCTGGATGAAAAGCTCTTAGTGATGAGGTGTGCCACATAGGATTTCCTGATTGTTGTGGCGATGTGGTTATCGAAGGCGAGACCACTGTCCATGTGTGTCCCCAAGTCTCTTACAACACTTTCAGTGTTTAGTGTACAGCCACCTAAGTGGTAATTCATGGGTACATGTTTTTCCCAAAGGGGATAACTATACATTTCTTGACATTGAGCTTGAGCCCATTGCTCTGGCACCAAGCATCTGTTTCTATAAGGCCCTTTTGTAGAATATCCACATCATTTGAAGATTCAATAATGGCTCCCAGTTTGCAGTCATCTGCAAACTTTGTTAGCCAGAGTCCCTTTGGGTTGGCCTGTACTTCAGAGAAGTAGATGTCAAACAAGAGCGGTCCCAGGACTGAACCCTGAGGTACTCCACTTGTCTGGAGCTGGATTTAGAGTCTGCTACTTTTACAGTGTGGGTTCTGTCAGTAAGCCAGTTGGCAACCCATCAAGTGACGTAGGGAATAATGCCCAGCTTAATAAGTTTATCTAGGATTCCAGAGTGGGGGATGGTGTCGAAAGGTCTTGGCGAGGTCCATATAGGCTGTGTGGACCATCTTACCCTTGTCCACGGTTCTGGAGACCAATTCGAAGAAGTCAATCAGGTTCAGGAGACAAGATTGTCCCTTCACAAACCCAAACTGCATGGGGTCCAATGTTTGAAGGTTGCCAATGTCTTTGTTTACAAGTTCCATGATAATACGTTCCATGGCATTGCAGATCAGGCTCGTCAGACTGATGGGGCAGTAGTTCCTGGGATCCAAGGTGGATCCCCCCTTGTGGAGTGGGATAACTGTAGCTATGTGCCACTCATTGGGCACGAAGCCTGAGGTGAGGCTATGATTAAATATGACACTTAGGTAGGTGAGGTGCCAGTTCATTTTGTAGTTCATGTAGTACACAGTCTGGGATGTCGTCTGGTCCCATGAATGCTGTATTCTTATCTTTGGAGAGTGTGTTTTTTACCTGTGCGGCTGTTATTACTGGAATTTGGCAATCTTTTGGTATTGAGATGGGCCCTTTAGGGGGGTGAAGTTTGCACTGAATCGATCTGCCAGGATATTGGCAATATCCTTGGGATCAGTATATTTAATGACATTCTGTTGTAGCTCAGAGCAGATCTCAGCATTGCCATTTAGATTCTTGTCATAGCTATA
Organism: Protopterus annectens; assembly: GCF_019279795.1. Taxonomy (NCBI): domain Eukaryota; kingdom Metazoa; phylum Chordata; order Ceratodontiformes; family Protopteridae; genus Protopterus; species Protopterus annectens. Next base: position 1,754,446,636 of record NC_056725.1, read on the forward strand.
GAATGCCTTGTGGTTGTCTTTGGAATCGTTGGCAATTTTATTTTTGTAACTAGCTTTAGAGGATTTTATGAGGGATCTCAGCTTCTTACTGAGACCGGTAAGGGAGTTTTGTGCATCCTGGGATTTTCCTCTTTTCTGCAACAGTTTCTTCCTTTTGTTGTAAAGTTTGTTTATGGCAAGGGACCACTAAATTGGCTTCCTTTTTTTTGGAGGAGAGTGTCTTGGTTCTACTGGGGATGGCATGATTCATGCACGAGTGGATGTGCTCGTGCAGTGCCTTAGAATAGGATTCAGCAGTCAAACTTTCAGCTCCCGTCTGCATGGGTGTCATGAAGTTTGTCACTTTTGACTTGAGTATCATGAAGCTGGCTTTGGAGAAGTTTTTTACGGAGGTTTCCTTACTGGGGGGGTGGGGGGTGGGATGTGGATGTCAAGGGTGATTAGCTTATGGTCAGACCTGACCAAGGAGGGGGTGACCATAGGTGTGGAGCATTGATTTCCCATGCTGGTAATGACCAGATCTAGGATACTGGCATGCCTGGTGGGACTAAGGATTAGATGATCAAGGGAATAGGAATTTATGAATTCCAAGAACCATTGGGCAAAGGAGTTATCTCCTACTCCTTATTACTACAACTTATGGAACTCCTCTTGTATTGCCTTTGTAAAGAGTAATTTCAAGTCTTGCTTTCAGATTTCAAGAATCACTTCCATTATATTCCTCCTGTCCCTTTATCACTCTTCAATCTGTTTGAACTATCATTTGCTTCTACCTATAATCAACATATATTATCCATATAACATTAATCAGTATAGAGGCCTACGATTAGTCCTTCAAATCTGGGGATCCCAGCACCCCCCCCCTCATCCTTTGATTGAACCATAACTTCCTAGGCTACTCTCAGAGTCTTTCCTACCCACAAATTCACTACCGGTTTCACCTTTTTAAACAAATGATTATCCGGTAATTCCCAAAACGCTTGCCACAAATATAGACACTGTGGTACAACACACCTGTACTCTTTGGTATAAATCTAAATTAAGTGCTTTCCATCTAACTAGCTGGCTTTTTGCCCCTCTCATAAATCCCTTCATATGTGTGCCACATTATTTCCTCATCTGTCCTCCTTATCCTGACGTACAGATGCTTTATTTTCTCTGTTATCATTCTTTCCACCTCTTCTGCAGCTCTTCCCTGCCACCTATTAATTAGCAGCATCCTAGTCTTTTCTTGATTCACCTTATTCCCTGAGATTTTTCACAAATTTGTGCATTATGTCCCACAGCTTTCACATATTTTGCCTGTATCTTGCCAATGTACACATAACATTGCTTGCATGTAGTGATATCTTCTCTTAATCATCTCCCCACTTATATCTTCTAACACCTGATCTTCTCATTGTCTCTGCTAATGTGGTTTTCTATGCAGGCCAAATTACATAGATACCGGGCAGCCCTGTCTTGCCCCTCTTTCCATCATGATTTCTTTTGAGAGTCTTGCTCTTTTTCTGATCTTCACACTCACCACTTCATACATTTTCCTCATCACCTCTATCTATCCTGCCAGGAACTCTCCTTAAAGCATTCCCTATCAAAATTCCACTCTACCCTATCGAATGCCTTTACTGCAGCCAGTGAAATGCAAATTTAGCACCTTTCAAATGAGCATCCCAATACAACAGCAGTACTTTTTTTTAGGTCTTCCTCCCCTCCCCAACAAACCTTGTTTGATCCCTATGTATCAGTGCAAGCAAGATCTGCTTCCATACTTACCTGCTATCTCTCCTACATTACTTAGGGCATGAGAATATTAAAAAAGGGCAGACATTTATCGGGAAACAAATAAGATGTCTACATTACTACTTGTGTATATAAAAAAATATACTGAGAATTTCAGAAAGATGTAAATTTCTTGGTGAAAGGGCATCTGTATTTGTTGTCCCACCACTAAAAATTCTCCCAGCAGAATCTGTCTATGGACTTCTTTCAATGTGGCCCATTCAAGAATGGTCTCAAACACTGCAAATCTTTATAGAAAATACAGATGCCTGAATGTGACACAGTCTGCACGTTGGTAGCTAACACATACTTTTAAAATGCAGCATCATATCGCATATGACATGCTGAAGCTCCTTTTTCAACATCACTAACTCTTTTCTGGGTACTGCTTCTTAATGGCTACCAGGTCACTCACTGGGGCAGCCATGACTTACACTTTATAAACATTAATTTATTAGACATTGCAAAGCAATTTTTCAGTTTCAGTTTCAGTTTCCATCTGCATTTTAGATAAATCTGTGTCAGGTCAGTGAATGCTTCAAACTCTAATGACTTCATCCCATGCCTTGAGCTGGATTAACACATTTATTTCCATATCGCAATAAATGTTCGGTTCAATTTGTGTCTTATCTCTTAAAGAGAAGCCTCTTCAGTGTGCTGCTAGACTAACCTGATATCTAACAGCATAAGAGAGTGACATAACCAAGCAGTGTTGCCGTGCAAGTGCTATAAAGTGAGACTTGTGACCAGATGTTTTTACCTTGTAATCAAAAGCAGAAATAAAAAAATATATAAAACTATTCCAAATATATCTGCAAGTTAAACCACTGTACTACAATTGAGTAAATGTATGTAAGAGGGGGAAAATGGACTTAAGCAGACTTTGCTACCTTAACTATTTAATTCAGTACTGACAAACTGTCAACATTAAATTTTGGAAAAAAAAAGAGAGAAAAACACACAGCTGAAACCTTTATTAATCATACAATCAGAAAACTTCAAATGGGGAAAACAAACATTTGAGCTTATTTTACCTGAAGTCCTTTAATGAAGTTTCTAACAGAGAAATCGTGGTAGAGGAAAACTGTGATCAGGACTTGCAGCATCTTCCCATTAAGTCGGAAAGGAAAGCTGTGTGTTAAAACCAGCTGTGAAAATAGTGAAAGGTAATGAGTAAAACAAAATGTCCTGTGAGTAATGCAAAAACCAAGAGATCCTTGAAACTAAAGGAAGGCATTTCTCTTCTTGTATTGTGAATTTAGATAATGCCACTTTGCACTGTTAAACAACTTGCACACATTAACAGTATTTATGTTTTGGCAATTTGTATAAAGTTAAACAGAATGAATGAAGTACAATTATTAACGGTTTTCAAATGTTACTAGAAAGACTTTACATTGATGGTGGTTTCTTCCTCAGTTACTGCACAAGCTTAGGCTTGCAACCATGGAAATGTAGTACTCGAAGTGCAGCTTTGTAAAATCTTACCATAACAGTAGAAGTCCCTCTTCACTGTTGCACTATTCCTAATGTAAGGGATCTCCTGCCAGGGACAGCCCAATGTCCAGCCAGTATACCAAAGCCTTCAGTCTCTACAGGCACTGTATGTCACACACACATGCTCCCTGCACAAAGTGTACAGCATAAAGGTGATGCACAGACGTAGACACTTCAGAAATGAAAAGCCCCAGGAGGAAAAGAATGTTCCTAGGGACAAGGGGGAACATGTGCATCCAGAAGGAGATAAGACAGAAAAGACCCTCTCAGCTAGAAGGGCAAGGAGAGGAGGCTAGAGCAGATGGGGCAACAGTGAAGAGAAGGATAGCTACTGTTATGGTAAGATTTTACACAACTGTACTATACCCTTCCATATAACTGTTGCAGTATTCCTAAGTAAGGGAGAGTACAAAATCTGAAAAGGAAATCTGGGAGGAGAATAGCACCAAAGAACCCTCCAGAAATCCATATATATGATAGTCATGGCAAAGTCAGCTGTAGCCCTGGAAATAATACTCAACTTATAATGCTTAGTGAAGGAATGAACAGAAGATCAAGCAGCAGCCTCAGGGATGGAATTGGCATCTAGTCCCTTGAAAAAAGCACCAGAGGAAGCAACAGCTCTGATAAGAGTGAGCTTTTACTGCACAGGAAAGACATTACCATGAAAGGAATAACAAAAAAATGGCTTTAGAAATCCAAGAAGAGATGGTCTGCTTAGAAACGGCTAAACCCAAAGATATGGGATGAAAAACAAAAAGCTACTCAGATTTGCAAATAACTTTAGTTTTACCCAAATAACATCTGAGCTGTCTGCAGGTCCAAGGTGTAAAGGACCTTCTCACTGGCAGAATACAGAGAAGGAAAAAAGGAAGGCAAATTAATAGATTAACAGACAACTCGTTGACCACCTTGGGCATAAAAGAGGGATTAGTACAGAGAGACACCCTGTTCCTGTGAAAAACTAAGAAAAGAGGAACAACCATGAGAGCCTGAAGTTCAGAAGCCCTCTTAGCCAAAGTAAGAGCCAATAGAAGAACAGTCTTCCGAGTACAATGTTGTTAAGAAGTTGAAGCAGAAGGCTCCAAAGGAGTTAGAGTCAATTTTTCAAGAACAATCTCGGGTCCCAGGAAGGTGGAATAGACTTACCAGGAGACCTAATATGAAGGACACTTTAAGGAAATAAAATATGGAGGCCAAAGGAGGATTCAAGGGTAGACATGTAGAAAATGCTGATAGGTAAGCTTTAACTGAATAATATGCCAACCCAGCATGGAGCAGATCACACAAACAACAGAGGACCAGAGGAACCTCCGTAGACAGAGGATCCTGATGGTGAGAGAGGCACCAAATAGAAAACTCTTCCATTTGGAGAAATATGATTTCCTGGTAGTGGATTTCCAGGCCTCCTGAAGGACCTGAGGCATGTCCTCAGGAAAAAGGTGCCTAAAAGGATCAGAATCTTATCACCTACAGTGTCAGTTGAAGAGTGGACAAGTCAGAATGGATAAGAAACCCCTTATCTTGCGTGAGAAGGTCTAACTGGTGAGGTAACTTGTGGTGATTGCCCCTGGCCAAATAAGAAAGAAGGGGGAACCAATGATGTCAGGGCAAAATGGAGTCACTATGATTTTGGAAGAGTCCTACCTGATCTTGAGCAAGACTCTCGAAAGCAGAGGAAGGGGAGGGAAGACATACAGAAACATACCCTTCCAAGAAAAAGACAGGGCCGTCCACATTCCAGCCCAGATTACTTGGGACTCGAACAGAATAGAGAAGGTTGTCTTTTCAGAGGGCAGGCAAAAAGATCTACCGGAGGATTATCCCACCGATAGACATTATCCAGGAAAACATCTCTGTGAAGCAAACATTCGTGAGCTGGTGTGCTGGACCTGCTTAAAGAGTCTGCCACTAGATTGTGCTCTGAGGGAATGTAAACAGCCTGAAGAGTCACTTGATACTTGACAGCTTGACCCCAGACCTGAAGAGCCAACCTGCAAACAATGCTTGTTTGCTGACATACCACATCACTGTGGTATTGTCTGTGAAAATGTTGAGGGGCCTGGGATAAAAGAGCATATGAAAAGCCTGAAAAGCTAGAATCAGAGCCCTCATCTCCTTGAAATTGATGAGGTCCAACCTCTGATGAATAGGCCAGAGACTCTGAATCTTGAGACAGCTGTAGAAAGCTCCCCACTATCTGTCTAAGGCATCTGTAAAGAGCTCTTGAGTCAGGAATGGAGACTGGAAAGGAAGCCCCAGGTTGAAAGAAAGTTGATGAATTTACCATTGAAGATCAAGCTTGAGACAGGGAAGGAAAGGTATTACGAAGTCCAGGGAGTGGTAATGTTGAAGCCACACTGACTTGAGTTACCACTGAAACTTTCTCATATGGAGCCTGGCCAATGACAGCATGGGAATACTGGAAGCCATAAATTCTAGGACCTTCAGAAAGTCACTGTCCATGACTAAATCCAGAGAAAAAGTAAATCAGACAAAAGGCCCTTGGGAGCAAGCATAGATGCCATCTTGCAGATGGTCTGGATCCTGCAGCAAAAGAAAACATAATCCTGAGAAAGAATCAAGATGATTTTTGAAAGTTTATGGTGAACCCCAGACTCTGCAGCAGGGAAACAGTAAACTGGAGATCCTGAAGCTGACCCCTGAGGGGCGAGGCCTAAATAGGCAGATTGTCCAGATAAGGAAAGATCTAAACCTCTCTCAACCTGCAAAAAAGCAATGACAACAGTGAGGCATTTGCTTAATACCCTCGGTGCAGTAGAAAGGCCAAAGGGTAAAGCAAAGAAATGAAAATGCAAGGAAGAAACAAACGCAAACATTTCCTGAAAAGGGGATAGATGGGGGATATGAAGGTCGGCATCCTTGAGGTCGAGAGAGACTAGAAAAGCCTTTGGAAGAAGAATAGGAAATAAAGTGTGAAGAGAAAACGTCATAAAGGAAGGGACCTCGGACTTCCAAGATGGCTGTACATTGAGTAACAGTTTAATTCTAGCTCTCCCATTGTGAAAAAAGAAACTCGGCAGAGAAGACCAGTGGACTTTTGTATTTCTGGGTAAATTTCACTAAGTGGCTAGTAACTGCACTGGCTGGATGTCAGGTAAAAAGAAATACAGAGGACCTGATGGAAAATCATCTACAAAAGGTGAGGAAAAAATACCGACTGGGAAAAGTACTGCAGCTGTTCAGCAAAAAGCAGTGTAGGCTCCATACATGACGTCCAGTAACCTAGAGGAAAGTATAAGACAACTCCAGACAGACACGAGTAAAATAAATGAAACACTGATGGAGTATATCAACTCCAACAATAAAAAGCTGAAAAAATGGATGAAGATTTAAACAGATATTCAGACAAGCTGATAAAACTGCAAAAATCAGAGGTCAAAATGAAGAAAAGGCTGGCTAAATATGAGACTGCTCAAGAAGAGAGGTTTCAAAAATAATAGAATTAGAGGTCATAGCACATACGGAAACCTGAGATTTTCAGCTGTACCAAAAAATCTGGAAGGAACAAACTGTATTAATTTTATGAAAGCACAAATAAGCAAGTGGATTGGTATTCCACAGCAGGAATTGTTAATTGAAAGGGGCACATTGTGTGTATGCTCCAAACCTAGACCTTTATTAGTACACATGCAATCCTACAAGCAGAAGCAGTTCATTCTGACAAAACCGTGGCAGAGGGCCAAAGTACTAAAAGTGGGAGACAGCACAGTGTTTGTGGAGAAGAATTACTCATTTTATACTTGCCAGAAGAGGAGTAAATTTATACCACTAATCAGGAAATGACGAGAAGCAGGCATGAGATTCAAACTGTTGTACCCAGCTTATCCTCAAAATATTCTTCCCTGGAGGGACAAAATCATATTTTGAAGAACTACATGCAAAGTAGGAAATACAAAAGTTTGTCCAATGAAAAGTGAGCTGTGAAACAGAAGGCGCTTCTGCTTCTTGTTCTTATGGCAATAAAGAACACTGACAGACTGTGCCAGTGAAACCCTTTCCAATATTTCAAAGGAAAATGCTGGAGAGAAGGAAGGGAGCATGAGAGTTGACTACAAGAAACAAGAGTATGTACGTTAGAAATGAAGCAGAGACAGGATATGGGAGATGGAGATGAACAGGAATTAAACCAGTAACTTGGAAATTGACAAATATGGGATTACAGAGCAATATTTACATTTGTGAAATATGACAATATGACAAGAAAATCAAAATATTTGACTTTTTTTGGACTTAAATGGACTTGTGGGGGACTTCATGTCAATGTTCACAAAAATACGGGAGGGGAGGAGGAGGGAGAAAGTTAACTAAGAGTAAGAAAATTTTTTCTTAATAGTACTATTTTTTTTGTTTTCAGTTTTTTTGTGCATGCTATAAAGTAAAGTGTTCTCAGTTGTTTTTAAATGTGATGGGGATATTACTGTAAATAGGTGCTCCGTTTTTTTTCTTTCCTTCTTTTTCCCTTCTCTCTCTCTCCTTGCTCAGTTTTAAGAAATGTAGGCATTGCAATATAAAGTCTGGCTAAAAAAGAGCATGACAAAAGAAAAATGAATGTGCTTTTTCTCATTCTTGCATTGGGGAATGGACTGGATTAAGACCCTTAGTTTGATCTAGTAACATGTTTTAAGAGAAAGCAAGTAAATGAAAAAGAATACTGAATATTATAAGTCTTTTTTTCTAGAAAATAAATGTATGTTTAGTAGCAATTCTGTATCTGGTCCTCATGTCTCCATGAACACAATCTGATAGAGAAATTGGCTAGAAAAAAACAGAAATTGGCTAGGAGATGATGTTCTCTGAAAGCATTCACATGTTTTCCTAGCTGGGAGGGCTATCCAGATAAGACAAAATCAGACAGCACTTAGAAGCACAGGCTGCAACATGCGGCTTAGCATGGATAACCTTTCTTTTAGATTAACTCAAGTCTGTCAGTAGGGCTGTCAGTTTGGGACACTTGCTCCTATTAGGATAGTAAAACTTCAGTATCTGAATATGTACATAGTTTTGTGTGTTAGTATTAAAATAATAGATTGTAGAGGGGTATTGGAGTGTGTGTTTGTTTTTGTTTCAGGGCTTTCAATAAAACAAAATGTTTTGTAAGATGTGCTATATGATCAAATGGATATGACAAGAGACAAATGTATAAAAGTTCAACATGCCAAGCAGTGCATGCATGCAACACAAAAGCTGGAACTAGACACTTAACAAAAAAGCTGTTAAACATAAATGGTGAAAATAATAACTTTTTAATACAATGAGGCTTTCTTTAATGTCTTTAAATGTCAATGGTCTCACAGATAAATACAAAAAACAAAGTAGTACTAGAGTAGGAAAAGAGGGGTACTTATATTAATTGCAAGAGGAGCACCAATAGTGAGAGAAGAGGATAAAAAAGATAATGGCAGATCTGCAGTACGAAGGGGTTACTGGCAAAGCAAGAGGATTACACTGGCATGTATTTTATATTCCTCATAAAACTGCTGCAATGGAGCCTAAGAAAATTCTGGGAGAAATAATCAGCTTTCAGCAAGGAAAGTTACTTGTAGGTGGGGACTGGAATTTGACTTGCAGCAGTGAAGATGTGTCTGGGGAGCCCAGAAAGAAAAATATAACAAACGAGGGTAGACTTTTGAAGAAATTGATGAAAATAGTTGCATTAGAAGATGTGAATTCAGTAGTAGGAGTATGGAGTAAATTTACATATTATTCCCCAAAATACAAAATCTGGGCTAGGCTAGACAGAATTTACATTTCACAGGAACATGAGCATTTAATTGAAGGTCTTGATAAGCACCAAACAACTATTTCAAATTACGCTCCAATAACTAAAATAAAAATACAGGGTAATGAAATAAAAATGAGACATTGGCACTTTCCCACATATCTGTTGAAAAGAGGAATGTAAGGAATGGATAGTGGAAATTATTCAGGAGCTATAAGAGAAGATAGAAATTTCTTCTAAAATATATCTAGGGAGTGGGATAATTAATGTGTAGTTTAAAAATAGAGTGGAAATAAAAGAAAGGGAGATGTGGTTAAGAAGTAACAAGAATTATTTACAGGGACTGACAAAAGTATTGCAAAATAAGGGGAATCCCACAGAACAACAAGAGGGGCAAGGTACAGTTGTGTACACTTGCCATAAATGTACACTTGCCATAAATGTAGATGTTCGAGTGTATTCACTGTTGCAGTCATCACTTTTGGGTTATCTGCTTGCAGTAGCCCTCTGTTGGCCTGATTAACAAAGTCTTGGGTCCTGCATCGGTTGCTGTCACTTCTTCCATGATGTCAGGTCATCAGGGGTATAAAACGCCATTACACTTGCCCCAGATGTCAGGTGCCCCCATAATGGGAAGCAATTAAATCTATAAATATACAAGGTTATACCGCCAACAAAAAGGCAAATACACCCAAAAAGCTTTTGAAGATAGCAAAGGAAAGTAGAGGTATACCCAAAATAAGAAGGGGGCTGGACGGAGGATAACCAGGACTGCAACAGTGAATACACTCGAACATCTACATTGATGGTAAGTGTACACAACTGTACTATGTTCTTCGTGTTTCACTGTTGCAGTCATCACTTTTGGGTAGATTCCCAAAGCTAAGGATGGCAAGAGGAATTTAAATGAAATTAGGATCAGCTAAAAGGCCCTGCAAGACTGAAGTGGCAAAGACAGCTCTGGATTTAGAGAAAATTGGCAGATGGTAAAGCTTGGTGAAAGTATGTACAGAACTCCAGGTAGCAGCTTCAAGGATGCCCCTGGTAGGGATGCCTCTGAGAAAGGTTATAGAGGTAGATGCAGCCCTGTTAGAGTGGGGTCTGATCCTCTGTGGGATAGGTTTTCCATGGTATTTGTAGCAGAAATGAATGCAATGGCCTATCCATTTGGAAATGGTTTGCTTTGAAATAGCCTTCCCTTCTGCCCCTGCAGCAAATGCCACCAGCAGTTGATTAGATTTCCTTTGAGGTTTAGTTCTGTCCAAGTAGAATCTGAGTTGTCTGTGCACATCTAAAGAGTGCAGAATCCGTTCCCCTTTGTCCTGTGGATTAGGAAAGAAGGTTGGCAAATGTATGGACTGATTAAGGGCCACACTGGATACCACCTTGGGGATGAAGGAGGGATTGGTCCTGAGGGACACCCTGTCCACATGAAAGATGATGAAAGGCTCCACTGCCATGAGGGACTGTAATTCAGATACCCTTCTTGCTGAAGTGATTGCTAAAAGGAAAGATGTTTTCCAAGAAAGGAATTTTAAGTCCGTAGTGGCAGCTGGCTCGAAAGGTGAAAGAGTGAGCTTTTCCAATACAAAGTTGAGGTCCCAGGCTGGAGTTGGAGCTCTCCTGGGTGGTCGTAGATTTTTGGCCCCTCTGAGGAACTGCTTAAGCAGTGGATGAGAGAAGAGGGGTGGTTCTGTGTTATAATGAGCTGAGATGGCTGAGGTGTGAATTTTGATAGAGAAGAAAGACAGACCCTTATGAAGCATCTCAGTTAAGTATTGTAAAATCTGAGGTAAATTGTGCACTGCTGTGCTCATCCCTTGAGACTGGTTCCAGGCATAGAATATTTTCCATTTTTCAGCATAAGACTCTAATACTAGGCCTCCCTTGCCTCTAAAATGATATCCATCACCTGTTTACTGAGGGATGGTAAAGGAGAAATTATGTAATTAGCCAGGCTGCTAGATTCAGTGTTTGACTGTTAAGGGCGCAGAATTTGGTTCTCCTGCTGAGACAACAGAGTAGGAGTTGGAGGCAGGTGCCATGGGGTCAACAGTGACACACTGCGCAAGAGGGGATACCAGTGTTGGCATGGCCAGTCTGGTGTAATCAGAAACATCCTTGGTTTGTCCTGTTTTGATCTTTAGTAGTACTTTGGAGAGCAGAGGCAGAGGGAAAGGCATAAACTGATAGTTTTTTTTCCAGCTGAAGGACAGAGCATCCACTTTCCAAGCTTGTTTGTGGGGAGTCCTTGTGCAAAATTTGTCCAACTGATAGTTTTAGGGGGAGGTAAACAGGTCTATATCTGGGCTCCCCCATTTGCTTGTCAACGTGTTGAAAATCCTTGGTTCCAGTTTCCACTTGTGTGGGTCCATGGGGTTTCTGCTTAGTTCGTCTGCCAGTGTATTTAGTTTTCCTGGCAGGAACTGAGCTTGTAGATGGTCTTGATAGCTCAGGGCTGTGTTCCAAAATGCCATGGCTAGTCTGCAGAGGGGGTAAGAATGTGTACCCCCCTGCTTTTTTATGTACCACATAACAGTGGTGTTGTCAGTCTTTATCATTAACTGTCCTGGAAGAATGTGGTCCTTGAATGCTGTCAATCTGTACAGCTAACATTTCTTTTTCATTGATATGCAGGTGCATTTGACCTGGGTTCCATTTGCTCTGATTGTAATTCCCTTCCAGGTGGGCCCCCCATGCATAGTCTGATGCGTCTGTTGTTAAGGTTTGGGCGGCAGGGGGTTGTGTGAATGGTAGTCCACTGTTCTGGTGGCAGGCATCTACCCACCAAAGGAATTCTAGGTGTAAGCAAGGTATGACAGGAATCATTGCTTCTAGATCCTGTGAATGTTGACACCATAGGCGTTTGAGATACCATTGCAGTTTCCTCATATGCAGCCTTGCATATGGAATTAGAGGAATGCAAGAGGCCATGAACCCCAAGGCTTGCAGAATTTGCCTTGCAGATAACTGGGTTTTTGTGGCCACTTGTTTGAAGTAGGTTGTCAAATGAATCCGTTTCTCTGGTGTGAGGAAAACCATCTGGGAAGTTGTATTCAAGCTTGCTCCCAGGAATATAATTTGTTGACAGGGCAACAGGTGGGATTTCTTTTTGTTTATGGTGTACCCCAGACAAGTCAGTACCCTTTGAACAAAGGCCAGATGTTTCAAAAGTATGTCCTGGCTTTCTGCCTGAATTAGACAATCGTCCAGGTATGGGTATATTTGAATATTTCTTTGCCTGCAGAATGCAATGACTGGAGGTAGGCACTTTGTGAATACCCTGGGTGCAGTAGATAAGCCAAAGGGCAGTGTAGAGAACTGAAAGTGCATGTAGCCTGCTTTAAATCGTAGGTATCTTCTGCAAATCTCCCCAATAGGGATGTGCAGGTATGCTTCTTTTAAGTCAACATAGGAAGCAGCTGTTGAAGAGTCAGCGTCTTGAATTATATTTAGAGTAGAAAGGTCCAGGATAGTGCGCCATGTATTGCCTTTTCTGGGTACCAGGAAAAGTCTCGAATAGAACCCTTGTCCCTTTCCTCTTCTAGTACCAAATGAATAGCCCCCATGCTTAAGAGAGAGAGTACTTGTTTTGGGGCCTTTGCCCACAGATTTGGGGGTAGATCTGGCCACCCGTTTGGGGTTGGTAAAGTGTGGAAGTGGAATCTGTATCCTTGGGACACTATATTTAAAGCCCATTTGTCCTGGGTAATGAGTTGCCAGTTTTTGGCCTGCAGACCAATCTTTCTGCCTAAAGGAGTATTCAGTTGGAAAGTGCTTGCAAGTTTTAGAAGCAAGTCATTGAGACTGTTTTCCATAGGATGGAGTCTTACTACTCCCTGATTTGGAAGCGGAAACCCCCCACTGCTTAGTCTTGTGTGTCCATTGAGGCTGAAACCTGGGGTTTCTGCTATGTCTGGGTTTGGCTTGAGAAGACCTGGAAGGGGCTGGAAAGGACCAATTCTTAGAGGGCCAGTGCCTACTAAATCTAGGCGGCTGAACTTGTAAGAAATCTTTAACAGTTTGCATAGATTTAGGTTTATCTTCCATCCTTTTAAGAACTTCCTCAGCCTTTCTGCCAAACAGGTGATCCTGGTTTAAGGGAGCATCCAACAATTTAACTAACATGATCAGGTAAAGATTGCTCCTTGAGCCAAGCATGCCTTCTGAGCACAGACCCAGTAACAGCAGCCCTGCAAGAGGCCTCTAAAGAATCAAATCCACATTGCAAGTATGTTTTCCAACCTGTTCTGCAGAATGCATTAAATCCTGAAATTCTTTATTTTCCACAGAGTCAGGAATCAACATAATTTTCTGTTTAAGATCCAATAACATGTTGTTGACACTAAACACATGAAACTGGCAGTTTAAAGCCCTAATGGCCAAGGTTGCAGAAGTGTAAACCTTCTTACCCCATCTATCCAGCGCCCTGGAGTCTATCAGAAGGGGTAGGAATTTTAGCAGTAGAAGCCTTAATGCCCCTTGGGTCCTTGTGAAATAGTCTCCAGATCCGCAATAGGATTTTTAAAAAGGAACTTGTGAGAATCAGAAGCCCTGTAATATCAGTCAGGTTTTCTGGGAGTAGGAGGCAAAGAATCAGGGGCCAAACTAGATTCTGAGAAAGCATCATCAACAATGTCTAGTAGAGGAGGAATAGCTAAAGGCCTATGCTGAGGCAGGAGTAAGAAATCCTTAAGCCTCTTTTCTGAATCCCTTAGAGTATGTAAGGTTTCATCAACAGAAAAATACTCTGGAGGGGGAAGCAGAGGAAATACAGTCCTCTGCATCAGAATCCTCATAAGTAGATAAGGGCAAATCCAGATTATGAGAAGAATCAGAAAAATCAGAATCCTGGTCAGATGAATCAAACAACTTCAAACCTAGGTCTCTTAGAAAGGGATGTCTGGCTTCCTCTGATTAGAGTTATAAGATCTTCAGCCATTCTTATTTGTTTTTTAGGCATAGAGGCCTGAGCATGCAGCCTGGGCGTTGTTTTTTTAGGTATGGTTTTAGATTTAGGCCTAAAAGAATAAGGAGGCGTCGGTTTAATATGCAAGTCCGTAGGCCCGAAGACACCCTCAGAAGCCAGTGCCTGCACAGCAGCTCCAGAACCATCCAAGGTAGAGACAAATGCAGGTTCCATAGTTGAAACATCTTGCGGCACACCGGACTCCGAATGGGTCTCATTAGAGGCCTGCGAATCAGAAGTAGTGGATATCAGGGGCTGCGAAAGTACCTCACTGAGTACTGGCGAACTGGTGACTGGCTTAGGAGAAGCGTCATTGGCAGTTTTGGACCTCGGCGGCCTGTCTCTGTCTTTATCCTTGCAATTTTTCAGAATCCCAGTAGACGGATGGCTAACCGACGACATTTCTGGATAATTAAACCGGGAACCGAAATATTTAGAGGCGAAAATATACAGACAACGGATAGTGCACTGAAGCACAAAACCAACAGCGAGGTACTTCGTGGTCAGGGCCTAGGCAAGAAATACAGTACGAATGAAAATCTTTATGAGGTATTTGCTTTCCGCAAGTAATGCAATTATTAACTTTTACTGACATTGGTAAGGAGCAAGAAAAAGTTTCCCCAACAGGATACTTAGCTTTTGTTGAAAACTTTGGTTCTGAAACTCTAAAATGAAAATTTCAGGAGTCTGCAGACTGGCACTTGCAAACTGCTTCTGCTTCGGGCACCACACAGCAAGAAAGACTGATGTAATGGCATCGGCTGCATGTTTTATACCCCTGATGACCTGACATCATGGAAGAAGGGACAGCAACCAACGCAGGACCCAAGACTTTGTTAATCAGGTCGACTGAGGAATACTGCAAGCAGATAACCCAAAAGTGATGACTGCAACAGTGAAACACGAAGAACATCTGCAGAGTGCTAAACAGAAAATAAGGGATTACCTCGACAATATGCATGAGTTTAGAAAGATTGCTGTTAAGCAGCTGTTTTTTGATAATACATCTAGAGCACAAAAAACATTTAGCACAATGACTCAGGCAACAGAAAATAGAAAGGGTTGTCACCAAGCTTAGGGAGCCTATAACAAAGAAGGTAAAAGGAGATCCTGCAGAGGTATTACAAATATTTTCAAAATTCTATGAACCTCTGTATAAAGCAAAGAAATATGTAAATCAAGAAAAAGGTACAAATGGAAATGTTTATGGAAGAATTAAATATGCCAAGGTTAGAGGTAGATGAGGCTCAATTACTAACAGTTAGGATAGGATGAGATAAGATAAAATGGTGTTGTACAACCAATCTACAGGAAAGTCCTCAGGAATAGATGGTATTCCTGTGGAAGTCTGGAAGCTAGGAGGAGAAAAACTGATAAAGATCCAGAAGATTTTCTTTAATAATATTTTAAGAGGTGAAGTACCGACATCCTGGAAGAAAGTAGTGGTAGCTGAAATACTGAAGAGGGTACAGATCCATCAGATCCAGCTTCATACAGGCCCATTTCAATACTAAACCATGATTATAATGTGTTTATGTCTGCAATGGATAATAAAATGGCAAAAGTGATACCAAAATAGATAGATATGGAACAATGTGGTTTTGTGGAGGGGAGGCAAACATTTGGCAACACTAACAAAACACTGATGATCCATATGGAAGCAGAATGTAAGAAAATACCACTGTTGTTATTGGGTCTTGATGCAGAGAAATCATTTGACAGAGTAAGCTGGGACTTTATGAGCACAGCAATGGAAGAATTTGCATTCCCTGATAAAATTATAACAAGGTTGCTTAGGAGGCTATATGAGGGATCGGAAGCAAAAATCAAAGTAGGTGGGGTCCTCTCTGATAATTTCTGCTTGAACAGAGGACCCAGGCAGGGGTGTCTTTCTTCCCCTTTGTTATTTGCATTACATTTAGAACCACTGGCAAATAAAATAAAGGACTCAGAAAATTAAGGATATAATTGGTATGGTAATCAAAAGCTTGCTCTATTTACAGATGATATTATTTTATACCTGACAAAACCAGAAAAGGACATTACAGTGTTGTGGAACATTTTCAGACAGTTTCAATTCTTTTTGGGATACAAAATTAATGAAACTATAAACAAAGGCAATAATGCTAAATTACATACCCAAACAAAATTGTTTCAGCAATATCCATATTTATGGGGATATGATAAAATGAAGTATTTAGGAGTATGGACGAAGAATAATTCCTGTGTGGCAGCTAAGGATATGTGGGAAGAGACAAAAAAAATAAATAAATAAAAAAAGATAATGAAAAAACTAAGAAACTGAAAGCTATGTTATATGGATATGGATAGGAAGATACAAGCAGTTAAATGTTTTTGGTCCCTTTTATTCTTATAAACAGGTCAGGTATATTTTTTATCACCAGAGGAGAAGTTGTGGATAGCAATTAATAGACAGCTGAAGGATTTTATCTGGGAGGGGAAGACAGCAAGAGTCAAGTGGGATAAGCTGATTCTTCCAATAGAACAGGATGGATTGGGATTACACAATCTGAAGGGTTATTTCAGAGCTACACAGTTAAGACTCCTATACATAGCAAAAGCAGAAACCTGTAATTCAAAGTGGAAAGGGGTAATGATGAAATGGGGCGGAGCTCAAACACAGACAGACTGGGATGTTGAATATAGATCTTTAAGGAGAATAACAATCATACAGAATATTATATTCATAAAATAGCAGAAAGTATTTAAGAAACAAGCCAACACGGGAATGGAGAAAGGAGATTCTGCTAATAGGGATGACTGCAATTAGGGATACAGACAATAGGCAACAGAGGACTGGAATTTATTGGAGAAAACTGGCAAAGGAACCAAAGTATTAGCAGCAAATATCTAGAGGGGGGAAACTAATAGAATGGGAAGATGCCAGGAATTTATTTGGACTGCAGCTTAGAAAGTGCCTTCCCTATCATGGATTGATATCAGAGTATAGGGAAAGAGAAAGGAATAAGGGGGGTCCTAAACAGAAGACCAGCACTGGCAGAGTTTTTAGACAAGCACAACAACCAGTCAGAGGTGATTAGAAAGGATTGGAAAGAGAGACTGGGATAAGCAATTCACACAGAAACAATGGGTGGTATATATTATTCTCCCAAATATGCAACAAAATCTATAAGATTTAGGATTTTTGCTTGAAAATGTTTACATAGATATTTTTATACCCCAAGTAAACTCCAGAGAATTTTTCCTCAGGAGGACAGCAAATGTTGGAGGTGTGATGGAGAAGAAAGAGGTAACTGGGAACATATTTTCTGTGAGTGTAATGAGTTGGCAGACTTTAAAGATTCCCTGCAGCCTACTCTGTCAGAGATACTGGGTGAGCAAATTGCTGTAACTAGGGAAATGATTTTTCTGAGCTGTGATACAGAATCAGGACTGCCTAGACATAATAAGGCCTTGCTGAGTCTAATTATGGTGGCTGCCAAAATACCATTACTAGAAAATGGAAATCAAAGACTAAACCAACTGTACTATAAGTAGCGAATATAGTAACAGAGATAAAACAACTGGAACTGGGATCTTTAGAAAAGAGTAGGAGCAAATTACATAGGAAAAATGGGAACTGTGGGAACAAAACATACAGGGGAGGAATGAGGTTTAAAAGAAGGCAGGACTTGAATGAGCTATGTAATGTCGGACAGACAATAATTGGGTAGATTAGAACCAATGTATAATGCTTGCAGCTAGGATTATGTCCATATGGTTTGTGATGCAAAATGCCTGTAGCTGGGATTATGTCAATACGGTTTGTTTTCATTTATGTAAGATGCATGATTGCCTATGTCATAAGTGATAATTTAACAAAGATGTTTCTTGTTTAAAGAAAAAAAAGGGAGGAAACCTTGAGAAAGGTGTAGAGCTAAGAAAGATCCCAAATTCGTCCTCAGATGTACTTCTTCCTGGGAACCAGAAACATTCTCGGATAAAATCCCCTCCTTTCCTGTGCTGGAGGCACAGCCTGAATGGTGCCCTAGGTCAAAAGAGAATGAAGCACCACTGGGAAGACAGGAAGCTGTTCTCAAGGTTGAGGGATGCCCAGAAAGGGAGGAAGAGATTTCCACACCATGAAATACCCATGGTGAATAACAGAAAGAACACGACAGTCTGTTGATATCCTTAACCAATTTAAAAGGGACAGGGAAAGATGAAGGGACAAGAGAACCTGGCCCAGGGAAAAGGGGAAGCAAATTGTCAAAATCTGGCTTGTCCTGGAAAGGAGATTTTTGAGAAATAGGGGTTTGAGAATAGGGGTCTGGGTAAACTTAGCAAGAAATACAGATTTAGAATACATTTTACCCTTGGGCAGAGGGTGAGACGGTCTGCAAACAACAGCAGATTTGGAAGGGTAATTCCTCTGAAATTTTGGAAAAGGAGAAACAAAAATAAGTTTCATTGCCTTCAAGGGTTTGCCCTTACCGTGGAGAGATTTAAAAAGTTCAGCAGCAGTACCAAAAAGATTTTTATTATCCAAAGGAGCTTCCAATAATTTGGCCTTAATGTCATCAGATAAGGCCTGAAGATGAAGCCAAAACTAACGGCTAAAAACAGAATTAAATGCACCAGCCCTGGAAGAATCATCAGCTGCATCAAAACTGCATTTAACAGAATGGAGGGCAACTTGAGAGCTAACACCCAACAAGGAAAGGGACAAAGTCTTCCCTTCAGAATAAGAAAGCTCAGAAATCACATGAGAAACTTGATAAAAGAGTGCTAAAACATACTTGGTTATACAAGTCTGCTAATTAAATAGCCCAAAAAGATAGGGTGACAGCAGTACATACCTTTATTCCTAGCCTCTCCATGGTCCTACTAGCCTTATCTGAAGAAAACAACTTGGTAGAGGGCAACAGCTTGGAAGGTTTGTCAGAAGAGACAGACATCACAGATGGATGAGCAGAAGGGCATTTATAAAGAAATGTACAACCATCAGGCACTTTGTAATCTCGTCAGTTTTTTTTTTTTTTTGGGATCTGGGGCCGAGAATCAAATGCCACAGAAGCACCCAGAACTGGAGGAACAGCAGTAGGCTTGAGAGACAACATCAGGAGAAGCTCAAAATACATTTTCTGGATATCTGAAACTTGAATAATCCCACTTAAAGAATTCCAGCATATGGGAAATAGTGACCCCAAAGCAGAGTTCCTCTAAAGGGGAATTTGGACTGATAGAATTTTCTTCCTCTAAATCACAGTCCAGTGCGGAAGAGATCTAAGAAGAGTAGGCTAATGACTCTTCCCCTGAATCCTGGTCCTGATCAGATGAATCCTGCTTCCTTGAGAGGAGTGAAGACCAGGGAGGGGCAGGCACAGAGACTCCTTGAGAAAGCTTTAAAGCGATTAAAGTGTTAAAGCAACCCAAGTAAAATTCTGCCATTCTTGTTTGAGATCCTTAACTACAGAAGACGTACATTTGGTTTTCTGTTTCTTTTTCTATGGGACATCAGCAAGAAAAACCCTGGAAGGGTCGGACCCTTTGTTGATGCTCAATAAGCACAGTAGGGAATCTCGTCTCACAAAGATCTGCAGAATTCCCTCGATCCCTTGGATATAATCAGCCAAAGTTTCCCACCCTCAATCTCTGGAGCAGACATTTGTAAAGTGCCCAAGGAAGTGTGTGAAGTCAGATTCACTCCAGCCTCAGACGTGCTCTCAGCTAAGGAATCCAAGGCAATGACAGGAAGATCCTTTGGGCTTTCACTAGCCTTGGGAGAGATATCTAGGTGAGACTGGACAGCAGCCATAACTGATATGAGATTTTTGGCCTTTTTCTTGCCCAATGGCTAACTCTTGGGATGGGAAGACACTGCCACAGCACCCTTAGCCAACAGCTTAAGATGCTGGTTTTCAAGTAAAAGAGACAAATAGGACAGGCGACTAAGTAGAGTCTTGGGGACAAATGCCTGGTAGATAGAACACTGCATACATCTGAGGGAAGCACCCAGGCAGAAGAGACACAGGTTGCGACAATCTTTATGGGGAATCTGTCTTCCAAACTGACATTTTCCTTTTCTGGATGACATGAAACCAACAACACACAAAATAAAAACAAAGATAAGGAAGAACCCCAATCGCGCAATTATCTGAAAAACAGTTCAGTAACCAGCAGAGAAGAAAGGCGTTCAGTCTGACGTTCAATGATGGAGTTAATAATTCAGTCTATTCATAGATAGGCTGACAATATTACCTTCATATTGTTCCTTGTCTCCTGTTCTAAGATGGGTGTGGGTCACTGCTGCCCTACTTTACTTACAAATTGCTACTTATTAAAATTCTACTGTGATATTTTATCAATTTTTCTCTGTCTATATGTGCAACTGTTTCCTGCATTGAGAAAGTCCAGTTGTGTATACTTACCATAAATGCAGATGTTCGAGTGTATTCACTGTTGCAGTCCTAACCAATGGGTTATCTGGCTCCCAGTAGCCCTCGATCGGCCAGAATACCCAAGGTAAGTAAATATGTGCAACTAACATCGGGCAAATCTGCAATGCAAATTGTGGCCTGTTATAGATCACCCTCCATGACCCAGGACCACCACTCCGCCTTTCTGGAGACACTGAAAAACAAGAAGGCTACCGAACACCCTGAAATTGGGCGATTTCAATTACCCTACCGTTAACTGGGAAAGCTCCTCAAGTACAAACTCCTAGGTCCAGCGCTTCCTGGAATTTATCAACTCAAATGCCCTGGATCAGCTGGTAAACTGCCCTACCAGAGGTGAAAACATATTGGACCTGGTCAACACCAACATGGGCGACAGGTGCTCTGCACTGGAGGTCAATCTGTCACTGGTTAGATCAGACCATAAACTAATTAGTCTGGATGTCCACACCACACCATCACTCCCAAACAAGGAAACCACAGTGAAAAACTTTTCTGTAGCAAACTTCACCTTACTTAAGACAGAGGTGGTATATTTCACAGCCCCCACACTAAAGGATAACAGTGTCGAAGATGCAGGAACCTTTATAAATGCCCTCTATGAGCACCTACAAGGATGCATGGATTGTGCCATCCCTAGCAAAACCAAGACTCACTCCCCTAACAGAAGGAAACCAGTCTGGTTGACCCCTGCCATAAACAGGCTATACAATCGAATGAGGAAACTAGTTCAGAAAAAAAGCAAATCCCGAGAAGGAAAGACATCCCTGATTAGTATCAGTAAGAAACTAAGGTCCCTCATAAAATCATCCAAGGCTAACTTCGAAAGAAAAATTGCCAAGGATTCGAAAGATAACCACAAAGCCTTCTTTAGTTATGTCAAGAATCTAAGTAGCAACTCGCAGATATGCTCTGGTAGTGCAAAATAGCACAAAATATACTTAACCTACTGATATTGCCAACATCCTGGCAGATAGATTCAGTGCAAACTTCACCCCCCCCCCCCTCACCCTCAAAAGGGCCCACAACAATACCAGAAAAGTGTAGTGTCCTGGAAATCACAGATGCACAGGTGAAAATAGCCCTTTCAAAAGCCAAAAGCACAGCGTCAATGGGGCCAGATGGTGTCCCAGGCTGCGTCTTGCACGAGCTACAGAACGAACTAACTCCCCACCTAAACACACTGTTCAACCTCAGCCTCTCCACAGGCTATCTGCCCATAGAATGGCGCACAGCAATGGTTATTCCGCTCCATAAAGGGGGGGGCCACAACTGACCCTGGTAACTATTGCCCCATAAGCCCGACTAGCCTGGTCTGCAAGGCTATGGAGCGCATCATCATGGAACTCATTAACAAAGACATTGGGAACCTCCAAACACTTGACCTGACCAGTTCGGCTTTGTTAAGGGCAGATCATGCCTACTAAACCTGGTTGACTTATTCGAGACAGTCACCAAGGCCATAGATGAGGTGAAGGTGGTTCACACAGCCTACCTTGACCTCACTAAGGCTTTTGACACAATTCCCACCTCAGGAATTATAGAAAAACTCACCAGCCTGAACATAAACCCTTACGTCACGAGATGGGTTGCCAACTGGCTTACAGACAGAACTCGCACGGTAAGAATAGCGGGCTCCAGGTCCAACTCTAAACCAGTCACAAGTGGTGTCCCACAAGGCTTGGTCCTGGGACCCCTACTGTTCGGTATATACTTCTCAGAAGTACAGGCAAACACAGAAGGACTATGGCTAACCAAGTTTGCCGATGACTGCAAAGTGGCAGCCATAACTGAATCTCCAGCTGACATGGACATTCTCCAAAAGGGCCTTACTGAGACAGACACCTGGTGTCAAAGTCATGGTCTCAAGCTAAATGCCAAAAAATGCATAGTCATCCCATATGGGAAAAACAAAACACCCATGAATTACCACATAGGTGGTAGCCCCCTTAATACAGAAGGGGTAACAAGAGATCTGGGGACCCAGGTAGATAGTAATCTCTCCTTTGACAATCTTATTGCCAAAGTAGTTAGGAAATCCTTCTATGTAGCCCATCTAATTACTAAAGGGTTCACATCTAGAAATAAAGAGGTTATAGCGCCCCTCTACTCATCACTCATCAGACCCATCATATAGCACAATGCCCCATTTGGGATGTACCTCACAAGACACTTCCAACAGCTGGAAAGACCACAAAAGTACCTCACCAAGCATATGTCCTATGCAGCCCGACTGGAAAAACTCCTGCTGTACTCAGTGGCATATCACTTACTCAAGAGGTGATCTCTGCCTGACTTACAAAGCCATGTCCAACTCAGAACTGATGGACAAGCTCCACCTAAAGAAATCCAAGTCACTGCGAGCCACTCGCTCTAGTGAGCTAAACCTCGCCACAACAGAACATGCTGGAGGGATAGATTCCTGTCACAGAGACTCCCCATGCTTTGGAACAAAATTCCTAACTACATTAGACAGAGCCCCTCACTAACACTCTTCAAGAGAAACCTTGACGAGTGGATGGGTAACAGAAAATACACCCCTGGGATCACTTCATTGGCTCTTCTTGACAGAGGCTCAATTAATTAATCAATGGGGCGGCGAAAGCTGACACACTCTGGCTAGGCTTCTAAATGCCCTTGGGCAAATAGCCTAGTACCTACCTATGAACCTATATGACATCGGCTGTCGGTTGTAAAGGATGGCAGGACGTCTGAAACAAAAGGAGGCAGCCGACATCACTTCCTCAGTCTTTCTTGCCATAACAGTCAAAAGCCCCAGAAAACAAGGCTTAAACCAAAAGCAACTTTGGCAAATAATACCAAATTTAGTCTGTACCTTAGGAAAAGAGAAAAGGAGAGGAGCAAAAAAGGGGGAAGGAGGGAGGGAAATCAGGACTGCAACAGTGAATACACTCGAACATCTACATTTGTGGTAAGTGTACATAACTGTACAATGTTCATCGTGTTTCAATGTTGCAGTCCTAACCACTGGGTTGATTACCAAAGCCCAGAGAAAAGGGAGGAGGAACCAACAGCATCAAGGATTGGAGATAATGCCCTGTAGAACAGTAGTGGCAAACCTCCCTGGCTCTAGAAAACAAAGACAAATTATAATGCTTTGTGTAAGTGTGAACAGAAGAACATGTGGCAGCCTCCAAAATGTATTTAGTAGGGACACCCCTTAAAAAGGCTGCAGAAGTTCAAGCTGCTCTAGTTGAGTGGGTCCTAACCCCTTGAGGAGGAACCTTGCCATGAAAGGAATAACATGAAGTAATACAATGTGCAATCCATTTAGAAATGGTTTGCTTAGAAATAGCCTTGCCCTGGGCTCCAGGGGCAAAACGGACTAATAAATGTGCTGATTTCCGAATATACTTAGTCCTGCCCAAGTAAACCCTGAGCTGTCTGTGCACACCAAGAGAATGTAGGATCCTTTCACCTCTATTCCGAGGATTAGGAAAGAAGGTAGGAAGGTGAATGGACTGATTAAGAGTCAGGCTAGAAACCACCTTAGGCATAAAGGAGAGGTTGGTTCTCAGAGAGACCCTATCTGCATGAAAAATAAGAAAAGGCTCCACAACCAAAGCTTGCAGCTCCAAAACCCTCCTTGCTGAAGTTATAGCCAAGAGGAAGGTAGTCTTCCAAGAGAGAAACTTTAAATCTGTAGTGGCAGCTGGCTCAAAAGGAGGAAGAGTGAGTTTCACTAGAACAAAATTAAGATCCCAGGCTGGAGTAGGTGCCCTTTTGGGAGGTTTTAAGTTGTAAGCACCTCTGAGAAACATTTTCATCAGGGGATGGTTGTTCAAAAGAACAATGAGCAGAAATGGCTGAAGCATGGATCTTGATAGAGGAAAAAGAAAGACCACCCTGAAGCAAATCAGCCAGGTATTCCAGGATCAGAGGAAGGGTAGGCTGAGAAGAAGATTCCCCTCTAGCCTGCATCCAATGTGAGAACCTTTCCCATTTGCCAGCGTAGGATTTCCTAGTGCTAGGCCTCCTGGCCTCCCTCAGCACATCAACCACCTGTTGGGGAAGGAAGAAGAAAAGGAAGGAGTCATACAATGAGCCATGCTGCCAAATGGAGAGACTGAAGATGAGGATGTAGAATGTTTCCCCCTTCCTGAACCAAAAGATCTGGCTTCAGAGGAAGATGCCAAAGAGGAAATTGGGAGAAGCTGCGAAGCAGTGGATACCAATGCTGTCTGGGCCAGTCTGGAGCTATGAGAATAGTCCTTGGTCATTCGTCCCTGAGCTTCAATAACACTCTGGGAAGAAGAGGAAAGGCATAAACTGACAGTAGCGTCCAAGGGAAGGACACAGCATCCACTCTCCAGGCTCTGCTGTGATGCTGTCTGGTGCAAAAAAGAGGCAGAAGATGGTTGTCTGGGGAGGAGAAAAAATCCACCCGAGGTGTGCCCCAATGTTGAATGATGCTGTGAAAGACTGCTCTGCTCAGCTGCCACTCAAGAGGATCCAGGGTCTGTCTGCTCAAATGGTCTGCCAAGACACTGAGCCATCCTGGAAGAAACTGAGCTAGGAGATGCAGGCCCAGGGATGCTGCTATGGACCAGAGAGTCATGCTCTGCCTGCACAGGGGGTAAGAATGAGTCCCTCCCTGCTTGCTGATGTACCACAACTGTGGTGTTGTCTGTCCTAACAAGCAGGGTTCCTGGAGAAAGAAGATGCTTGAAAGCTAGTAAGGCCTGCTGAACTGCTATCAACTCCTTTAGATTTATGTGCAGGTGCATCTGCTGGGCAGTCCAACGTCCCTGTATGCATCTGCCATCCAGGTGAGCTCCCCAGGCATAGTCTGATGAGTCTGTGGTAAAAACTTGAGTCGCAGGGGGTGGGCGAAAAGGCATGCCTTTGTTTTGTAGACAGGCTGTCACCCACCATAGAAACTCTGTCTGCAGACTTGGAAGCAGATGAATTATATCCAGGTCCTGTGTGTGTTGACCAAATGTTCTTGAGGTATCATTGCAATTTCCTCATATGCAGTCTTGCACATGGAATCATGAGAATGCAAGAGGCCATGTTGTATTTCCTTGCAGGAAGCTGGGACAGGCTTGCCAAGTCCTTGAAGTAAACTGAAAGAGTTGTCTGCTTCTCCTGGGTGAGATGTATCATCTGGGCGGCTGTGTTCAGACTCGCTCCCAGGAATGCTATCTCCTTGGATGGCACCATTTTTGATTTTTCCTCATTGAGAGTGTAACCCAGGGAAGAGAGAAGTGTCTTTACAAATTCTAGATCTTTTAACAGCTGCTCCTGAGAATTTAATTGAATTAGACAGTCATCCAAGTATGGATAAATCTGAATTTTCTTCTGCCTGCAAAAAGCAATGACTGGAGCCAGGCACTTTGTGAAAACTCTGGGAGCAGTAGATAAGCCAAAGGACCACGCAGAGAATTGATAATGTTGCATGCCCACCCTGAAATGAAGGTATTGCCTGAAACTTTCCCTGATAGGGATGTGCAGATAAAGCTTCTTTGAGATCCAAAGTTACAAGCCAGGAATCCTTTTCTAACATTGGCAGCAACTGATGCAGAGTGAGCATTTTGAACTTTGGAATTACCAAGAAAGAGTTCAGAATGGATAGATCTAGGATATGATACCAGGTGCCTCCTTTTTTTGGAACTAGGAAAAGTCTGGAATAGAAACCCTGGTCTACCTGCTGAGCAGGAACTGATTCTATTGCTCCCAGATGTAACGGAGACAAAATTTGCTTTTCTACTTCTGTCCTTTGGTTTGGAGGAGCGTCCAGGAATCCTTTGGGTACTGGAAAGGTGTGGAAAGAAAACTTGTGTCCTAGAGATACAGTTCTGAGTATCCATTTGTAGTCCCCGATAGTGGCCCAGACATTTGCAAAAAAAGGCCAACCTTCCCCCTAAAGGACTCTCCGGACAGGCAAGAACAGGCAGAAGTTGGATAAAGTCATTGAGAATGTTTGGATTGAGATGCAGGCTTAGAACTTCCTGCCTTGGAAGTGGAAGCCTGCCAACGCTTAAACCTTTGAGGGGTAGCCACCTGCCCCCTAGAAGATTTGCAACCTCTAGTCCGAGAACGATTCTGTCTGCTGGTACCAGGAAAAGTCCAACTCTTAGAAGGGTAATTCCTGCTAAAGCGAGGAAGTTGAACTTGCAGAAAGTCCTTAACAGTTTGCATAGACTTGGCCTTATCCTCCATCTTCTTGAGCACTTCCCTCTGCTTTGCTGCCAAAAAGACTGTCCTTATGCAAAGGTACATCTAAAAGCTTAGCCTTGACAGGCTCTGGAAGGGGCTGTTCCCTGAGCCAAGCATGCCTGCTAATAACAGATCCAGTAGAGCTCCCTGCAGGAGGTTTCTAGAATGTCAAAACCACAATGTAAAGAATGTTTATTGACAAGACTGGCAGCATTCAGCAAATCCTGCATATCCTTACTCTCCGCCAAAAGAGGCACATTTGCTATCCTAGACTTAATTGCCTCCAATGTGTGGTGCTGGTACTTCAGCATATGAAAAAGACAATTAGTAGACCTAATAGCAAGAGTGGCAATTGTTCCTAGATTCCCTGTCAGAAGGAACAGGATTTTTGGTAACAGTGGCCTTAACTCCTTTAGGGCCTTCAGAAATAACGTCTGGATCAGCCAACAGATAACGGAAAGAAAACACATGAGAATCAGGGACTCTATAGTACCGGTCAGGTTTCCTGGGAGCAGGAGGAAATTTTCAGAAAAACATCATCAACCACTTCCAACACTGGAGGAATAGCCAGAGGCTTATGCTGAGGCAAATCCAAAAACTCCCTAATCCTTTTCTTATATTGGGGATAATTCTGACCTTCCCATTTAAAACGCTCCCTGAGAGTATTCAAAGTATCACCAAAAGAAAAATCCTCAGGGGGAGAAGCAGAAGGGATCTGAATCCTCAAAAGGAGAAAAAGCCTGAAAAACTTCCTCTTCATCAGCAGAAATGCTAGAAGAATCAAAACCAGAAAAAGACAAAGCCTGAGGAGAAACATCCCTACCCCATTTAGAAGGAGGAGGCTGTGAACCCCTAATAAGAGTCAAAAGGTCATTAGCCATTTTAACCACTTGGGATTGAGGGGAATGAGAAGAAACTGGAGCCTGCATTTTCATAGGTGTATGACTGGAAGATTTACCTGAAAGTCTGATGGACACGGGAGGCCTGGCAACCGCCGGAGTTTCAGAAGATGTCGTCGGTATGAGCTTGCTGTCTGAATGAAGAACAGAGGTCTCGTACACTGGAGTCAGCTTAGCGGCTCCGGATCCAGCTGAATAGGTGACAGGCGAAAGGTTAGAAGGCAAAATGGAGGCCAGAGGCCTGGGGGACTCAAACGGTCTCAGCAGAGGCCTGCGGTTGAAAATCCGTGGGCTGCAGGGGCTGCAAAGGCACCTCACTGGCTACCGCATGACTGCCGACCATCCAAGGACTTGACCCTCTGAAGCCTATTGCGGTCCTTACCCTTATGTTTCTTGGGGATGTCAGAATTCTGAAGACCAACGGTTGCCATACTGACAAACTTAGGCCAAACTCCAAAATGTTTAGCCCGACGATGAACAGTAAGCGGGTTAAAGGAGGCACTGAGATCACAATTAGGAACGTCCTGGTCAAGGCCTAAACAAATAATACAATGGGAAGAAAATCTCTATGGGGAATCTGCTTTCCACAGGTAAGACAATTATTAACCTTTTCTGACACTCGTTAAGGCAAGAAAAGAGGATCCTCAATGGGGTACTTAGATGTAGTTGACTTCAACTTTGTAGTCTGAAACAAAAATGGTAAATTACCAACCGGCACTCATGCAAGAAATGCTTCTGCTTCGGGCTCCGCAGCAAGGAAGACACAGGAAGTGACATTGGCTGCCTCCTTTTGTATCGGACTTCCTGATGTCCTTTACAATCGACGACAGCCAATGTCATATTTACTTACCTTTGGTATTCTGGCCGATCGAGGGCTACCGGAAGCCGGATAACCCATTGGATAGGACTGCAACAGTGAAACACAATGAACATCAGCACTGCTGTGTAGTCCTGAATGACAACAAAGTTTTCTTTGACTTTTAAAGCTTGGTGGCAAAGATGTTCTGAAGTGTCTGTGTCCATATGTCACCTTTTTGCCCTACTCCTTGCTCGGGGAGCATACTTAGGATGTACAGCACCTGTAGATA
Source organism: Protopterus annectens (assembly GCF_019279795.1). Lineage (NCBI taxonomy): Eukaryota > Metazoa > Chordata > Ceratodontiformes > Protopteridae > Protopterus > Protopterus annectens. Next base: position 1,754,475,210 of record NC_056725.1, read on the forward strand.
CTAAAGTCTTTGGTATACTGGCTGGATGTTGGGCTATCCTTGGCATGAGATCCCTTGCATTAGGAATACTGCAGCAGTGAAATGGAAGGACATCTTCTGTATGTGAGTATAACACGATAACTAGACAGTGTTCATTGCCAACAACACTACTAGGATATTTGTTCTCCAGATGTTTTGTTAAGGTTACCACCTATAATGAGCTCTCTACAGCTACAGTTTTGGCAGATGTGCCCTGAAAAAAGATACTAAAAATCATGATCATTACACTTCATTTTGGGAGAAGGACTTCTTACTTCCTTCTGAAAAAGACTGTGAACCAACATAATACAACAAAAGACACCACCAGTCTCTGAAGATATGTATTGCTCAACCAAAATAAATAAATAAATCAGACTTTAGTAAAGTAAGAAATGTGCCATTTTGGGGACCCGGAAAGACTAACAGCCAGATTCAATAAAACCTACATTAATTGTACACTAAGTGTACAGTGTTCTGAGTAAACAGACAACACAGACATAACACACACTTTCTTCCTAACTTTACTTTTCCTATTGATGTTTTTGGAGCTTTAAAAATTGACAGGTATTCATACAGGTTGCCACAAAGTGTAGACTACATGTGCACTTTATGTAATTTTTCTGAGTGACTAGAAAGCACAAAAAATGTGGTAAGAATTTTATTGAATACATATCGTGTACACTTAGTGTAGGCTTTATTGAATCGGGCCCTAACCTTACTTTTATGTTAATCAGTATATAAATTACTGACATTTTACTTCACCTGCAGATGGTGATGTACATGGAAAGCACAGATAAATGATAGTTTCTTCCAAGCAATGCCTCAACACTTGCAATTTTAGCAAATGTATGTGTGCAGTTCAGTGATCTGTATGTTCTAAATGATTAGTAGGATGAAGATTTATTATTCATAAATGTAATTAAAACTGCTACCAAGGCAAAATCAAAGTGATGTTATTAATTATAAACTGTGATGTTCTGTGTATTTGCCCTGCTGCTATCAATCAGTATATCACTTTAAATGCAAGTCTTTTTAGTAAATGATTTGTAAAACGATGACTTAAAAAGGCATACCAGATTCCAATAATTAAATTAAAAATCTAGTATATACTTCTGCCAAAAAAAAAAAATTTTCATTAGCTCTATAAACATTTCATGCAGCCATTTTAAAAGAAATGTCCAACAATCACATCTAACTTTATTACAAATATTTTGCATAATCAGACATAGGTTCATTGATGTTTACCAAGCTAACAACCACAAGAGACTTCTTAAGCCTGCCAATGCAAACCAAATCTCTTGACAAGTTCTAGTACCCTTGGTAAGTGTAAATAGGGGCTTCAGAGATTAAACATTTACAAGCAGGGGCATGGGAGATGAACCATTTACAGGTTGTCTGTGTCCATTAGAGACACAGGTGCCAAGCCACGGATGAATTTCATGTTCCCCATCCAATTGTTAAAGATGTACTTGAATTGGCTTAGGGAGGGACTCAGCTACACATGGAAGCTATTAATGTGCTTGTATAGGGCTTCTGTGAAGAGTTTTGCATAGGCAGCAATGCTCTCAGAGTTTACAGGGGTTGAAATGTTGCCAGGTTATCATTAATAGCAGAAACTTAGCCTTAGGAGTAGTTCCTGAATATTCCAGGGTTAGCTGGGGGTCCAGTTTATATTTTTACTTCCAAGGAGACCATTCTGTGGTCTGACCTTACCAGGGAAGATATTACACTAGGGGGTGCTCAGCACTCTCCCACATTAGTGAGGACCAGATCCAGTATAGTTGCACCCTTGGTTAGTGTACTGACAATCTAGTCCAGGGAGTTTGTATTTACAAAGTCCAAGAATCTCTGTGCCTGTACATTTGCTGTCGGATAGGATTCCCGGTTAATAATGGGGTAATTAAATTCTCCTATGACTATGGTACTGCGTTGGATGGTGAGTGTTTCCAATAAGTTTAAATACAGGGTATGGGTTTCCTGGGTCATAGAGGGGGGACCTATAACTTGCACGGAAATGGTATTGGATTTTGCCTATGGTGATGTGAACATGGAGTAGCTCAAGTGCATCATCCTGTGTGACCAGGCTTGAGGTATATCTATCTTTGATGTAATTAGATACACCTCCACCTTTAGCCCCTGTCTGTGTAGTAGCTGGTTTAAATGTGTGGAAGGCATTATAACATACCTCCCAACCATACTGAATTACTCGGTTTTTACAGAGGTCCAAATAATGGGGTGCCACAATTCCCAAGTGGCACCCCTTCATTTCCGATTTTTTCCAAGCTTTTTATTTATTTATTTTTCCACGCTTTTGGAGCCGACATCATCACGTGCGTGATGACGTCAGCTCCGTGAGGGCTAACAGCCTGTCGGAATTAAGCTCAAGGGCTGGCTCTTCATTTTTGAATGGATTGCATTCTGGCACTCCAGAATCATCATTATGGATGTATTCTGGTTGCAATCAAGAAGGTTGAATGGGCTGGACACTTGAAGGTAAGATTTTATTTTGAATGGGCTGGACTTGTGAGCAGGAAAGGATTTGGACTGGCTGTACTTGTAAGTGTTTCAGACTTTGGAAGTCTGTTCAAGTATCTGAGCAGAACTGGTGCAGCGCGAGAAGATTTGCATTTCGAATGGACTGGCTGTACTTGTAAGCTACGCATTTTCAGCCTGGGGTAGCACAGCTCAGTAACTTAATTTCTCCACAAACTGCATTAAATAGCCATTCCACAAACTGCGTTAAATAGCCAGTGGGAAGAAGACTATAGTAGTTATTGTAGACTCCTCTCTGCTTCACTGCTAGCTTCCGGTGCACACTCCAAAGTTCAAAATGTTCCCACCAATCCACAAGCACTGATTCAGCACACTACTGGAGTAAGTATATGATCAGGACTAAACTTGACCTCCACAGCAAGCAGTTGACTGAAGTGTTGTACGTTTAGTATCTTGATTGTGCAGTTTTAGTTGGCTACTGGTCGTAACAGTGAGCAGAAGACTTGCTAATGGCCATTCCCAAATTTCCGTTCCAGATATATGGAGCAGTCTACCTGTTTGGCAAAAAATAAGCCATCCTATTTTCTTGGCCAAAAAGGCAACGAGTTGCTACTTAACTGTCCTCCTAAATTATATATTAAACTGGGGGTATCCGTGTAGCTGGCAGTTCGTGTGAGAAGTACCATTTATCACTGAGTCATTACTAGTAGATTCAGTAATTCTAACAGAATCCGTTACATAATTTGAATAGAAGAGAAATGCATTTACTGTATAATACCATAAATAAGAAGTTATGTACTCACCATAACGTTCCATCTGAGTAGGTAGCTTCATTTGTCTGCAACCTGTGGGTCTTGGATCCGATATCGGATCGTTTCAAGCTAATGGATCCGAGCTCCTAGCTCCTCCCCTCACCCATAATCCCCTGCTAACCCTCCATGACCTCAGATCAAGTTTGCCCCTCAATATATACCCAAAAAAAGGGTATCCAACTAAAAATAGATCCGAAGAAGGCCAGGGGGAAGGAGGGGGGGATGGTTGCAGACAAATGAAGCCCCAGCTACCTGCACCTTGGGTGGCCATCATGGAAGGATATTGAAGGCACACATGAGCCAAAGGATGCTCTCCCAGTTTGTAGTGGTTAATAAAGGTATGAGATGAGGCCCAAGTGGCTGCCGAACAAATATCATCCAATGGAACTCTAGACTTGAAGGCCACAGAAGTAGAGAGAGTGGAATGTTCTCCCAGAGACTTGATCAATAGGATAAATTGAGAAATCCAGCGTGATAAAGATACTTTGAAATTGCTTTCCCCAGATTAAATTTGGAACAGCTGGTCGGATTGTCTATGACCAGCTGTTCTATGAGTAAAAAGCGAAGCTGCCTATGAACATCTAATGAGTGCAGCTTGTACTCTCCCTTATTCTGATATTTAGGGAAGAAAACCGGTAAATTTATGGATTGATTTATGTTGGTGATGCTATCTTGGGAAGAAAGAAGGATTGATCCTGAGGTACACTCTGTCTGGGTGAAAGATCAAATAAGGAGGCTTCACAGAAAGAGCTTGAAGCTCAAACTCTTTGCTGAAGTGATGGCTACAAGGAATGCTGTTTTCCAAGACAAGAATTTGAGATCTACTGAAGCAGCGGGTTCAAAATGTGGAGCAGTCAAGGCTTGAAGAACTAGTGAAAGATCCCATGGTGATGCGGCTTCTTTATAGGGGTCTAAGTAAGAAGGTGTCCTTGAGAAAGGTTTTACACAACTTGGCCGACATCAAAGGCCCTGTATCATGTCCGACATGGTAATGTGATATGGCTGCCAATTGCACTTTGACAGTTGAACAACTAGCCTTCCTGAAAGAGTTCGGTTAGGAAGTCCAATATGGACGGAAGAGGGATCTAGATCATGATGCTCCCAGATGGGAGAAACATTTCCATTTACTGCTGTACACTTTCCTGGTGGAGGGCTTGCGCGCTGCCACACGGATGGCTTTGACTGTTGAGGAGATACCGAAGTCCTAACTAGGAGTCGAAGTGTAGCACCCAAGCTGTCAGTTTCAGATTGTCCAGGTTTGGTGGATGGGAGATGAGAACCGGACTGGGATCTAGAATCCAAGGAGGATTCACAAGGTGAGACCACAGGTAAGGGAACCAAATTTGCCGAGGCCAGAATGGGGCAATGAGGATCATCCTGCTCCCCAACGGTGAGGCTTTCTGTAAGAGTTGTAGCATCAGGGGTAGAGGAGGATAGGCATAAAGTAGACCGGGTGGCCAAGCATGTACCAGAGCGTCTCTTGGAGATTCCCAAGAAATTGCCACATTTGGTGTTTGATGGAAAAAAGATCGCAGCAGGGTTGCCCCATATTGCGAATATCTGCTTTGCTACTAGTGGATTGAGAGACCACGGGTAAGAAGGGTGCAACTGAGTTTGTCCGCTAGGATGTTGGTCAATCAGAAAGCGGTTGGTGGAAATCGCCCATTCCCACACACGCCATAGAGGGTAAGATCTGGTTCCCCCCTGTTTGTTGATATACCAGACAACCGACATGCTGTCTGACTGAATTGCAATCGTTCCTATGGGGAGGAGATCCTGAAGTGCTTGTGAACAGCACCGCTCTCATCTCCAGAACGTTGATATGCAGGGAGGTCTCTGTGTCGTTCCACATGCCTTGGACCGTCCTGCCTGAATAATGCCCCCCCCCCCCACCCGAGGCGGGAGGCGTCCGTGGTCACCGTGGCGAGAGGGGAGAGGTGCAGAATGGAGGTCCGAGGCTTGGAGCCACCATAATAGAGCCTTCCTGCAAGCTTTACTGATAGCAATGGGGTGGTGAAGAGGAAGGGATAGAAAAGACCATTGCACTAGAAGTGTCCATTGCAGTACCCGCATGTTCAGACGGGCGCATGGAAAGAGCGTAATCGCTGCCGCCATGGAGCCTAGTGCCCTCAGGACCAATTCCGCTGGTGCAGTCTCTGATTGGAGGATAGCCCGCACATGGAGTTGCAAATTCTGGATTCTCTCGGACGTTAGAAAGGCCCGTAGCTCTCTGGTGTCTATTCTGGCTCCTATAAATTCTATGACTTGTGTCGGGGCCAGAAGGGATTTGTCAGCATTGATAGTGATGCCTAATTGTGGGGCTAGGCGGAGAAAGAAGTCTCTGGCTGAGCAAAGTAGATGCCTTGTTGGCGCGGTCAGGAGCCAGTCATCCAGGTACGAAAAGACCTGTATTCCCTGGAGTCTCAGGTGGGCCGCAATCACTGCTAATACCTTGGTTAACACCCTGGGGGCTGTGGTGAAGCCAAAGGGAAGGACCCTGAACTGGTAGTGACTGGCTCCCAGCCGGAAGCGGAGGAACCTCCTGGATCGTCTGTCCATTATAATGTGGTAGTACGCATCCTTGAGGTCTATAGAGTACATCCAATTGTTCTTCCTTAGAAGGGGGAGAATAGATCGAAGAGTGACCATTCGGAATTTTTCCTTGGTTACTGACAGGTTCAAGTGGGAAAGGTCTAGGATCGGTCTCAAGTCCCAAAAGAACCTGGAGTAGAACCCTAATCCGAGCTGGTCTTGGGGGCCGGGCTGGATGGCTCTTTTCTTAACAGCTGCTGAATTTCTCCCTCTGATCGGGTGGTACATCGGGGAGGTTCTTGAATTTGGGGACATGGAGTAATGGTATTTTGTACCCTCTGGATATATCTGAAGCACCCAGTGGTCTGTCGTGATGGACTCCCATGCTGACTGCCTCCAGAGTGGAGCAGCCGGGCAACCCTTCAGGGCTGCTGCATGGGCCGTTCAGAGAAATGTTCTCTGGACCCAAAGTCTCGGAGCCCCTCTGCCCTGGGCGGCATCCTCCTGTCCTCCTCTGCCACGGAAGGACTGGTTGTCGGTTGGGAATGTTGTGATTTCGAACCACATCTTCTTCTGACCCTTTTGGTTCTTGAAAAGGACTGCTGGGGAGCACAGAAGCAGACTCATGACGACAGCGTCGATGACAGACAGCGTCTTCCGTCTTTCGCTCTGGACAGCCAAAAGGGCAGAACCGCTTTAAAAGGCTCCAAAGTCACAATGACGGAGCCAGGCCTGATGTCTCATGACTAGGCCTGCTCTCTGTGGCATAGGACAACAGCCGCATAGAGGTATTTGAAATTGATCTCAGAGTGGCCATTCAGGTAGAGTACAATTGATTGTCATCCGCCAACATGGACTCAGAAGGGATAAGATCCCGCTGCATCCTGATGACATGTGCCATATAGTTCAGAGACCTTACAGAGAAGGTCGCTGAACTAAAACTTCTAAGTGGTCCATCCAGCGGGACTCCTTGCTCGGTGGATGGACGTGTTTTGGTATTGGCTCCACGGTGTCCAGATCCTTCCACACCCTGGTGGTAATGAGGTCCACCAAGGACACCCAAGAGGTAGACGGGCCTGCTTCGAATGCCTCCAGAAACACAAACTCATCGGAGGAAGACTTGGGGGCAGACCACCCACCTCTGATCCTCAGCATCTCCATGATGTCTCCAAAGGAGACATCCTCAGGGGGTGATCTTGGGGAGCCTTCCCCTTCCTCCAAGTCAATGTCCTTAGTTAAGGACTCGGGGGTGTCCACGTGCCTCCTCTTGCACTTATGCTTGCGGGGCACTTCCTCAGGGGGGCTCGCCAGCTACATCCTGTTCCAATGGAACCATCTGGGACATTGAAGCAGGCTGTCCGGTGATGGAAGCCTGGCCCAGCAGAGATGCAGGGAGGGAGCCAGGAGACAAGGACCGGGTTCGGATGCTCTCAACAAAGCCCTCTCCACAACATGGATCCGATGAAGGGTGAACGCCCGAGACCATCGGGTCCGACAGTGCGCTCCGACCTGACTGAGGGGCGAAGGCACACTGAATCCCTCGGATCCCACGGCTCCAAGAGGTCGGATCTGACAGGCTCGAGGGCAGGGTCGGATCCAAGTACCAGTACTGCGTCGCGCCCGACCCACCCGCTCCAACGCTGCTCGGCGGAGAAGGAGCAATAGGATGGAAAAAGCACTCCCATCTGCAGCTGGGCCTGGATGAACCTTCGCATCATCCGGTCCAAGTCTGCATCGGACATACTAAAGCCCGAGGTTCACCGAGGCAGGCCTGGAATGCCGATGACCTCGATGCGGAGATGGGGCCTCTCTCCGGGCCCTGGGAGAAACAAGGGATCGGACGAGGAGGAGGAGACCTAGAAGCAGTGGAGGGAAGCGCTTAGCTGGCGGGGCGAACGGAGGTCTCGGCCCATCGCTTGTGGTGCTTCTTCCTCCGTTTCTCTCCTGGCCTCCCTGTCCTCAGACACTTTTAGCGGGGAGTGTCCCCCGGACGGAGGAAGGGGAGCAGGAATGGCAGCAACCACAGCCTGTGGTGGAGCCATGGCAGGGAGGGCGGCCGCAGTCCGGGTAAAAAGTCCGCCAAGACCAGCTTCAACCTCCGCCCTTTCAGTGCCCTGGGGTTGAACGCTGCACAAATGGTAGAGCCTGAGGTGAGGTGTTCAACCCAGAAAAGTAATGTAACACACACACACAGGCCCCAAAACACAACACACACAGGAAAACTACTTAAAAGAAAATATTTTATTCTAAAGGGTACCTAACACTTGCACACAAAATATGTTTGAGAAAAATTAAAAAAGTTGACAGAAAATAACAACTTAACTGCCAAGAACTAGATGAGCTCACAAGAATCCAGCTATCCACAAGCGCGGCAAACTAGATCTGAGGTCATGGAGGGTTAGCAGGGGATTATGGGTGAGGGGAGGAGCTTGGGGATCCATTAGCCGCAAAACAAGTTGCCGGCTCGGATCCGATATCGGATCCAAGACCCACAGGTTTCTGACAAATGAACTCCCTACTTCAGATCACATGTTTCAGCCAACTACATTATCTCATACTGCAGGAGGGTAACTAGTTTAAATTAAAACAAGCCATGACTATAGATTGCTATATGGCTCCATTTTACAATGCGGTTTTGATCAGTACCACCAAAGAGGTTTAGTTTATAAGCAGCTGCATCCACCACCTTTTTGTCATGTCTGAAATGAATGTGTACAAAGCTGGAGCTTGTGTTTCTGTAGGACTTAATGGAAGTAGTATTGGTGTACAGAGAATTGCTAGCTGTCAGATGTTTAATATGAATGTGTATTTTATCTGTACTCTGTCTCCTTGTCAAAAGGAGATCACTTTCACAAAGTGGGATTAGTGAAAGCAGTTTTTTTTTACTTGAGGCAATTCAGTAAGATGCAGAAAAACTGTTTTCTGATTTGAAAAACAATTTAAAATGTGTGTGTCTGTCTATATTGGTGTTTGGGCGACAATCTTGAAGGGAAATGGAGGCTTACTCTACCAAGCTACAGTATTTGAAATTTCATAGTTTAAACTATAGCTTTTTTAGAGACAAATGCTGCCTGACTTTTAAAGCATTTGACAATGATCTAGTAAGAGTTATTCCTGGGTTACATATCTATATTAACGTCAAAATGTACAGGCAAATTAATTCTGTTTTCGTTGGACCAAATGGGAGAGCATGTAAAAGATGGAAGTTTTATTAGAGATTTTTTAATTTTGTTTGGAGTAACAGCACATATTTTTTCGTCCTCTTAGGGCTGAAGAGCAAGAAAAAAAAAGGTCTTTAGTCTTGTCTTTAATACATTTCCGAATTAAAGACAAGTAGCTCCATGTTTGGGGATTTTTGATTGGCCCGTATGCCGGTATATGAGCCAATCAAATCTTCTGTTCAATGCAGAACATAGTACAGTTGTGTACCTACCATAAATGCAGATGTTCGAGTGAATTCACTGTTGCGGTCATTACTCTTGGGTTATCCTGCTGGCAGGCTACCCACAGTCGGCCAGAATTCCAAAGTCTAGGTCCGGCGTTGGTTGCTGTCACCTCTACCCTGGCCTCAGTGCGCCAGGGGTATAGAAGATGCAGCCGACGCCATTTTCTTCAGTTTTTCTTGCCCCAGATGTCAGGTGCCCCAAATAGGTAGGCTGAAAAATACATCAAAAAGAAATTCACACACAAAAATAACATTTCCTTCATCTACAAGCAAATACACCAAAAAGGTTGTATAGGACAGAGAAGTGCAGATAAGTCCCAGCAAAGAGATGGGGGGTGGTGGGAAGGTAACCTGGACTGCAACAGTGAATACACTTGAACATCTACATTTATGTTAGGTACACAACTGTACTATGTTCATCGTGTTTCACTGTTGCAGTCATTACTCTTGGGTTGAATCCCAAAGCTGAGGTAGGGTGGCTGGGCTAAATAGGATTAGGAGAGGCTATGAGGCCCTGCAGAACTGCAGTGGCGAAGCCTGCTCTGGACTTAGAGTAGAGAGGCAAGTGGTAGTGCTTTGTAAAGGTGTGCAATGAACTCCAAGTTGCAGCCTCTAAGATTTCTTTGGTTGGTACTCCCCTGAGAAAGGCTGCTGAAGTGGTTGCTGCTCTGGTGGAATGAGGCCTAATGCCCTTAGGCACTGATTTGCCATGTTGAGAATAGCAGAAACGGATGCAATGGCCTATCCATTTAGAAACCGTCTGTTTTGAGATAGCCTTTCCTTGTGATCCTACAGCATATGACACAAAGTTGCTCAGTCTTTCTGAAAGCTTTAGTTCTGTCCAAGTAGAAGCGTAACTGCCTGTGTATGTCCAAGGAATGTAGAATTTTCTCACCCTTGTTCTGTGGATTTGGGTAAAAGGTAGGCAAAGTGAATGGTTTGATTGAGGACCACACTGGACACTACACCCTTAGGCATAAATGTAGGGTTTGTCCTCAGAGAAATCCTGTCTGGATGAAAAATGATGAAAGGTTCCACAGCCATGAGTGCTTGTAACTGAGATTCGCCTTGCAGAGGTTATGGCTAGGAGCAGAGCTGTTTTCCAGGATAAGAATTTAATATCCGATGTTGATGCTGGCTCAAAAGGAGGCAGTGTGAGTTTTTCCAAAAAAAAATTGATTTCCCAGGCTGGAATTGGTGCTTTCCTTGGAGGCCTAATGTTTTTGGCCTCTCTGAGGTACTGCCTTATTAAAGGATGAGAAAAGATAGGAGGTTCCGTATTGTAATGTGCAAAAATGGCAGAGACATGAATCTTAATTGAGGAGAAAGAAAGGCCTTTGTTCAGCATCTCAGTTACGTATTGTAAAATCTGAGGAATGTTTGGTACTGACGTGTCAATGCCGTGTTCCTGGTTCCAAGCACAGAATCTCTTCCACTTTTCTCCATAAGATTTTCTGGTACTGGGCCTCCTGGTCTCCAAGATAACATCCATAACAGCTTTTGAAAGAGTAGTGTTCTGAATGGCTACATTATCCGCCATGCTGCCAGATTTAAGGTCCTGAGTTGGCTGTGCAGGATCTGATTGTTTTGTTGGGTCAGCAAATGAGAAGTTTGAGGCTATATCCATGCTGGACCTTGAGACAAGCTCTTTAGGATTGGATACCAGTGCTGGCGTGGCCAGTCTGGTGCAATCAGAATAATTTCTGGCTTCCCTTGTCTGACCTTTAGGAGTACACTGGGAAGGAGAGGTAGTGGGGGAAAAGCATATACTGTTAGATTTTTTTCCAGTTGAATGATACGGCGTCCACTTTCCATGCTTGCTTGTGGTAAATCCTTGTGCAAAATCTCTGCTGTTGAGAGTTGTGAGGGGAGGCAAATAGATCTATGTCTGGGCATCCCCATTTCCTTATTATCATCCTGAAGATTTGTGGATCCAGTTTCCATTTGTGGGGATCCATGAGGTTTCTGCTTAGTTCGTCTGCCAGAGTATTTGTTTTTCCTGGCAGGAATTGTGCTTGAAGGTGAACTTGAAAGGTCAATGCTGTGTCCCATAAGGTCATTGCTTGTCTGCAGACGGGGTAGAAATGAGTACCCCCCTGCTAGTTTATGTACCACATGACCGTAGTGTTGTCTGTCTTTAACAGTAATTGTCCTGGATGAAGTAGGTCCTTGAAAGCTGTCAGGGCATTTTGAACAGCTAGCATCTCTTTTTGATTGATGTGACGATGCATCTGGTTTGCAGGCCATGTGCCCTGGATACATTTTCCTGCCATATGGGCCCCCCAGGCATAATCTGACGCATCCGTTGTCAGTGTCTGTCTGGCTGTGGGTAAACTGAATGGCAGACCCTTGTTGTGGGGACAGGCTTCTGCCCACCATCGAAACTCCTGTTGTAGACAAGGAATGAGTGAAATTACTGTCTCCAGGCTGTGGCAATGCTGAGCCCAAACATTTTTCAGATACCATTGTAGCTTCCTAATATGCAGTCTGGCATATGGAATTAATAGACTGCAGGATGCCATGAAACCCAAGGCCTGCAGGATTTTCCTTGCAGATAAGTGGGATTTTGTTGTCAATTTCTTGAAGTAAGTAGTCAGTTGTTTTTGCTTGTCTGGCGTGAGATAAGCCATCTGTGCAGTTGTATTTAAGCTTGCACCCAGGAATATTATCTCTTGAGAGGGCACTAGTTTTGATTTATTTTCGTTTACTGTGTACCCTAGGCCAATTAGTAATCTTTTTACAAACACCAGATGCTTTAGGAGAGTGTCTTTGTTCTCTGCTTGAATTAGGCAGTCGTCCAAGTAGGGATATATTTGAATTCCTTTTTGTCTGCAAAATGCAATTACTGGTGCCAGGCATTTTGTAAAGACCCTGGGCGCAGTAGATAAGCCACAGGGCAGTGCAGAGAATTGGTAATGCATTGAGCCAGCTATGAATCTGAGGTATCTTCTGCAAGATTGTCTGATTGGGACATGCAGGTATGCCTCTTTTAGGTCCAGAGTTACTAGCCAAGCCCTCTTGCCCAGCATGGGTAGTAGCTACTGAAGAGTCAACATCTTGAATTTTGGAACTTCCAGAAACGTATTTAGTGGAGACAGGTCCAGAATCGGTCTCCAGGTTTTGTCCCTCCTGGGTACTAGGAAAAGTCTGGAGTAAAATCCTTGCCCTTGTTCTTGTTGTGGTACTTGATGAATGGCCCTCATGTCCATGAGGGCTGTAATTTGTTTTTGTGCCTCTGCCCATTGATTGTGTGGCAGGTCTGGCATGCCCTTTGACCTTGGTAGAGTGTGAAAATGGAACCTGTAGCCTTGGGACACTATGTTCAGAACCCATTTGTCTTGGGTAACCATTTGCCAATTTGATGAAAAAAGTGCTAGTTTTCCCCCTAAGGTGGCTGTCAAAAGAAAACTGCTTGGAACTGGTAGAGGAAAGTCATTGGGACTGTTTCCTGTAAGGCTGTGATTTGTCTTCTCCGCTTTTGGAGGTAGGAGCACCCCATTGTTTAGGCCTGTATGAGCCTTGGGGCTGAGATCTGCCTCTGGGATGCCTGTATCTGCCTCTTTGTGGTCTGTCTGAGACTGGAAAGGACCAATTTTTAGAAGGCCAGTTCCTGCTAAACCTGGGTGGCTGTACCTGTAAGAAATCCTCGACTGTCTGCATGGATCCTCTTCTGCTTTAGTACCAAACAAAGTATCATGCTGTAATGGTGCATCTAATAATTTTGCTTTAACATGATCAGGCAGATTTTGTTCCTTTAACCAAGCATGCCTTCTAATAACAGAACCTGTAACAGCGGCCCTGCAAGAGGCCTCCAGTGAATCATAACCACATTGCAAAGAATGCTTTCCCACTTGTTCAGTTGCATGTAATAAATCCTGCAATTCCTTGTTCTCTGAACATTCAGTATTTGTCAACATTTTCTGTTTAAGTAATGACATTAAATATTGCTGATATTTAAGCATATGAAATTGACAATTTAAAGCCCTTACAGCCAGGGTGGCAGAAGTGTATACTTTTTCCCCCATCTGTCTAGAGCCCTAGAATCCCTATCAGAGGGGACAGGGTTTTTTGCAGTGGAAGCCTTAACCCCCTTGGGACCCTGAGATATAGTTTCTGGGTCAGCAGCGGGGTTTTTATATAGGAATTTGTGAGAATCCGGAACCTTGTAGTATCTGTCTGGCCTAGCAGGTGCAGGGGGTAAAGAGTCAGGGGACAGTCCGGACTCTGAAAATACATCATCTACAATATCTAGGTGGAATGGCAAGGGGTCTGTGCTGAGGAAGAAGCAGGAAGTCTCTGAGCCTTTTCTTAGACTCAGAATATTCTTGACTCTCCCAGTGGAAATGCTCCCTCATAGTATGTAGTGTTTCCCCAAAAGAATAGTCCTCAGGAGGAGAGGCTGAAGGAATGGATTCTTCAGCATCAGAATCCTCATAGGGAAGCATGGAGTAATCCTGTTCAGAAGAGGAATCAGAGGAAATAGATATCTGATCAGAAGAATCATACTCTGTCTCTTGCCTAGGCCTCTTATCAGGAGGGGGATGGGAGCCCCTGATCAAAGTAATTAAGTCTTCAGCCATTTTGAGCATCTGTTTTTTTAGGCATGGAAGTCTGAATAGGAGAATGCTGTACTTGTTTCTTTGTCTTTAGAGCTGCTTTTGTCTTTGTCTTTGAAGCGGAGGGTGGCTTAATATATAGTTGTGTAGGTCTGAAGACACCCTCAGAAGCCGATGCCTGCTCAGCGGATCCGGACCCATCTGAGGGATTGATTTCCAAGTGTCCAATACCTTGAGTTTCCAGAGGCCCAGTCGGCTCCACGTGGGAGTCGGTAGCGGCCTGTGGCTCTGAGGTAGCAGGCGCCAGGGGCTGCGAAAAGCACCTCAATGAGAACCGGCGACTGGCCTAGAAGAGGCTTTGTCGTCGGTTTTGGACCTCGGATGCCTATCCTTGTCCTTGCATCCGGTTGCTGGCTGTTCCGCCGGCATTATGTAATTAAATAGTCGGCCAAAATAATGAAATGCAAAATCGAACCGATGCTTGAAAGTGCGTTGGTTGAATCTAGCACAAAACCGACAGGTAGCAACGTTGTGATCAGTGCCTAGGCAAGGAATACAGTAAGAGTGAAAATCCTTATGAGGTATTTGCTTCCCACAAGAAATACAATTAGAGCAAGAAAAAAGTTTCCCCAACGGGGTACTTAGCTTTAATGAAGACTTTGGTTCTGAAATTCAGCTTTGAAAATCTCAGGAGTAGGCCGACCGGTACTTGCGAACTGTTTTGCTTTGGGCACCACGCGGCAAGAAAGACTGAAGAAAATGGAGTCGGCTGCATCTTTTATACCCCTGGCGCACTGACGTCAGGGAAGAGGCAACAACAACTGACACCGGACCTAGACTTTGGAATTCTGGCCGACTGCAGGTAGCCTGCCAGCAGGATAACCCAAGAGTAATGACTGCAACAGTGAAACACGATGAACATCAAGCAGTTCCACATTGAGCACAGCTCCGCTTTTTGACTGGCTCGTATACCTGTATACGAGCCAATCAAAACCTTGCACAACAGACCCTCTTCTGTTCAATGCGAAACATCAAGCAGTTCCGCATTGAACAGAGCTCTGCTTTTTGATTGGCTCGTATACAAGCCAATCAAAAACGCACACAGCGGACCGTCTTCTGTTCAATGTGGATCATCAAGCAGTTCTGCATTGAGCAGAGCAACGTTTTTTTGATTGGCCCATATACTGGTATACGAGCCAATCAAAAAAAAAAAAAAGCAAAGCGGAGGAAAGACTCCGAAATAGGGATGTCTGGTTTTTGAAAATTCTGAGATTTGTCCAGGTTTTAAAACCCGGACAAAATCGCAGAATTTTCAAAAAACGCCCAGACAGGAGCCCAAAAAATTTGGACATGTCCGGGGAAACCCGGATGTATGGTAGCCTTAGGCAAATAGGCCTTAATACAGGTTACCGCATACAGATGAACTGAATAATAGGACATGTTGCAGGCATGGGGAGCATGGGTTCTGTCTCAGAAAAATAAAGATTTGTACTGTGTTGTGAAAGGAGTAGTCTATTGAGACGTTCAGGTGTTTGAAAAGAGAACATAAGTTATCATAGCAAGTTAAAGTACCACTCTCCCTGTACTTGATGTAAGTTATGGTAGGTGACTGACAATCTTCTAACTTTGTGGCCAGCTCCTTGGCACAGATGGGTAAATCACTGACTGTGGCTTACATAATCTTATAATTTATTTACCAACCTGACTGCTGTAATATCCTGCAGTGGAGAGTCGGACTGAGTGGGGTGAGGGGTGCAGACAAGTTCACTGCAGTTACAGGACTGGAAAAGCATTGTATACCATATGTTATGTGGATCAGAAGTTATGAGGGGTACAGACAAGTTCACTGCAGTTACAGCATTGGAGAAGTGCTGAATACCATGTGACGTGTGTCAGAGATCGTTTGCTTGGCTTTTCCAAGTTACAAAAACAGTATCTATAGTCTGTGTGTACAGCATGCATAGGCTTTGAGGAAGACATAGCAGGCCCCCACTTTAGAAAGTGCACATCAGTCACCAGAAATGGAGGCTAATCTCCACCCAAAATGGATGCCAGCTATATCCCCCCAACACACACACACAGGAGCTATAGCTTCTAAGAGGAAGAGAAAGAACAAATAAGATATGAAACGATGAAATATAGGAAGATGGGCTAGGTGGGAAGAGAAAAACAAAGCCCCTTCATCTTGATGTACTTGCTATTGCAACACCCCTTCACTCTGTATTTATTATGAGTTTAGCAAAGCAATGCAGCTTTATTAAATTGTCTGCTTTACACCTAATAATAAAGCAGATGCACATGTTTAAAAAAGCTTGTTTAAATTTATGGATCACATTTCCTTGAAATCATCAAATACAGCACTTAGAAGAAAGGAAGTTGAATAGGAAAGTTTGGCTTTTGAAATAATGTTGAAAATACAAAACATGACAACTTAATACCGGTTTAGTGTATGTGCAGTTTCAATGTGCAACTTCAAACAAATTTAAAATGCTCTCTGTCTAACAAGTGTGCTGTATTATACAAGGAATATAATTTAATAAAGTCAGGAAGGTGTATCAAAGAACACATGTATGTTTCTTGTTGTGTGTGCAAGGGGCCAATGATCTGAAAACAGTCCAAAGGTAACCTTTATCTACCACTGGCTAGATGCATTTTCTTTGGATGTGGTGTGGGTTTTGATGCTGTTCAATGAATGTGAGTTTCAAGGGCAGAGAAGTTTTAATGCCAAGTCTATTTTCATTGTGAGACAGTATTGCTTTGTTTAGCAACCAGATGTCTATTATTTTTTGTGCATTGTGCTATAAAATGTAAAAATCAAATCCATACAATCATTGTAGAAGTAAAGCAGTATGCACACATCAGTATTTACGGTAAATGGGGTGAAATAGCCAGATGATGGGAGGGACATTGGAATGGCTGCAAGGGGACTCTGGTGCCATATTTTGGTTGTCTGTTCTTCAGTTT
>NC_056725.1:1754497029-1754594500 GCF_019279795.1 Protopterus annectens
CATTGTTTTTTTATTTTTTTTGTTTTTTTTTTTGTTTGTTTAATAAACTACAAATTAAAATCCACAACAAAATGTTGCTCGTCAGAAGGGGCAGCGACAAAGTTTGGGTACACACACTCTCAATCCTCAAAAAAACTATATAAGAATATTAATTTTACCATAAAACATGGCAACTTCATATTTCAACTCCCATACGTATATACCAATCTCCTGCTCTTAATTAACTTAGTGCAAGAATTCATAGCTTCAAAAATGAACTGAATGACAACATGGACAGTTGCAAGTTCCAACTGCTGTTTAATGGTCAGTAGGCCATTAACCTGTTCACCTAAGGAATGAGCCATGTTTATGGCTTGCACATTTTCAAATTTTAATTGTGTGTTTTTCATAGGTTAACAGGTTCATAGACTAGTACTAGGCTAACTGCCCTTTTAGGCCATTTTATGCTAATTATGCAGTTTTTCTTACCAGTCTTCTACTTGGAATAGAGTCTGCCAAGCCACTCTGTGTCGTATAGTATTAAATCCCTGACCAAGCTGCACTGATCAGAGTTTGCATGGAGGCTCAGTTGCCCACAGGAGTTGGCAGGGGAGAATGGGAGTGGGCAGCTGCTGCCTGCTCACTTATCCTGAGGTGAAAGAGGTCTCTTGGCTCACCACATTGGTGACACCTAGTGGGAGCACCAGGCATCTACCCTATAGACTCCTAGGTCTGCACAGACCATAATTACCATAAGCTACCACATTGTGACAGGAATCCAAAGAGGGTAGCTATACCGGAGCTTGGAATGGTCATCTCAGGGGAGGGGGTATTCTGCCAGAAGACAGGGTAGGCCACCCCAAAGAACCAGCAAGGCTGGCATGATCTCTACCGCCAGACTCTCTATGCAAGCAGTTTTACTCATGGCGATTTGATAGTAGGAAAGCACAGTTACTCTATCTTCTTACCTGTAACAGCAGATGCTTGTAGAACACACTGCCTTACTGGCATGTGGGTAGTACAACCCTGCTACCCTTCCTCTGGCAGTTTATCAAAGGTCAGAGTTCCTCCCACTGCCTGTCTGCCCCCCTTCAAACCACAGACAAGACTCTTTCAGTTTTTGAGGGTCCAGCAAGAACAGCAGATGAAAATGCAAGCTTTGCAAACACTTAGTGTTCCAAACCAAAAGCCACACAAATACAGAACAAAAAAAGTCTGCTAACAAAACTCAACTGCAACTCCAGCAACACACTATATACATTCAAGAAAAGGGGGATGATGAGAGGGTACAGTCAGTAAAGCAGTGTGTATAAATGATCATCTTCTGTTACAGGCAAGTAGGGTATATGCAGCTGTACTATGTGCAACTGTACTATGTTCAACAAACAATGCCTTACTGGCATATGGATAGATTACCAAAGCTTAACTAACCTGGGTGGAGGAGGAAGGGTCCACGAGCCCCTGGAAATTGGTCCTCACAAAGCCTGCTCTGTATTTAAACAAAGGCATACAGCCTGTAATGCTTCATAAAGTCATGGACAGAGGACCAAGTTGCTGCCTGTGGAATACTTCGAGTCCATTCCTTTCCAATATGCTACTGAAGAGGATTTCACTTGCTATGGTGGGTGTTAAAAAAAAAAAAAAATAAAAATACTGGAAGACAACCAACTTGCAATGGTTTACTGAGAGACAGGTTGAACCTTTGCCCCCGTGAAGGAAATAAAAAGCCTTTTGGTCTTCCTAACGGGTCTTGTTCTGTCAGGGTAATACCTGAGCTGCTAATGCACATCCAATGTATGAAGAATCCTCTCTCCCTTATTCTTAGGCTCTAGAAAGAACACAAGGAGATTAATCGTCTGACTGACGGTGAATTCTGAGACCACCCTGGGCATGAAAGAAGGATTAATGAGCAACACAACCCTATCTCTGTGGAAAATCTAAGACTGTCCCACCATGACAGCTTGCAGGTCAGAAACTCAGAGCAAAAAGCAAAACAGTTTTCCAACTTAAGAACTTGAGTTCAGCTTTTGCTGCCACTTTGAAATGTGGTAAGGTGAAAGAGGAATGGCTGCACCGCCATGAGGGCCTGTAACTCAGATACCCTACGGGCTGAAGTGATGGCCAAAAGGAAAGCTGTTTTCCAGGACAAATATTGTAATTCTGCTGAAGCAGCCGGTTCAAAAGGAGGCAATGTCAATTTTTCCAGTACATAGTTAAGGTCCCAAGCTGGTACTGGTTGTTTCCTTGGAGGCCTTATGTTCTTAGCCCCTCTGAGGAACTGGCGCAGTAGAGGGTGTGAGAATAAAGGAGGATCCATATTGAATTCTGCAGATATTGCTGAGGCATGTATCTTGATTGAGGAAAAGGAAAGTCCCTTGCTCAAAAGTTCAGTTAGGTACTGTAAAATCTGAGGCAGGTTTAATTTTCTAGGATCCTGTCCTCTTTCTTCATTCCAACAGCAAAACCGCTTCCATTTAGCGGAGTAAGCTTTTCTTGTAGATGGTCTTCTAGCCTCCAAAATGACGTCCTGCACTTCTTTGGAGAGTAGTGCCTGATGTGAAGTTAAGGGATTTTCTATGCGGCTAGACTGAGAGTTTTCAGCTGACTGTGAATCATTTTGAAATTGTTCTGCGTCAGCAGTAGAGGTGTTAGAGGCAGGGGCCACGGAGGAGTGTGTGTTAGGCTCCTCAAAAGTGGATACCAATGTTGTCTTGGCCAATCTGGAGCAATCAGTATCATCCTTGGCTTGTCTGTTCTTGCTTTCAGAAGCACCTTGGGCAGCAGAGGTAGTGGTGGGAATGCATAAACTGACCAAGTTGTCCATGTGAATGAAAGGGCGTCCACTTTCCAAGCCTTTGGGTGGAAGGTCCTTGAGCAAAACTTTTTTAATTGATGATTTTGTGGGAGGCAAAAAGGTCTATGTCTGGCCTTCCCCATGCTTGAACAATCTCTGTGAATACGTGTGGATGTAGCTTCCATTCGTGAGGGTCTGTCATATGCCTGCTCAGAGTGTCTGCCAGTGTGTTTTCCATTCCTGGTAGGTACTGAGCCTGGAGTTCTATGTGTCTTTCCAGAGCTAGGTTCCAAAGAGTCATGGTTAATCTGCACAAGGGGTATGAATGAGTCCCTCCTTGTTTGTTTATGTACCACATTACTGTGGTGTTGTCTGTTCTTATGAGCAGCTGTCCTGGATGCAGGAATTCTCTGAAAGCTGAAATTGCATTTATTACTGCCAGCATTTCTTTTTGATTGATGTGAAGGTGCTTTTCTGTTTTGTGCCATCTGCCCTGAATGCACCTGTCCTTCATGTGCGCCCCCCAGGCGTATTCTGAAGCGTCTGTGGTTATGACTTGTGTAGCTTGAGGCTTGCAGAATGGGAGGCCTTTGTTTACTTTGCATGCTTGGGCCCACCATATGAATTCCTTTTGTAAGCATGGAATTTTTGGAATCTCCACTTCTAAGCTGTGACTGTGTTGAGACCATAGATTTTTTAGGTACCATTGAAGTTTCCTCATGTGCAGCTTTGCACATGGGATTAGAAGAATGCAAGATGCCATGAATCCCAGAGCCTGCAGTAAGCCTGGTACTTTTTGCTAGCATTTTGAAGTAGTGAGATAGTTGCCCTTGTTTTTCTGTTGTTAGGTAAGCCATCTGGGTGTTTGTGTCCAAGTTGGCACCCAGGAAGGTAATTTTCTGAGAGGGTGTTAGTTTTGATTTCTCCTTGTTGATGGTGTATCCCAGAGAAAGCAGTAAGCGTGTCACATATGCCAGATGTTTGAGAAGTATGAGTTTGCTGTCCGCTTGGATCAGGCAGTCGTCCAGATAAGGGTAAATTTGTATCCCTTGAAGTCTGCAGTATGCAATCACTGATGCCAGGCACTTGGTGAATACTCTGGGCAGTAGATAAGCCAAAGGGCAATGCAGAGAATTGATAGTGATTTGAACCTGCAAGAAATCTGAGGTATCTTCTGCAACTTTGTCTGATTGGGACATGCAGGTATGCCTCCTTGAGGTCCAATGTTACCAGCCAAAACCCCTTGCCCAGCATGGGAAGGAGTTGCTGTAATGTGAGCATCTTGAATTTTGGCACTAGGAGAAATGTGTTGAGAATGGATAAGTCCAGAATGGGTCTCCAGTCGCTTCCTTTTCTTGGCACCAGAAAAGCCTTGAATAAAAACCTTGTGCTTGTTGGTGCGTAGGTACCTTTTGTATAGCCCTCATGTTTAGGAGCTTTGCAATTTGTAGTTGTGCCTCTACCCTTTGATTTTGTGGTAGGTTTGGCATGCCTCTCATTTTTGGAAGAGTGTGGAAATGAAATTTGTAGCCTCTGTTTATTATGTCCAGAATCCATTTGTCTGTTGTGACAATATGCCAATTGTTTGCAAATAGTGTCAGTTTCCTCCCAAAGGTGCTGCCAGTTGAATTCTGCTTGGCATGGAAATGAGGAGTCATTGAGTTTGCTTTCTGTACTGCTGTGCACTGTCGTCACCACTTCTTGGTGTAGGTGGTTGCCATTGTCTGCCTCTGTAGGATCCTTGTGTTTGTCCTCTGCCCCTTCGCGTCTGTATCTGCCCCTTTGGGCTTTGTCAGTGGTTGGAAAGGACCAGTTTTTTGACGGCCAATTCCTGCTGAACCTTGGTGGCTGAACCTGTAAGAAAGCTTTGACAGTTTGCATAGATTTTGCCTTTTCTTCCATTTTACGTAAAATATCCTCAGCATTACCACCAAAAAGAACATCCTTATGTAACGGTGCATCTAGAATTTTGCTTTCACCTGATCTGGAAGATTTTGTTCCCTTAGCCATGCATGTCTGCGAATGACTGCTCCAGTGGCGGCTGATCTGCTGGAGGCCTCTAGTGCATCATAACCACATTGTAAGGTGTGCTTGCCCACTTGCTCAGCACTATGCATCATATCCTGCAACTCTTTTAAATCTGGTTGTTCAGGTTGTGACATTTTTGTTTTTAATTGTGATAACAGAAATTGCAGATATTTAATCATATGAAACTGGCAGTTTAAGGCCCTCATGGCAAGGGTGGCCGAGGTGTAAACCTTCTTTCCCCACCTTTCTAGAGATCTAGATTCCCTTTCCGAAGGTAGTGGATTCTTGGCCGTGGAAGCCTTAATTCCCTTAGGGCCTTGAGAAATAGTTTCAGGATCTGCATTATGGCCTTTATAGAGGAACTTATGAGAATTAGGAACTCTGTAATACCTATCCGGCTTGACTGGTGCAGGAGGCAGAGAATCAGGATTTAAACAGGCCTCCGAGTATACATCATCCAAAACCTCCAAAACAGGAGGAATAGCCAGAGGTCTATGCTGAGGTAACCAGAGGAATTCCCTCAGCCTTTTCTTGGAGTCTGAAAAATCTTGGCCTTCCCAATGGAAGTGCTCTCTCAAGGAGTGTAAAGTTTCCCCAAAGGAAAAATCCTCAGGGGGGGATACAGAAGGAATGGACTGCTCTGCATCCGAATCCTCAAAAGGAGAATAAGACTGTTCTTCAACATCAGAATGTTCTGATAAAATGGATTCTTGGTCAGAAGGAGGAGAATCCTCCTCTACTCTGGGTCTCTTGTCCGGAGGGGCCTGTGAGCCTCTGATAAGGGAGATCAGGTCTTCAGCCATTTTAAGCATGTGCTTCTTAGGCGTGGGCCCAGGTCTTGGGCCTTGTGAGGCAGGCCTAGAAGGATGCTTGGCTGATTTGGCTTTTGTAAAGGCCTTGATGGTGAAGGAAGATGAAGGCCTAAATACACCATGAGTGGATGTAGATCTATCCACATTGGTGGGTTCGACAAGAACAGGGGCTTCGGTAGTAGTCTGGGAAAGAACCGAAGAACCAGCGGTCTCAGGTACAGAAGACCCCGCCGAGGGAGTGTCGTCGGTAGTCAGGGACTGCAAAGGCGTCTCACTGAGAACTGGCCCACGTGGAGCTTGTTTCGGCGTGGTGTCGGTGGAGACCGCAGTTCTCGACTGACGGTCCTTTTCTTTGCGTTTTCTGGACATAGCGGTAGTCGGAGTATCCGACGACATCTTATAATTAAACGCTTTGCCAAAATAGTGTTGGGCGAACTCCGCCCGGCGCTTGATAGTGCGTTTATTGAAGGTAGCACAAAAGCGGCAGCCCGAGACGTCGTGGTCTGGGCCCAAACAAGGTATGCAACGGGAATGGAAATCCTTATGCGGTATTTGCTTCCCACAAGAAATACAATTATTAACTTTTCCTGACACCGCTCTGAGCCAAGAAAAGGCACCCCAACGGGGTACTTAGCATTAATGAAGACGTCGGTTCGAAATTCTTCGTAATTCAGGAGCTGGCCGACCGGCACTTGCGAACTGCTTCTGCTTCGGGCACCGCGTGGCAAAAAAGACTGGAGAAGATGGCGTCGGCTGTGTCTTTTATACTCTAGCTTTCCTGACGTCAGAAGAGTACGCGACAACAACCGACGCCGGACCAAGACTTTGGAATTCGGCCGACCGAGGGACCGCCTGACGGCTGAAAACCCATATGTAATTACTGCAGCTGTAATGCACGATGAACATCACCTGCTCCCAGTTTAAGTGGTCATTTACATTGAGAGCAAGTCTTTTAGAATCAGAGTCATTGTTTATTTAAAAAAAAAAAAAAAAAAAACTGCAAATTAAAATCCACAACAAAATGTTGCTTGTCAGAAGGGGCAGTGACAAAGTTTGGGTACACACACTGTCAATCCTCAAAAAAAAATATAAGAATATCAATTTTACCATAAAACATGAAAACTTCATATTTCAAGTCCCATACATATATACCAATCTCCTGCTCTTAATTAATTAACTTAGTGCAAGAATTCATAGCTTCAAAAATGAACTAAATGACGACATGGACAGTTGAAAGTTCCAACTGCTGTTTAATTGTCAGTAGGCCATTAACCTGTTCACCTAAGGAATGAGCCATGCTTATGGCTTGCACATTTTCAAATTTTAATTATGTGCTTTTCATAGGTTAACAGGTTCATAGACTAGTACTAGACTAACTGCCCTTTTATGCCATTTTATGCTAATTATGCAGTTTTTCTTACCAGTCTTCTACTTGGAATTGAGTCTGCCAAAGCCACTCTGTGTCGTATAGTATTAAATCCCTGACCAAGCTGCACTGACCAGAGTTTGCATGGAGGCTCAGTTGCCCACAGGAGTTGGCAGGGGAGAATGGGCGTGAGCAGCTGCTGCCTGCTCACTTATCCTGAGGTGAAAGAGGTCTCTTGGCTCACCACATTGGTGACACCTAGTGGGAGCACCAGGCATCTACCCTATAGACTCCTAGGTCTGCACAGCCCATAATTACCATAAGCTACCACATTGTGACAGGAATCCAAAGAGGATAGCTATACCGGAGCTTGGAATAGTCATCTCAGGGGAAGGGGTATTCTGTCAGAAGACAGGGTAGGCCACCCCAAAGAACCAGCAAGGCCGGCCTGATCTCTACCGCCAGACTCTCTATGCAAGCAGTTTTACTCATGGCGATTTCCTGGTAGAAAAGCACAGTTACTCTATCTTCTTACCTGTAACAGTAGATGCTCGTAGAACACACTGCCTTACTGGCATGTGGGAAGTACAACCCTGCTACCCTTCCTCTGGCAGTTTATCAAAGGTCAGAGTTCCTCCCACTGCCTGTCTGCCCCCCTTCAAACCCACAGACAAGACTCTTTCAGTTTTTGAGGGTCCAGCAAGAACAGCAGATGAAAATGCAAGCTTTGCAAACACTTAGTGTTCCAAACCTAGAATAAGTACATCTTAAAGGATGCATACAATAACCCATTCTGAAGTGGCCCACATAAGTATTTCAAGACCAGAGGGATATTAACCAAAATGGAAACAGACAGCCCACTGAGGCACCACTTTGAAAATGTCATCCATTTCTAAATATAAGATTTTCTAGTAGCAGGTATTATGGCCTCCTTTAACATCTGCTGCACAACCTCATAAAGCAAGTGCCTAAACTGAGTCAATACTGAATCATCCAAGTTGAAGTTTCTCCACACTGAGATGAACTAGTCACTCCTGAAACTGTGAGCAGATCCAGAGGGTGAGGAAGTCTGTGGTAATTGCCCTTGGCCAATACCATTAAAAGGGAGAACCAAGATAGCCTGGGCCAGTGAGAGGGGGGTTACTACAATGACCTTTGGCATTTCTTTCTGAACCTTCAGAAGTACCTTATGAATCAGCGGAAAGGGTGAAAATGCATACAGGAACATTCTTGTCCAAGGAAATGAGAATTTGTCTATCCTTCAAGCATGGCTGCAAGGATGTCTGGAACAGAATTTCTCTTGCTGTTTGTTTTGAAAGACAGGCACTGCACCTCACAATAATCATAAGTTGGAAGGGGAACTAACCTTTTTAGGAAAAAATCCTTCTTGTTAGGCCTTGCAGGGTTCTCGTCCTGCCATTTCCTTTTATTTGCCTTGTTTTTTGTTTGAATGGGACTTCTGTTTGGAAGGCTGCTGGAAATTATATTGCTTAAAGGATGGAAATTTGGGAATATTAAACATTTCCAACACCCCTTGCATAAACTTACCTCTGTCATGCCAGTGTTTAAGGATCTGATTAATTGCCTTACCAAACAATCAGACTCAAGTGCAGCATTCAAAATCTCATTTTAACTCATCAGAAAAGTTCTGACTGTGCAACCAAGCAGAACTCCTTATTATCACTGATGACACTACAATGCTAGCAGTACTATCAGCCCCCTCCAAAGCACTCCTTAAAGCATGTTTTGAAACCTGAGAGGAAACAATATCTTTAATACAGGCTTTTTGCTCAGCAGATAAAGATGCAGCAAACTTGTCTAACCTATACATACATCTCATCACAAACTGAAACATGAAACACTGGTAGCTGAACATTTTAAAAACTACTGTGCTGACCTGAGCCAGCTTCTTTTCTTGAGATTTTAGCCATTTGTACATTTTATCTGCAGGAAAAGAATTTGAAGAAGACAAGGTACTTTTATTGGAGGGAGTGGTTGGGGACACAAACAGGATCAGCAGACAAGCGGGATTCACAGCCCAGCGTATTCTGAATTTCTTAGATACTTTTTAGGGAGAGTTTCAATGAGCAGAGGAGAAAACATCCTTCAATGCTGGGATCAATGGAGGAAATGTCTGCATATCTGGAGCCTCATCCCCTTAAAGATCATAAACCCTGCTGATCTCAGGGGCAGCTGATGACTGTTCCCAATTAAATACATCCTTAAACCTAGACAACATTCTGGTAAAAGAAAAACTCTGTTTGAATTCCTGAACCTGTTTGTTATCAGAGGAAAGTGAATGAATGGAATCTGACATGTCCAAAACCTCAGACTCCAGATCCCCTTGAACATCAGTACGCTTAAACGAATGACTGGTGGTAGAAGCTCTTGCACTAATCATAACCTTGGTGTGGACCCTGTAATCAATTGCCTCAACAACAGAACTAGCAAAGCCACCATCTTGCGTGGGGACCTAGTTAGAAACTGCTGTCCTAGCACAGGGTGGATCTTCTGTCTTCTTTGAATGCACTACACTAGTGAGAGAATCTCCAGGTGAGGGGGTGTATTAACACTGGCAATGGATTCTACACCCCTGACGTCCCCCACACCTAAATATTTTGGTTCTGCCAAAGCTGAAGCAGGCAACGGTACAGCCCCATAGGATGTGTTGACCCTTGTCATGCACAGCTGTGGTACTAACCACACCAGGAGACCTGGCAAAACAGGAGGGGAGTTGTCCAATAGCTTGCCCAAGGCTGAGGTTACTGCAGAGTCACAATCCAGAAACTGAGGCTATTTTTATTATTTAGAAAGGGGGAGTCAGTCTCTCAGTCCACAAAGTCAGGGGACAAAAAAACTAGCCAGATCAATACCAAGTATTGGTTGTACAGTTAAGCCCAGTACAAAACAGGCAAAAACACTATTATTACTCTAAATGTCAATATAAAGTCTATTTTTACAAAAATCTAAAACTGAATACTGCACTGAGAAAAAAGGCTGCAATTTCAGTAGTCCAGCACAAAGCACAAAATGCCAGTTAAACAGACCTCCAAATTTAATGAATAAAGGCTAGTTTCAGCCCCACATACTTAGAAACAGCATACACCTGCCTTATATAAATTTAAGGAAAATTCCTCTCAGAAATGATTTACAAACAAAATATAATCACAATTATTGAGATTTAAACAAAAAAAGGTTTAAAATGCTCTAAATTCATTTAATTCTGTCAAATAATGATAGCCCCAGAGGGGAAAAAACTGTAAATACAAGTTTTCCTGTCAAAAATTTCAAAAGTAAGCTGTAAATCAATGGAAAGGGTCTCAAATTAGTTGTGATTCTGGCAGCATGAGGCAATGAGAGGAACTGAATTAAAATGGCTTTAGTACAGAAACTCAAGGAAACATTCACCAGTGGCCATATAACATATTAAAATGTTTTTTAAACCCCACAGAAACGTAGAGTTAGCTTAAACAGCATAAATCTTATAGCAAAAGAGAATAAAACTCCAAGCACATATAACTTTCCAATAGGGAAAAGAAAAAAAAAAACAAGCAAATCAGAAGAATACACAATTCAAGCACAGTGAGAAAAAGCCAGACGAAGGAATAAAAACAAAAAAGGTTTCTTATCTGTGCTCTGTAGCTGAATTAATCCAGAAAAAAGGGCACTCTTCCAAGAGATCCTTTTCTGACTGGGGCTCCAGAAAACTGAATGGGTCCTGTCTGTGGGTTTAAAGGGCAAGTCTTGTCCTCCCAGGTGATTGGTCCTTGACACCTACTGACAGGTAGTGAGGAGTTCTGAACACTGATATACTACCAAAGAGAGAGTAGCAGGAGTCTACTACCCATTTGCAATTAAGGCAGTGTGTTTGTTGAACAACAAATGGGTCATGGGGCTCTTGCCTGTAACTGTGGAACAAATGGGCCAAATATGTGCAGGCACAGAAGCACAGTCTTGTGAAGGTGCCAATAAAAAAAAAAAAAAAGAATGGAATCTGTCAGGCTGGAACTTCCCAGGTAACAAACTTGAAAAAAGAATTCCTTGCTATATACATACATATACATACGCGAGTGTATGTGTGTGTTGTAAATATATGTATATATATATATATATATATATATATATATATATATATATATATATATATATATATATATATATATATATATATAAATACACACAGCCAAAGACCAACATGCATGCTACATGTACATACAACATAACATAGCAGTACACACAACACACATCCTGCTTATATGTATGACATATGTTTATAAATTTGTGTGTATGATCAGATCAGTTCCTAAGTTCAAAAACCCTCCTCCACCAACCACTAACAATCTATCTATAAACTTCCTATCAACAGCAAATTACATGAAATTCTAATTTGTAACCAACTTAACTCATATCTGAAAAAAATAATTTGCTCTCCAACAAACAAGTTATCTGGGTAGGTACGAGTATATTTGACTGTTCTCTGGATTCTAATCGATGTCATACTCAAACGTGGATAAAAGAAATCTTACTTGACCTTAAATTGACCTGATCCAAGCATTTGACATTGTGGACCCACTTAGTATTACTCTTGACATTGTCATCAGCACTGAAATTGCATAGTTGTTCAAAGACTTCCTAACTAACAAATCCTTTACTTTGAAGGCTGGCTGCTCTGTCACATTCCGGCTATACTCATTAAGGTGTACCACAGAGATAAATATTTTCCCCAATACATTTTTCCATTTTTTAAATTAGTTACAGTGGTGCAGCGGTTAGCGTTGCAGCCTCACAGCAAGAGGTCCTCTGGTTCGATCTTCGGCTGGGGTGCCTTCTGTGCAGAGTCTGCATGTCCTCCCTGTGGTCATGTGGATTTCCTCCAGGTGCTCATGTTTTCTCCCACATCCAAAAAACATATTGTAGGTGGATTGGACACTCTAAATTGGCCCTAGGTGTGAGTGTGTGCATGTGTGTGCCTTCTGTGGATGGTTGGGCACCAGGCTGGCAACTCAACACCGTAAAGCTCCACTGCCAATCATGAGCGGACAGGTGACCCGCTGTGGTGACCCCTAACCGGGAAAAGCCAGGGGAAGAAAAAGACCCTTCAATCTACCCAGTTACAAATCATATTATATGGCGACTGCATGGTTATCTATGCTCCATTCTATCACAACAGGTAATTCAAGCCCAACTACAAACTGACCATCTGAAACTAAACCACTGGCTCACCTCCAAAAAGCTTATCCATAACAACCCCCCCCCCAAAAAAGAAAAAAACAAGGCTATGCTCTTTGGTACAAAGAAAATAATTCTAAAATTCCCATCTCCCTCAAGCCTTCTGACCAGCACAACAAACCTCATCATCATCATCACTTCATTCACATACAACCACTCTCTTAACTTTCAAGAGTATATTCAAAAACTTACATCTAAAATCAACTACCTCCTTTTCTGGACTCGGGAAGTATCACAGTTCCTTTCACTACCAGTTAAGGCAGGTTTGTACAAATAGAGTATGGCTTACCCTTGTTTGCCACCTCCTCTAATAAAAATATATTAACATGCAAATCTTATCTAATAAAATATGCTACTTCAGCAACAGTTTTCATCTTCAACACCACTGTTTTACTTTATCCAAGGCAAACTTGCTCCCACTGCAAGCCAAATTCAACCTTCATCTGGGCTACTGATCAAATTACTACACCATGATGCCCCAGCTCCACTTGCTATAAAAGTTACATTAACGTCTTACCCTGTAACCACAGCAGTTAAGACACAGTAGAGGCCCAACTCTCCAAACCCAATCTACTAAATTACATTGTTCTGACTAATTTATCTGTACATGCTCCAAAACTGTGGCAATCCCTTCCTCACTATCTCACACATGGAATACTAACTACACTAAGTTCAGGCCCCAACTCCAACTCAAATAGTATCGGAGCAATACAAAGGCAAATTTAATTAACACCGCACCAGGTTAATCTTCTGGCACATCACCCCATTTATGTCCCTACTTTACTGGTTACCACTACGTATCTACTCCCTGTAAATATGTATATAGCTTCTCTTTCTCCTTGCTCATTGTTCTTGCAACATTTATGGATGGCTCAGTGGTGCAGCGGTAGCGTTATTGCCTCACAGCAAGAGGTTCTCTGGTTTGATTCTTGGCTGGAGTGCCTTCTGTGCGGAGTCTGCATGTCCTCCCTGCATTCATGTGAGTTTCCTCCAGGTGCTCTGGTTTCCTCACACGTTACAAAGACATGTGTCTGGAGCATTTCTTCCCAGGCCCCCACTGAAAATTGTTCCAAGTCAGATTTTCCCAGTTAACAAATGCTAAATAAATTAAAAAAAATTACTTTTCTCAGTTCCTCTATCTCCTTGGACTCTGTCTTTAACATTATTAATCTCTTGCTTTGCCCTCTTAACATCCATAACCCAAAAGGCCCATAACCATACCAGAAGAATGTAGAGTCTCTGAAATCACACACACACTCAGGTTAAAACAGCCCTCTCCAAAGCCAAAAACACAGCATCAATGGGACCGGACGGTGTCCCAGGCTGCGTTCTACATGAGCTCAAAGACAAACTAACCCCTCACCTAAACACACTGTTCAAATTCAGTCTCTCCACAGCTACGTACCCATAGAGTGGCACACAGTAACGGTTATTCCGCTCCACAAAGGTGGAGCCACAACAGACCCCGGGAACTATCGCCCTATAAGCCTGACAAGCTTGGTCTTCAAGGCTATGGAGTGCATCATCATGGAACTCATTAACAGAGACATTGGGAACCTCCAAACACTGGACCCTACCCAGTTCGGCTTTGTTAAGGGCAGATCAGGCCTCCTAAACCTGGACTACATTGAGACAGTTACCAAGGCTATAGATGAGGGAAAGGTGGTACACACAGCCTACCTAGACCTCGCAAAGGTCTTCGACACCATTCCCCATTCTGGTATTATAGACGAGCTCACCAACCTGAACATAAACCCCTACGTCACAAGATGGGTTGCCAACTAGCTCACAGACAGAACCCACATGGTAAGAGTTGCGGGAGTTGGTCTGACTCTAAACCGGTTACAAGTGGCATTCCCCTGGGCTCAGTCCTAGGACCCCTCCTGTTGGCATATACTTCTCAGAAGTAGAGGCAAGCACAGGAGGACTATGGCTGACCAAGTTTGCAGACGACTGCAAACTAGGGGCTATAACTGACTCTCCGGCTGACAAAGACATCCTCCAAAAGGGTCTCACTGGTGTCAAAATCATGGCCTCAAGCTAAATGCTAAAAAGTGCATAGTCATCTACTCTGGAAAAAAAAACAAAGTACCCACAAACTACTACATAGGTGGCAGTCCCCTAAATACGAAGATGTAATAAGGGATCTGGGGAGCCAAGCAGACAATAATCTCACCTTTGATAATCACATTGCCAAAGTAGTTAGAAAATCCTTATACGTGGCCCACCTAATCACAAAACGGTTCGCATCCAGATCAAAAGAGGTCATTGTGCCCCTCTACTCATCACTCATCAGACCCATCACAGAGTACAACTCCCCATTTGGGATGTACCTGACAAGACACCTTCAACAGCTGGAAAGACCACAGAAGTACCTCACCAAGAGGATCACTGGCCTCAAACAGATGCCCTATGCACCTCGACTGAAGAAACTCCAGCTGTACTCGGTTGCATACCGCCTACTCAGAGGTGATCTCTGCCTGACACACAAGGTAATGTCCAACCCAGAATTGATGGACATGCTCCACCTAAAGAAAACCTTATCCCCTCAAGCCACAAGCTCTAGGGATCTAAACCTCATCACAACAATAAACAGGACATGCTGGAGGGATAGTTTCCTGTCCCAGAGACTTTCCATGCTTTGGAACAAGATTCCGATCTACATTAGGCAGAGCTCCTCACTAACACTCTTCAAAAGAAACCTTGACAAGTGGATGGGAAACAGGAAGTTTACCCCGGGGATCACTTCAGTGGCTCTGCTGGACAGAGGCACAGGGAACTAATCTAAAGGGGCAGCGAAAGCCAACACATTCTGGCTATGCTTATAAATGCCTTCAGGCAGATAGCCTAGTACCTACCTATGAACCTACATTTCCCCTATAATTTCCAAGACTAATCCTGCTTCCCAGTCTTTTCTTACTCTGATTTCAACTTTCTGCTTGTAAAATATACACCTGAATGTGACAGGATACGTGTACATAGTATCCCTCTCTTTTTTCTGATCAGTTTATATTACCTTTGTGTTCCATTGTTGGTTGCATTTATTCCATTGTTGTTGCTATTGTTTAGAAGGTAAACTAGGGCTGAGCCTGTAACTGGTCATGCCCTGATCAGTGCACTACTATTGTAACCAAAACTTAAATTACATAAACAAATAAATGCACTACTGAAGGCAGAGGGTATTTTACATTTTATCTATGGAACAGGACACAGTTTGCTTATGGGGGTACAGACTAAATCACCAAACAAGAGGCTCTCATGAAGGGTATATCAATCATTCATTACTTCCCATGGTATATAAAATAGCACTAATTTAAACAGAAATGTCACTCATCTTTTTAAACTGATTGCATGGTATAATTAACCTAATTTTTAGTCGATCTGTATGGTATTGCAAGTTAACTGAATAGGTTACAAATGTGCATATGGAAACACCAATGAACACGACTGTGCATTTGATGTAGACACAGTAGAGTTTACACCACTGTAAGCAAGGCAACAGAATCAATACAAAACACAATTTTTAATGTATAAGAATGGTGAATTGTTCAAATATTTTGCATAGGCTTTGCCACTCAGCAAAGATTTTATTTAGAAAATGTCAGCTCTATTTTTAAAATTGCTTTGGTAGCCACAGGGATTCGTGATACAGTGCAGCTATTTGAAGTCATTGGTAGAATATACTGGGTTTTAACATCTGGCTAGTGTTCACTGCACCTCAACAGAAGGTAAAATATTCACACTGAATAAATGAATAAATAAATAATCATACCTTGTCAATTACTGCTGCCAGGTGTTCTGTGCAAGAAACTGACTGGAACAATTCTATACACAGCAGAGAAGACACAGAATGAGGAAGTGTCTTGTGTATGGTCATTGAAGAAGTAGCAATCCCAAATATGAGTGTAAAAGGCAGCTGATTTACATATTGACTGAAAGAAGAAAAAAAGAACACTTAATTGGCACACTAATTCAAAAGCTGAAACCAAAAAGAAATTCACAATGGTACTGGCTATGAATAGTTTCTTAGAGAAAATGTATCGGTGTATATACCAGAAGTAATACAGGAGGTTTTTATTACTTTCTGGCTACTCTGCACATCATATCTGGGTGGGCATGGATGCATGGTCCCAAATGTTGCTTGCTGGGCCTCCTGTCTATCCTAGGAGCCAGTCATGCTATGAGTGGGTGGGTGGGTCGGGCTAACTCCCTCTTCCAGTGTGGGTTAGCCCGCACTGGCTGACCATTCCCACCTTTACTTCTAGAATTCTCCAACACCCTGGTCGCTTAAGCCTATGAAGTTTGTAACAGTCTCTATGGCAAAGTGAAATAAATCAGAAAGGTAGCAAAACTCTATAAAATGTGTCATCTGCTGCAACATACTGAGATTAACAGTCATTGGCTAACTGTAAGTGCCTCTTTAATCATTAAGACTTGATGGCTTTAAAAATAAGAATGCAGATATTTTTGTTGATGCTGGGTATCATGTTAGTTCACAGTTACAATTCAGTATACAGAAACAAGAATTATATTTAATTGTGAATAACATATCAAACAATTGTGTGCACTGAATATAATTAAAAATGAATGTCAAACAATGGTCGCACAATCAGAAACTTCTTCAAAAACAGATACCTCCACACAGTCAAAAATGTCAAAGAGAACAAAGCAAATGCCATTGATGCAATTCCCATCCTACGCAACCACCACCCCACCCTCGCCACTCAACAAGAAATACTAACACTACAGCTTGCAAAGAATTACAATTTATTTTAGAACACATCTGTTTCCAAATCAAAGCCAGGATTTTAAAACTAAATCTGAATTTAGCTGGCTTGTAAATCACACTTGCGAATATTATTTTTTACACCGTATTTTTATTCCTGCTGAGGACTTTCCTTACATGTTCCCTGCCCTGATAGAATGTCTGTGCAGAGCTCCCTCTCCTTCCAAGACTAAAACAGTTATTTTACTACTGCAAGACCTGGGTGGTACTGTGGTTTATTAGCTCTCATATAAATTAAAAAGAAGTGCAAAAAAGTGAAAAAGGTGACTCTAGCAGTTTTGGAGCTTCCCCAAGACCAAGCTGGATCCAGGACTGTATTCAGCCAGCATATCTGCTCTGTTAGAGACAGACTGCTCCCAACTTAGAAGTGTAGTAAAGAAAATGTAAAAAAAAATGTCACAGTTTTTCAGTTTGTGCAAATTACTATTGAATGTTTTACTGTTTTCAGATTTAAGTTATTTAATAGTTCATAAGTTTTACACAATTTTAGGTTGCAAGAAATTTCCTTCACAAAGTTGACAAACGATGCAGCAGAAGTTAATATAATGTTATACTTACTTTTGAATGCAACACATAGGAAGGAGCACCTGACAGCAGTTGGCTACCCTGAAGAGCTACAATTTTTTGGACTGTCATTAAAGTGTTTTTTCTGTCATCTCATTTGTCTACATGGACTGAAGTGCTTGTATAACCAAAAGTTGTGTTTAAGCCATTAAGGAAGGTACTATAACAACAATTTCCTAAAAAACAAGTCCACTGAAAAAGCTATTATAATAGTATTTTCTGAAAATCCATCGACTCCAGAATAAGGACACTCTCCTGACTTTCTAAGTGTCTGACAGGAAATGGAACAGGGAAAACAAACAGTGAGTCAAAGGCCCAAACTGGCTGGGCAGAACACATTCTTGCTCAAGTTGCACAAAGCTGAGGACTACCTCTATACAAATAACGTAGAAAGATACTGCTATTACTGGAACCCATGCTTAACACGAGATGTGCTAAGGGTTACTAACAAAGGATCATCATTACACTCTTACAAAGGTTTATATACAAAAACTAGCGAAGGAGAATGGGGAACTTGATTTTGATTCTTTCATGTTAGAAAATGGCAGTCGCATTCTTAAAAAAGTTATACTACTAGGAATAAAGGCCCAGAGCTTTCCTCCCGTTTTAAACACCTTTACTCAATTATTACTTGTGACATAGGCACATTTACATTTAAAAGTAATCAAGCTGTATTAACAAGTTCACATTTACAAACATTATACTTCACATATATTGCTATACATCATACAACCTAAGCAACAATGCATAAATTATTTAATTCCTGCTCCCTCTTTTTTTAAACACAAAACATCCTTATTAAACCATCACTTGCAACATAGGCAACCAGACATTTATATAAATGAAAATAAAACAACACTGACAGAATCCTAGTTGCAAGCCCTTGCATTTTACATCACAAACCATACTGACACTCCCAGTTGCAAACATTACACATCACTTATAATCTACCCGATCATTTTCAGTCAAACATTACATAGCTCATTTAAGTCCTGCCTTCTTTTAAACCTCATTACTCCCCTGTATGTATTGTTATCAAAATTCACATTTTTCCTATGCAGTTTGCATGAATCTATGTACCCTTTTCCTGAATATCTCAATTCCAGTAGTTTTCTCTCTGTTATTACTACTAGTATAGCTGGTTTAGATTTTGATCTCCATTTTCTATTAATTGCTTTTTTGGCAGGCACCATAATTAGACTCGGCAAGGAATTACCATGTCTAGGTAATTCCGATTCTGTATCACAGCTCAGAAAATTCATTTCCCTCGTCACACTAATCTGCCCTCCCAGCATCTCCAACAGTGCACCCGACAAGGAATCCTTAAAGTCTGCCAACTCACTGCACGCCCAGAAAATATGTTCCCAATTACCTCTTTCTTCCCAGTCACACCTCCAGCATTTGCTGTCTACCTGAGGAAAAATTCTCTGGCATCTACTTGGGTTATAACAATATCTATGTAAACATTTCAAGCAAAAACCCCAAATCTTCTAGATTTTGTTGCATATTTGGGAGGCATACATATATCATCCCATTGTTTCTTTATGAACTGCTTACCCAATCTCTCTTCCCAATCCTTTCTAACCTCTCTGACTGATTCTTACAGTTATCATGTAATATTTTATATGCTGTATTAATTACTCCTTTTTTAATGGCAGCTTCTGTTCTAGATTCTACTAAAAACTCTAACCAGTGCTGGTCTTTCATTTAGGAGCCCCCTATTTATTTCTCTTTGCCTATCCTTGGATAGGGAAGGCAATCTCTATCCTGCAGTCCAAACAAATTCTGTCAGTCTTCCCATTCTATCATCTTTCCCTCTCTAGCTATTTGCTCCCAATACCTTGGTTCCTTTGCCAGTTTTTTCTAATAAATTCCAGCCCTCGCTTGCCTATTTGTCTATAACCCTAACTGCAGTCATCCCTAGTGGGAGAATCTCATTTCTCATTTATCGTGGTGGCTTAGTTCTTAGGATACTTTCTATACTTTACAGATATAATATTCTGTATGATTACTGTTATTCTCCTTAAAGGTCTGCATCCAAAATTCCTCTCTCTCCTTGTTTCCTGAGCCTCACCCCCCTGTTAAGAGCTTTCCTCCCATAATCTGGATTTAACCACTGTTGGTGAGAAATAAGGTGGCAATGAGCAACCCTACAGAGGACTTCATGAGTTGAGTGTTTTCCCACAGAAACAGTCATCAGGAGGGGAAGCTACAGGAAGGAATGTCCTTATTGTTCTGGTCTGTCTTCAAGTAAAGAACTTAAGGATCAGTAGAATCTCACAACCAGAAGCAGTAGTGCAGTTAGGGCAGGGTGATTGGGGCAACTGCACCAGGCACCACTTGTTTGGGGGGGTGCTAAACTGGCCTTCCATCATCCTGATTACTTTTTAGTGTGATACCGGCTTTTAAAACCGCTGTAGTGCTCAGAGTATGGTCTAAACAGTAGCAACTGATAGCTATACTAAAGCAGGCAGTTGGCTACAGTTTAAAAGTACAATTTTTTTTTTTTTTTTAAGTATAACCCAAGTGCTGTAGCACTCTATGCAGGGTATAAACCATAACCCCCTACTTTCAGCAAGTAGTTTGCTACAGTATTAGAGAAAATATTTGTTTTTAAACTAAAAGCTAAGTGCTGTAGCGCTCCATGCAGGGTATAAACTATATCTCCCACTTGTTCCATTTATAGCAAGCAGTTTGTTATAGTTTAAGAGTAAAAATATATTTTTTTTAACTAAAACCCTGAGCACCACAGGGCTCCATGCAGGCAGGGTATAAACTGTAGCAATCATTTATTACATTTCTTGCGACAGTTTAAAACAAGAATTTCTTTCTTTTTAC
This sequence comes from Protopterus annectens, assembly GCF_019279795.1. Taxonomy (NCBI): domain Eukaryota; kingdom Metazoa; phylum Chordata; order Ceratodontiformes; family Protopteridae; genus Protopterus; species Protopterus annectens. The sequence continues at coordinate 1,754,517,426 of NC_056725.1, forward strand.
TAAAATGTGAGGAAGGATGGTCGGGGGCAGTCCACAGAAATGGCACCTGAATGGCTAGGGTAGAATGGAGGTGTGTGTGTGTCCCCTGCATCTGGCCACCTGGTTGGTGTGCCATTAGAAGGAAAAGCTTTTTTTTTTTGCTGCTCACTTGAAGAGCTGAGGGGGTGGGACACTAGTTCGGTGGACAAGCACAAAACACTTGTTGAACTAGCTATGCTTCTGTGCAGAGTTACATATATGAGGAGAGACACCTCCCCTTCTCCTTTCTCAAACAGGTGTCAGCCTAAGCTCACCCAATGTTCAAGATGAACAAATAGTAGGCAAACACTTGTGATCAGGTGACATAGGCCCCAGCTCTCTAGAGTAGCAGATACTAAGAGTGCCTCCTACTCATGACAAGCCTCTGTATGAGCTTATCACGACCATCAAACTTTATTCTCACAGGCTGGATTTGTAATCATCAGGAAGAATTTAACAGATGCCAAGCAATACATGCACAACCTTTATCTGGGTCACTCTTATGGAGCAGGAATCTCCTGAACCCTAGCTTGTAAGTCTTACTAAAAAGAAGGGGACAGTTAAAAGAGGTACTCCCTCTTGTCCGTGGTCTGAACACCGAGCCTTTTTCGGGAACACATAGGTGCACAGTCAAATGCCATATGCACCACTCACCTCCCAAAAAGTTTACTGAAAGTGATCCTGCCACCATCAGCAGGCAATGGTTATAAGGTTAATCATTCACTAACTGAGGAAACACTTCCGGCATTTGAAGAGTGTGAGGCTGTCCTGGACAATGGATTTTGCAATGGTAAGCTTTAGATGATGCCTGACTTCTTGAACCTTTACTTTTTCCGATTTGTCCACCACTGACTCTGCAACATGTGAAGGACGCTACTGTTGTTTTCTGCATGTGGTTACCCTGAAGAGCTACAATCTTCTGGACTGTCATTAAAGTCTTGAGTTTTTTTTTTTGTCATCTCCTTTGTCTACATGAACTGAAGTGCTGACACTTGCAACAGAGTTTCACTTCATGTACTGTACCAGGCACTATAAAAAGTGCCAGCACATAGCCTGGTTGTGATGTTTTGACTGCAATACACTGAGGATTTTGGCATCTTGAGTATCAGGCAAAAGATCCTTACAAATTAGGTTATGTTCAACATCCAAACTGCAAACAGCAGAAAAGAAAGTACAATTGTACAAGAACTTACTGCAACAGCAGATGTCCACCTTTTCACTGCTGCAGTATTTGTTGCCAAATGGATATCCTGTAGAGGACAGCCATATGTCCAGCTAGCATACTAAAGCCTTAGGCCCTCCCAAGCACAGTACATCAGATGTGCATCCTACATCCAAGGCACAAGGTACATAAGTGACATATGAGCACCTAAAAGTACAGTTTTGTACCTACCATAAATGTAGATGTTCGAGTGCTAATACAGCTGCAGTAATCACAGATGGGTTCTCTGCCATCAGGCGGGTCCTCGGTCGGCCGAATTCCAAAGTCTAGGTCCGGCGTCGGTTGTCGTCGCTTTCTTCCCTGACGTCAGTGCGACAGGGGTATATAAGACACAGCTGTCGCCATTTTCTTCAGTCTTTCTTGCCCCAGATGTCAGGTGCCCCCAGAAGGAAGGCAATACATAAATTTTATATATAATCATGTAATGCAATATAATCAAAAATCAGTAGTTGCAAGCAAATACACCATAGAAGGATAACCCAATCAGGTTGTATGAGGAGGTGTTAGCCACTAGGCCTTTACCAAGAGGGGAAGGAGGGAGGGAAACCTGTACTGCAGCTGTATTAGCACTCGAACATCTACATTTATGGTAGGTACAAAACTGTACTATGTTCATCGTGCATACAGCTGCAGTAAACACAGATGGGTAGAGTCCCAAAGCTATGCACAGGGTGGTAGGCACTAGGTGGAACTTGGAGGAGCCAGAATGCCCTGCAACACAGCAGTGGCAAAGCCTGCTCTAGTTTTGGAGTATAAAGGTAGGTGGTAGTGTTTTGTGAAGGTATGCACAGAACTCCAAGTGGCTGCCTCCAAAATATCTTTGGTAGGGACTTCTCTGAGGAAGGCTGTAGAGGTAGCTGTGGCCCTTGGGGAGTGGGATCTGATGCCTGTAGGAACAGATTTGCCATGAAAGGAGTAACAAAACCGTATGCAGTGGCCTATCCATTTTGAAATTGTCTGTTTGGAAATAGGCTTCCCTTGAGCTCCTACAGCATAGGACACAAAGAGTTGTTCTGATTTCCTGAAAGGCTTTGTTCTGTCCAAATAGCAACGTAGCTGTCTATGGATGTCTAAGGAATGTAGCAGCCTTTCCCCTTTGTTTTGAGGATTGGGGTAAAAGGTAGGTAAGTGTATGGCCTGATTTAAAGCTACCCTGGATACTACCTTAGGCATAAATGACGGGTTGGTTCGTAGGGAAACCCTGTCCTGATGGAAGATGAGAAAGGGCTGCACAGCCATGAGGGCTTGTAGTTCCGAAACCCTACGAGCTGACGTAATGGCCAGAAGGAAGGCTGTTTTCCAGGACAAAAATTGCAAATCTGTTGAGGCAGCTGGTTCATAGGGAGGCAATGTTAATTTTTCTAGAATGTAATTAAGATCCCAGGCTGGTATTGGTTGTTTCCTTGGAGGTCTTACATTCTTAGCCCCTCTGAGGAACTGTCTTAAGAGTGGGTGAGAGAATAAGGGTGGATCAGTGTTGTATTCTGCTGAAATGGCTGAGGCATGAATTTTGATGGAGGAAAAAGAAAGTCCACTGTTCAACAGCTCAGCTAGATACTGTAATATCTGAGGCAAATTCAGTTTTCTAGGATCCTGGCCTTTTTTCTCATTCCAAGAGCAGAACCGTTTCCATTTTGCGGAGTAAGCCTTTCTAGTAGATGGCCTTCTGGCCTCCAAAATGACATCCTGCACCTCTTTGGAGAGTAGGGTCTGTTGTGGTGTTAAGGAATTTTCCATGCAGCCAGATTGAGTGTTTTCAGCTGACTGTGAAGAGTTTTGTATCTGTGCTGAGTCAGTAGAAGAGGCATTAGAGGTAGGATCCAGGGAGGAGTATGTGTTAGGTTCCTCAGGAGTGGGAACCAGTGTTGTCTTGGCCAGTCCGGAGCAATCAGTATCATCTTCGGTCTGTCTGCTCTTGCTTTCAAGAGCAACTTGGGCAGAAGAGGCAAAGGTGGGAAGGCGTAAACTGTCTATGCTGCCCAACTGAAAGGGCGTCCACTCTCCAGGCCTTTGGATGGAAGGTCCTTGAGCAGAACTTTGTCAATTGATGATTCCTGTGGGAGGCGAAGAGATCTATGTCTGGCCTTCCCCACGCTTGGATTATCTGTGTAAACACTTGAGGATGCAACTTCCATTTATGTGGGTCTATCATATTTCTGCTTAGATTGTCTGCCAGCGTGTTTTCCAATCCTGGCAGGTACTGTGCTTGAAGTTCGATTTGCCATTCCAGAGCCAAGTTCCAAAGTGACATGGCTAGCCTGCACAGGGGGTATGAATGTGTCCCTCCTTGTTTGTTTATGTACCACATTACTGTGGTGTTGTCTGTTCTTATCAATAATTGCCCTGGATGCAGGAGGTCCTTGAAAGCTGTAAGTGCATTTATCACTGCTAGCATTTCTTTTTGATTGATGTGAAGGTGCTTTTCCTTTTGGGACCATTTGCCCTGAATGCACCTGTCTGTCATGTGTGCCCCCCAGGCGTAGTCTGAGGCGTCTGTTGTGATGACTTGATTTGCTTGAGGCTTGCAGAATAGAAGACCTGTGTTTGTTTGGCATGCTTGGGCCCACCATAGAAATTCCTTTTGCAAACATGGGATTATTGGTATTATTGTTTCCAAACTGTGGCTGTGTTGAGACCATAGGTTTTTTAGGTACCATTGAAGTTTCCTCATATGCAACTTTGCACATGGGATTAAAAGAATGCAAGATGCCATGAAGCCCAGAGCCTGCAGGATTTTCCTTGCAGTGAGCCTGGTACAATTTGCTAGTATTTTGAAGTACTGAGTTAGTTGCCCTGTTTTTCTGGCGTAAGATAGGCCATCTGGGTGTTTGTGTCCAAGTTGGCACCCAGGAAAGTTATTTTCTGAGATGGTGTTAGCCTGGATTTCTCTGTGTTGACTGTGTATCCCAGAGAATTCAATAACCGTATTACATAAGCCAGATGTTCCAGAAGTATGTGTTTTCTGTCCGCTTGGATCAGGCAGTCGTCCAAATAAGGGTAAATTTGTATCCCTTGAAGTCTGCAGTAGGCAATTACTGATGCCAGGCATTTCATGAATACTCTGGGCGCAGTAGATAAGCCAAAGGGCAACGCAGAGAATTGATAGTGGATTGAACCTGCAAGAAATCTGAGGTATCTTCTGCAGCTTTGTCTGATTGGGACATGCAGGTATGCCTCCTTGAGGTCCAATGCTACCAGCCAAAACTCCTTGCCCAGCATGGGAAGAAGCTGCTGTAATGTGAGCATCTTGAATTTTGGTGCAGTAGAAATGTGTTTAGGATGGATAAGTCCAAAATGGGTCTCCAGTCGGTTCCTTTCCTTGCTACCAGAAATAGTCTGGAATAAAAACCTTGACCTTGTTCGTGAGTAGGTACCTCTTGAATAGCTTTCATGTCCATGAGCTTTGAAATTTGTATTTGAGCCTCTGCCCTTTGATTGTGTGGCAGGTTCGGCATGCCTCTCATTTTTGGAAGAGTGTGAAAATGAAATCTGTAGCCTCTGTTTATAATGTCCAGGATCCATTTGTCTGTTGTGATAATATGCCAATTTCTTGTAAATAATGCCAGCTTTCCTCCTAAGGTTGCTGCCAGCTGAGACTTGCTTGGCATAAAAAGGGGGAAGTCATTGGGTTTGTTTCCTGTATTGTTGTGCACTGTCTTCGCCACCTCTTGGTGCTGGAGTTTGCCATTGTCTGCCTCTATATGATCCTTGAGATTGTCCTCTGCCCCTTGTGTGCCTGTATCTACCTCTTTGGGGCTTGTCCATGGCTGGAAAGGACGTTTTTTGAAGGCCAATTTCTGCTAAAACGTGGTGGTTGAACCTGTAGAAAAGCTTTTACAGTTTGCATAGATTTAGCTTTTTCTTCCATTTTCCGTAGTATCTCCTCAGCATTAGTACCAAATAGTACATCCTTTTGTAAAGGAGCATCTAGTAGTTTAGCTTTAACATGATCAGGCAAGGTTTGTTCCCTAAGCCAGGCATGTCTACGAATGACTGATCCTGTAACAGCAGCTCTACTTGAGGCCTCTAGAGCATCATAGCCACATTGTAAGGTGTGTTTACCCACTTGTTCTGCACTGTGCATCATATCCTGCAACTCCTTCAAATCTGGTTGTTCAGGTTGTGACATTTTATTTCTTAATTGAGATAACAGAAACTGCTGATATTTAAGCATATGGAACTGACAATTTAAAGCCCTCATGGCTAGGGTGGCCGAGGTATATACCTTTTTTCCCCACCTTTCTAAGGATCTAGACTCTCTTTCGGAAGGTAGTGGATTCTTAGCAGTAGAGGCCTTCACTCCCTTGGGGCCTTGAGAAATGGTTTCAGGGTCAGCATTATGGCTTTTGTAAAGAAATTGATGAGAGTTAGGAACTCTGTAGTACCTATCAGGCTTGACTGGGGCAGGAGGCAGGGAATCCGGATTAAGGCAGGCCTCCGAGTAAACATCATCAAGTATGTCCAAGACAGGAGGTATCGCCAGAGGCCTGTGCTGAGGTAGCAAAAGAAATTCCCTAGGTCTTTTCTTGGAATCAGAAAAGTCTTGGCCTTCCCAATGGAAGTGTTCCCTCAAGGTATGCAAGGTTTCCCCAAAAGAAAAATCCTCTGGGGGAGATACAGAAGAAATGGACTGCTCTGCATCAGAATCTTCAAAAGGGGAGTACGAGTGTTCCTCTTCATCAGAATGTTCTGAAATAATGGAGCCCTGGTCAGAAGAGGGAGAGTCTTCCTCCACTCTGGGTCTCTTGTCCGGAGGGGGTTGGGAACCCCTGATAAGAGTAATTAAATCCTCAGCCATTTTAAGCATCTGTTTTTTAGGCATGGGGCCTGGAGATGGGGCCTGTGCAACAGGCCTCTTGGGATGCATGGCTGATTTGGACTTAGTAAAGGCCTTTATGGAAAAGGAAGATGAGGGTCTAAAGACACCATGGGTGGAAGTGGACCTGTCCACGTTAGGAGGCTCAACACTCATAGTAGTTGTTGTCTGGGTATGGGCCGAGCACCTGCGGTCTCGGTTGCAGGAGACACCGCCAAAGAAGTGTCGTCGGTAGTCCGGGGCTGAGTAGGCGCCTCGCTGAGAACCGGACCACGTGTAGCCGGTTTTGGCGTGGTGTCGGTGGAGACTGCGGACCTCACGTGTCGGTCTTTGTCCTTGCGTTTTTTGGACAAAACGGTAGTCGGAGTCTCCGACGACATTTTATAATCAAAAGCTTTACCAAAAAAGTGCTGGGAGAACTCCGCCCGACGCTTAACAGTGCGTTTATTGAAAGTAGCGCAAAAGCGACAGCCCGAGACGTCGTGGTCTGGGCCTAAACAAGGTATGCAGAGGGAATGGAAATCCTTATGCGGTATTTGCTTCCCACAAGAAATACAATTGTTAACTTTGTCTGACATCGGTCTGAGGCAAGAAAAGTTTCCAACGGGTACTTAGCTTTAAAGAAGACTTCGGTTTCCAAATTTTCGTAATTTCAGGAGCTGGCCGACCGGCACTTGCGAACTGCTTCTGCTTCGGGCACCGCGCGGCAAAAAAGACTGAAGAAAATGGAGTCGGCTGTGTCTTATATACCCCTGTCGCACTGACGTCAGGGAAGAAAGTGACGACAACTGACGCCGGACCTAGACTTTGGAATTCGGCCGACCGAGGACCCGCCTGACGGCAGAGAACCCATCTGTGATTACTGCAGCTGTATGCACGATGAACATCAACAGAACTGAATTGCTCCAGAAGAAACAGAGCAACCAAAATTAATATAAAACTAGTACATGTGCATCCAGAAAGTGGAGAAAGAAGAAAGCCTTGGCCAGAGGACAAAGAAAAAATGAAGAGGAAGGAGGGAGGGAGAGTCAGAATACTGCAACACTGTAAAACAGAACATCTACTTTTATGGTAAGTTTTTACACAACTGTACTGTGTCCTTCCTCATCACTGTTTCAGTATTCCTTACCAAAGGGAGATTAGTAAAGGTACTGAAGAAGATCGGAGGAGGAGGAAGCAATAGAGGAACCCCCAAGAAACTATGTAGGATGTCTCTGGCAAATCCAGCTCTGTCCCTACAAACTATATCTAACTTGTAGTGTTTAGTAAAAGTATGCACAAAAGACCAGATAGCAGCTTCTACAATGGATCTAGCATCCAGACCCTTGAAAAAAAAAAAACACCAGAAGAGGCCACTACCTTGGTAAAATGAGCACAAAATGCAGAAGAAAGCTGCTTCCCATGAAAGGAGTTAACAAAAAGAAATGGTCTTGGAAATGAAAGAAGAGATGGTTTGCTTAGTATCAGCTAAATTTAATTTCTTGGCAAGAAAAGAAACAAAGTTGCTCCAATTTCCTTATGTATTTTATTTATTTATTTAGTTATAGGCTCATAGGAAGTTACTAGGCTATTGGGCTGGAGGCCCTTACAGGCCTAGCCAAGACTTTTGCCCATGTTCCAACAAGTCAGCACCAGATGCCTCTGCCCAGCAGGGACACAGGTGGAATCCCAGGGGTGTATTTTCTGTTCCTTATCCAGTTATCCAGGTTGCACTTAAAAAGAGTTAATGAGGTACTCTGCTTGAGTTATTTAACATTGGTTAACCAAGAAAATCCGACTTGGAATGAGCCAATTTTCAGCAGAGGCCTGGGGAGAAACACTCTTTTGACACGTCTTAGTAACGTGGGAGGAAACCAGGTCACCCAGAGGAAACCCACACAAATGCAGGGAGAACATGCAGTCTCTGCAGAGAAGGCACCCAGTCAAGAATCAAACCAGAAAACATTTTGCTGTGAGGTGACAACGCAAACCACTGCACCAATGCGCTGTCTTAACTAAATAATATCTGAGCTGTTTATGCAAATCCAAGGAATACTGAACACACCCTTACTGCTATTTTGGGGAGTGGTGAAAAAGAAAGTAAGATGAATGGTCTGATTCAAGGACAAATCAGGAGTGGGAAGTGCCTGAAGGTCAGAAACTCTTTTGGCAGAAGTCAGAGCCACAAGCAAGGTAGTCTTCCAGACATACAATTTCACAGTAAAAGAAACTGCAGGTTAAAAAGGTGGCAGAGTCAACTTTTCAAGAACAAAATGAAGGTCTCTGAAGGGGAAATGGGCTTTCTTGGTGCCCTAATACGAATGCCACTTTTCAAAAACCTGCTTAACTTCAAATCAAGAGGAAAGTTGTGGATCCAAATGCAAACTAGCAGAAATGACTGACAAATGAGTTTTAACAGAGGACCATTCCAGAACAGAAATGAGTAACTTAATATATGAAAGAGCAGTAAGAATATCCAATAAAAGAGGGCCCTGTTCATATTTGTGACACCAAATAGAAAATCTATTCTACTTAGCAACAGGCTAACACAGAAGGTCTTTGGTTAATGAAGTTCGCAGATGACTGCAAACTAGGAGCAATAATCGAAACTCCTAACGATGTGGACATCCTATAAAAGGGCCTCATGGAGACAGATGCCTGGTGTCAAAGCCATGGCCTCAAGCTCAATGCCAAAAAGTGCACTGTCATCCCCTTTGGTAAAAACTCTGTACCCATGAGCTACCACATAGGTGGTCTACTTAACACCAAAAGTGTGATAAGAGACCTTGGGACATGGGTGGACAGTAGTCTCTCCTTTGATAATCACATCACCACAAGTAGTCAGGAAATCCTTCTACGTGGCACACCTCATCACAAAAGGTTTCTCATCCAGGAAAAAAGATGTCATAGTTCCCCACTACTCGTCACTCATTAGACCCATTATATAGAGTACAATGCCCCTTTTGGTATGTACCTCAACACATCTACAACAACTGGAAAGGCCGCAGAAATATCCCACAAAGAGGATTACCGGCCTCAAACAGATGCCCTACGCAGACCGTCTCAAAAAACTCCAGCTTTACTCCATCGCATATCACCTACTCAGAGGCAATCTCTGCCTAACATACAAAGCTATGTCAAACCCAGAGCTGTTGGACACGCTCCACTTAAAGAAATCCCAATCCCTCCGAGCTACACGCTCTAGGGACCCAAACCTTGTCACTACAATAAACAGAACATACTGGAGGGATAGATTCCTGTCCCAGAGACTTCGCATACTTTGGAACAAATGGGATTATATTAAAATCTCGAAGTCTGACAATATTGAATATGATATTGTCGACACGAGAATACCGAAAGCACACTACATCAAACGTTTAAATGGAAAATCTCCGGAATTGGTATATTTAAGTAGGAGAGTGTGGGGGGTGTAGGTGTGCTTGCCCCCCTGCCTACACACTATTTAGTTTTTTTTTTTTTTTTTTAATTTACTTTTTGTTGTTGTGTCTTTCGGCTTTTCCCGGCTAGGGGTCGCCACAGCAGAACTCCGGTCCATTAATTATTGGCAGTAGATTTTTACGTGGCGAGTTGCCAGCCCTGACGCACAACCTTCAACGAAGGTACACGCACTCACGCATGTCTCCACATAGAAGACACTCTAGCTGAGAATCGAACAGGACAACGTCTTAGTGTGAGGCGACAACACTACCCCAGCACCACCACTGCAGTATATTTTTTAATTTACTATTTTTTTTTTTTTTCCGATGGTTTAAGTTCGATCTTTAGTGATTTCAAGTTTTAAACCTTTGAGATTATAATATAGACCCGGAACAAACTACCTATCTATATCAAACAAAGCTCCTCATTAGCACTCTTCAACAAAAATCTTGATGACTGGATGGGAAGTAGGAAATTCACCCCGGGGGATCACCTCTGTGACTCTGCTCGACACGGGTACAGGAAAATAATTTTCTTGGGTGGCGAAAGCCAGGGTACCTTTTTGGCTAGGCTTATGTAGGCCCTAGGGCCAATAGAATAGTACCTACCTATGAACGTATAGGATTTTCTAGCCTCTTGCAAAACCCAAAGCATGCCCTCAGAAAACTAGAATCGAAAAAAAATCAAAACCTTATCACCAAAAGAGTCAAATGTAGGGTAAGCAGATGAGGGTGACAGAGAGCCCTTGTCCTTATGAGGAGGTACATCATGAGAGGTAACTTGCAATGATTGCTCTAGGCCAGGTGAAACAGAAGGGGGAGCCAATGCCATCTGAGGCAAAAGGGGAGTCAACAACAAGATTTTGGACCTATCCCACTTGATGATGGGAAGGACCCTTGGCAACAGAGGAACGGGGGGGCATACAGGAACAGGTCTATGTTTAATCATCGAAGGTCCAGCTCATCAAACCTCAGATGATCGAGCACAGAACAGTGGACATTCACTTCAGAGAATGTGTGAGATGGAGAAAGCAACTAGTTGGCCAACATTTCCCCATCACACATGCTGCACTATTTCAAACCTATCCAAGTTGGGAGCTGTGCCCCCACACACCCCAACTATATATACCAACGCCAAGACTGCACTACGGTGGAGGGAAAAGGAACTAGTTGGCCAACATCAGGAAATTTGTTGAACATTCGCCTGGTTGTGTTCGATGATCAGATGTTCGCTGAACTGAACATTCGATTTTTGAACATGGACCCTACAGGAACATTTCTTTCCAAGAAAAATATATTGTGCCCATTTTCCAAGCCAAAGAACTTGGCACTCTTTTGTCTGTTTAGAAGGGAGGCAAAAAGATCTACTTGGAGTATCCCAGCAACGGACAATATCTAGAAAAACCACCCTGTGAAGCATCCACTCATTAGGTTTTGTCCTAGAACTGCTCAGATGGTCTGCCACCAGATTGTGCTCTGAGGGGAATATAAACCACCTGAAGGGTCAAATGATGCCAGATATCAAAATCCCAAGCAACGGCCAGTCTGCAAATAAGGTCTGTGAAAATCATGACGGGACCCAGAACTGACAGAAAATGCAAGGTCTGAAGATTTAGAATCTGAGCCTCATCTCTGCTTTAATACAGCCCTTCATTTGCTGACCAAATCTCCTGATGTCATTGAAGAAGCTCTCCAACCCAGGTCAGAAGCATCTGTAAACAGTTCCTGAATGAAGGAAGGAACCTGAAAAGGCATGTCTGGATTCAGAGAAACCTGATTAATCCACCACAGAAATTCTTGTATGATACAAGGCAAGAGAGGAATGGGAAAGTTCAGAGTATGACAATGCTGCAGACAAATTGCCTTGGGATACCACTCTAAAACTTCTTCATGTGGAGTCTGACAAAAGGAACTAAAGCAATGGTGGAAGCCATAAACCCCTGGGATCAAACAAACTCTCTTGCAGACACTACCTGTAAAGAAAGAATAGACTGGAGAAAACGGTCAAGGAGAGGACTTTGGGAGGAGGGAGAAAAGTCATCATTGGCAGATTCTAATCTTGCATCTCAGGATTATTTAGTCCTGTGAAGGGGTTAGAACAGGCTTTTTGGGATTGAGCAGGAACCCCACACTGTGAAGGAGAAGCAAGGTAAATCGACATCCTGCAGAAGAATATGCAGAAATGGAGTTTGAAGGTCATCCAGACAGGGAAAAAATTTGAAAACTATGGAGTCTGCAGAAAGTTATGATGGTGTTTCCAAAGAAAAACTACTCAACAAGAGAATCAGGAAAGAGAAGGTCATCTTCCTCTGACCCCAAAGTAAGAGGGGAGTGGATCTGAGAAGAATAAGCTTCCCTAGAATATGGACCTTTGTCATCATCAGAGAAGTCAGAATCCCCAAGTCTCTTAAAGAAGAAGAAGAAAAAGGAACACATGAAGGCACTGACAACCCTTGGGAGGTTCAAGGCCATAAGGGCCTTAAAAAAACCCTGACTGAAATCCTGCCCCTCTATGGCAGCTGTTACTACAAGAACCACGTCTGGTCTATGTTTTTTCTTGACAGGAACCTCTGCCCTGACAAGCTTATGAGGATCACAACCATGTCTAACTTAAATAAGGGAGTTCTTCCATAATAAGAATGTGAGGTATCCCCCTAGGCCTTTCTGAGACAGCTCCCCCTTTTCATCTGCAGCAGCCTCAGCGGATAGCCAACCCCTATCAACTTCCAAATGGGTTGCAGCAAAGAGGGCTGGCATTGAAACCAGATGGTTGTCGGATTCTTCACTGAAACCAGTGGAGATGGCTGGCAGTTGCTGGACAGGCGAAGTCTCACAATGCATCTTTTAGACTTTTTCTTAGTACACAGCTGAACATCCAGGCAGGCGGATTCAAAGGCAATAGTTTCCTGAGCTAGCAACTTCATATGGTGATTTTTCCAAGTACACCAAAATGGATGACAGATACCTGCATAGGGCATTGGGTATAAAAGACTGACAAATCTCGCTCTGCGTGGGATTGTGGTCTTCATCTAGGCAGAAAAGGGAGTTTTGTGTCCATCTTTATGGGGAATCTGCCTCCCACACTCACATTTCCTCTTTCTAGATGGCATGTAAAATAACGCAAACTTGGTAAATCCAAAACTGACTAACAATACAAGAAGTATGCACAGGAACACCAAAGGGACTGAGGATAAGAAAAACTCACTTTTATTTGGCAAGGAAACTCTTCTATATTAAAAACACATCCAGAATGTGATCAAGTCCTAAAATCCAAAGGAGTGTCGACTTTTGATAAGCACTTTCATCTTCTTTGAAAACTTCATCAGATACTACAGTCAAACTTCATGCTCTTTTTATATTCTTTTTATAGTCCAGTCGAGTGTTACAAACCAATCACATGATGGACGAGTCCCTCTAAAATGGGATTTATGTGCCTTTTGCCTAGGACATAAAACATACGTCTGATGTACAGTTCTAGGATAGGCCTTAGGCTTTGGTATGCTGATTGGATGGACATATAGCTATCCTTACAAGAATACCTGTTTGGTAAGGAATACTGTAACTGTGATAAGGAAGGACATCATGGATAGCACAGGGGTTGTGTGCACCCCTCCTACCCAGCAATGAGATGTAATGATATGCTCTAGAAAAACAAAAATGTACCCTCCAGGTACATGAACTACAGCATTTTTCACAAATATGCTCAGATGGGAATATCATGAAAGGAAATCCCCATATTTACCAAGGGTAGCAAGCCACTGAACTCAAAACAGCTCAAATATTTGCATTTGTCATAACATTTTTTCCAAGGTTCCTGAATAACTGAAGACGTGCTGCAATGTGAACATGTGCACAAGGCCTGTTTCAACAAAGATGTGGGAACCTTTTGTTATATTAAAATTTTGTAAACCAGAGAAAGGTTTTGGTTAGCAATTGTCTGACAGAGCAACAATTTTAAGTATTCTAGTCCCACAACCAGAAAGAAAATACCTAGAAAAAGAGAGTTAAAATATACATTATTTTTTATTACAGCATGCATGGTATTGTGGAACTAAGTCTGCAGTGTGTTTATGTAACGCATTTTACACAAAATGCATAAGGGTAAACAGGGAAATCCCAACATACTGTAACAAGCATATCACTAAAATAATGCTCTGACTCACTGAGATGCTAAAAGGAGGAAAAGAGCATGTCAGGTTGAAAAAGGCAGTTTTGATGAATGCAGAAATAAAGGAATACCGTTGACCAAAAATACTTTTGCCAACAGTGGAGTTTGCCTTTTTCTCGATTGTGTGACCTCAGACTAGGTACATACAAAATCCAAGGGTGTTTGTGGAATGTCTTGTAATGTTTGCCGAAGGTAGTTTTGGTGAATGTTTTTCGATATGTTTGCATTCACTGAAACTACCTTTGGCGACTAAACACGAATCTGAAATAACATAGAAAACTTAAGATCCTATACAGTAGTTTTCACAGAGATGCAGAAAGATGGACTGCAGGGCTCCAGTTTACATTTTTCAACTCAGCCATTGCACTTTGAAAAAAAAAAAAACAGTATGTTGCAAGATTGGGCAACATCATGGCAAAGTACTAAGTGAACTGAACAAAAATAATACATGCCTTACAGAAAATTACTAATTCTTTGTCATTTAACAAGGCAGCACTTAGAATGAAGAAACTGCAGTTTGGAACAATTTAAGCTGTACACATGCAGAAAATGACAGCCTTGAAAAAGCATCCAAATACAGTGGCGAGCCATGGGCAGCAATTACAATGGAGTCTTTGTCGTGCTTTTGTGTACATGTGTTTTTGTATCTTGTTTCTTTCAGCACTTTTTTTCAATCTCCTAGGGCAGGCATTTCATCCAAATGCCTTGCTACACAGAGAAATTAAATAAATAAAATAAAATTTCAAAAACCATTTTATTCAGACTTTTTCTTTTTCATTACAAAAACAAATCATAATGTTGAACACAACAATCATACAACATAACAGTGTATTGCTATTAAAACGAAAAGGTACCACAATCAATTAAGTTCAATCTGAACCTATTTAAAGTTTGAAGTAAATAATTTACATTAATGAAGACCAAATATCAAATACATTTTACAACTATGCCATAAAGGCATGTATCAAGAAGGCATAATAATCAGGTGCCACCAGGTCCTTTTAAATACAGTGGTGGAACAACAGTCTGAGATTGAAGTCTGTATTAAGAATGGTAGGTGTGATCTTTAGAAAAGGGAAGGAGCAAATTACTTAGAAATAAACAGAATTTGTGGGAACAATACATGTAGACCATCAGGAGGAGGAAGAGTGAGGTTTAAGGGAAAGTAGGATGTGAGCAATGTATACTGTTAGAATAAATTATCACAGTTAAAAAGAATATTGTATATGCAATGCATAAAATAAAATGTTAATGTTGTTTGTTTTCTATTCTATTACTATATGTGTACCTTTGTCATTATTCAATATTAGAATTTAATAAAGTTGTAAATAGAGGCACTTTTTTATTGTCTTCTCTCTTCTCATGAAATTGTTCCTCAAAGTTTTATCATCGTCCCAAATATGTCCTCATTTATGGTCTCTGATTAATAGCTGCATTGCTTTTATCTCATTTACAATATTATGTACTTCAGTTACAGTTGATTTAGATTTTGAGTCCCATTTTTGAGTCATTTTTTTGCCAGACAACAGCATTAAACTTTGTAAACCATTACCACGTGTAGGCTGTTGTATATCTCGGCTCAAAAGAATAATTTCCTTAGTTACAACAATTTGCTCACCTCACATTTCTGACAGAGTTCTTTGGAATGAACTTTTAAAACCTGCAAGCTCATTACACCCCCCCCCCAAAAAAAAATGTTCTCAATTACATTAGACAGAGAGAACAAAAACTACAATAATTTCCTAGAAGGATAACATAATACAGATTAAGCAAGATTAGCAAAAGCAGGAGGTAATCCTACCAATTTAAAATTGCATTTTGTTAATTTTTCATAAATACATATACCAATCAGATTTTTAGTAGATCAAACTGAAAAAAAAAGTCCCATTCACATACAGTTACTTAGCAGTATCACAGCACAATAGGGAACAATCACACACAGTTGATGCAATGCATTACACAGCATAGATAGGAAGAACAGAGAGGGGTTCTCAAGTTTACAGACAGTAGGTAAGGAGAGAGGAATCAAGGTCTACAAGAGTTAGAGGAAGTGGATTTAGGAAAGAGAAATGAGGGAAAGGAGAGTGTGAAAGATTAGGGAAATAGTACAGCTGGAGGGGGGATACTAAAAGTAGGAGGGAAGCACTTTGAGTGTGGAGTATGAGTAATAAAAAAAATGAAAGGGAGAAATGAAATGGAGGAAGGCCTGTACAAGTTAAATTCAACAGTTTTATAAAATATCATGTGTGTGTAAGGAGAGAAGAGAGAGGAAAATCTGTCTAGAAAAGAGAAGACAGTGAAGGGTTAGCTTCGTCTGGAACAAGAGCAGAGCTGTGTATCCACTAAGTACTGTTTGAATTTAATTTTGAAAAGTTTATTAATGTAATTTTGTCCATGTAATAGAGGCAATGAGTAGAGAGAGTCAACATTCTAATTATTAGATGGGTTTATGTGGAGAAATAGTTTGTTAATGGAGAGGAGTGGTCAATCTGGAGAATAATTGTGAAGAATGTTACTTAAGACTGGGTATTGGTCAGGTTTATAGATGAGTTTCTGTGTGGTTAGTAGCTGTGAAAAGGATAAGTAGTGAGGTAGTTCTAGGCATGAAAGATTTTTAAGCGCAAGGTAGTGGTGTGCTTTTAAGGTAAGCTGGTGGCAAATGTTATAATACTGCTTAATGAGGCTGGATTGTGAGACTTGTAGGTTCATTGGTATTTAGAGTGGCATACAGAAGTGTAGGAAGCAATAACCTCCTTCTTCCTGGTCACACCTCCAGCACTTGGCATTTACTTCAGGAAAAAAACTCTCTAAAGTCTGCTTGGGGAATAAAATTACCAATGCAAAAACTTCCAAGAAAATATCATAAACCCTATGGACTTTTTTTTCATACTTGGGATCCACACATATATTCTCCCATGTTTCCTTTGTACATTACCTTTCCATTCTCTCTCTCTCACCAATCTTTTCTAACCTCTTTTAGCTGATTTGTACAATTATCAGGCAGCATTTTATATCCCCTTCTAACTAATCCTTTTTTAACGGAAGTTTCTGGTCTGGACTAAACTAAAAAAAAACTCTTATCAGAGTCGGTCATTCATTCAGCACTTCCCTATCCCTTTCTCTATGCCTATACTATGTCATCAATCCATGGTATGGAAGGCAGTCTCTAATCTGCAGTCCAAACTTTTGAATGGCCTCAACCTACTCTAACACCTTTTCCTCTATATACTTATTTGCTCCCAATACCTTGGGTTCCTTCGTTAATTTCCTCCTGTAAATCCCATCTTCGTCTTCCTTTTCTGGATGAACAGGATGTGATGATCTGCATCTTTTAATTTGCTTGCAAACTTCTACATCCCTACTTGCAGTCATCCTTATTAGCAAAAGCTCCTGTCTTGATTCCTGTGTTGACTTCTTTCTTAGAAGACTTTTGGCTACTTTAAGGGCATAATATTCTGTATAGTTGTTATTCTCCTTAAGGACTGCATCCAAAATTCTACTCTCTCCTTACTTCTTAAACTGCACCCTGTTTCATCATCATTCCTTTCCACTTTGATTTATAACCTTTTACTTGTTTTAGGTATATGAGCCTTAGCTGTATAAGCTCTAAAGCATCCATTCAAATCAGGTAATCCTACGTCACCTTGTTCTATGGGTGAATCAACTTATCCATTTAACTCTCACCCTCTTCCCTTCCCAAATGAATTCCTTCAACTCTACTAGTTATGGTCCACAACTTCTCCTCTGGTTGATAAAAAATAGGCTTGATCTGTACACAAAACTGAAGGGACTAGAAAGGTTTTCATTGCATGTATCTTACAATCTATAGCCATTAATTTAGTCCAACTTTTCAATTTTAGTATTATTTTTTTAGTCTCTTTCGACATATCCTTACTCGCCAGAATATAATTCTTTTTAAATCATATACAGTAACTAAATATGTCACCTTACCATGTCACTGTAAATAAGGGTATGAAAAAACAAATGAACAAATTCATGTGTGGGTACACAGTTTTACTGCTATAGCTTTTGTTTTGCCTGCATTTATTTTACATCCTAAAAAAAAATTAAAAATGCCACAAAATATCCACAACACAGAGATGTCCTTTTCTGAATTTATCAAGTGCAAATACCATATGCAACTGCAATTAACTTTTCTTAATCACCAGTTATGGCCTTGAATTTGAGTTTCTTATTTTCTATGCCAATGGTTCTAAACATACAGCAAATAACTAACTGAATGTTTCCCTTGTCCAAACATAGCTTGCTGGAGAGGAAAACTCCCAACGTAATTATTGCCTCCGACTCTTCATATATATCCTCCTCCAAGAGAATGGACAAGGAACAACAATGGAGTTGCAAAAGAAACAAACTGGAAGGATGTATAGACAACAAAGAGGAGACAAATACATTAATCTAAAAAATGAATGAGATCAGATCAGAGGGCCCGGATGGTTACCCACTGGAATTTAACAAATGGCAGGATGATATTCACTAGTTGCAATGTAACAGAATAGGGAGGATAGGAATGATCTCAAAAATAATCATGACAGTAAGGGTGGTAGTTTTGATGAAGGAATGGGACAGAGCTGGCAAATGTGGGCTGCCACACACACATATATCCCCATTATCTGTGGATATTGTAATACCGGCCAAGGTATCGGCAGGCAAAAAAAGACTGAGCAGGGTTTTACTTAAGATGATTCGAAAGGAGTAAAATGTTTTTATGAAGGACAGGGAGGAAGATAACAAATGAGGAGGGCTAACTGACTTTATGCATTAGATGGAGGCAGAAGGGGAGGTAACATTCCTCAATGTAAAAGTTCTGCAACACTGTTTAAAACCCACATAGCGTACCATTCTGATTTATGATAATGCAGCTTTTGTAGGAAGCAGTAACTGTGAAAACACATCCATCCCACCACACACAGCTGCATCACTACTAAAAAGAACAGTTGTAAGTTTCACACATTTAATAAAATGTACAGCTCCTGGCATTTCTACATTTAACAAAATACATAACTGCTGACAGGGGCCGAATGATCAAAGACGTGTACTCAGGCATAAACACTTCATTTTAAAAGTTAATTAACTGATGTGACAAAATAGCTCTCAGAACAATTTAGATGGGGGAAGGTATAAAGTTTTGCTTTCCTCTGTATAAGAAATAACACTTTTTGCCATCCAGTCACTTGCCCAGAAAGAGCATAAAAAACATAGGATTGCAAATCCAGGGACTTTCTGACAGCTTGTTTTATTACCTAGGTATCACCTGGGCAGGAAACTTCTTATTCTAATTAACTTCGCTAGTTCCTCAGGTTCTACATTCAATCAGCTCTGATTTTTTTTTTCATAGTGATATGCTTTACATTCCTATAGTAGTTTACTCCTCATAATTTGTAATTGATGCTATAAAGCTTTAAACAGAGTAACCTTTTGTTTACTTCCTATAGTTATCATTCTTTTCAGCATATAAACTGTACATATATACTGGGGAGTTACATTCACTAATATAAGTGTGTTAATGCATCTTGTTTAAATAGATATACAAGCAAAGAATTATCGGAAAAAGTACAAACCCAGTAAATGATGCCTGTTACATTAATAACTGCAAAAATGGTATAAACATTCAGCTTTAGTGTCAGTTCAAAAATAACAGTACCCAACTCATTGATTTTGTTTTATATTGAAAAATCGGCTGTTTAGAACATTTATCTCTAAAGCAGTTTCTTAGTTATTTTAAGGAAAACATATACCCTGTTTACCCTGTTCTTGTTTCACTGCATACAACTCTAATTAGACCTATACTGAGTATAATTCTTTGTTCTGTTTGTACTCTGTCAGTGACATCAACTCATTAGAAAAAATATTTTACAAGGCAAATGACTAATGATAGATGTTAGACAACTTGAGGTCGGTGGGTCTTTTCAGGTATGAACAGCTGATTAGGTTATGCTTTCTCTGGCACATCATGTACACTATAATAAGAGTCAAAGCAGTCTATCATGAGGACCACTAAATATAAATCTTAAGGCAAATTTCTGTTGCAAATTTAAATGATTTTGAGTAAATACTAGATTCACTGATATTACACTTGTGTGTGTTTAAAATCTTTTATCTGTGCAGTCAATTACTATGTCTTGTATTCAATTTTTTTTTTTTAATGTTCATTTCATCGACTTGTTTTTTACCTATTCAATTACAAAACAATGTTGCTGGTGTTTTACTTATCAGTTTATGATAGTAAATGCAAAGCATCGGTGTGCCTTTTGGCATCTGCCCTTTTTGAAGGCAGAATCTCAATAACCTACTACAATTTAATATATTTTTTGGCTCACTGGAAAAATATTCAGTAACTGGGACTTTGCTGCCAATCTGGTCTAGCTGGTGGCAGTGTGTACTGTGAAAGCAGGAAAGGGTAATAGTACTGGAGAGCATAAGTTGATAGCCCCTCCTGGGAAAGTAACTGTGTGTGGGGGGGCATGTAAATAGTTTTGGTTAACTCAGTTACTTTTGGTAAGACTGCATCGGAAGGCATTGAGTTCAAATCCTGTGAACCCAATTACTATAACTCTGTCCTGTAACTGAGTGCTGTAAAACCTATTTGTGTGGCAAGTGTTGGTTCTAAACCAAAACAGAACTATGCATTTATCATATATCCTTAAGGACAGATGCCCTCACATACTATTGATCAGTAGTACAGGTCACAATACCATAGCCTCTGACCATCGCAGGTACGCTGCTGTCAACAATGTGGGATTTAAGGTCAATACAGCATGCATCTTGCACATCCTCTAAGACCAGGTGGAGGATTAAAAGCGGTACCAGGCACAACTATAAGTAGAGCTAACTAAAAGTTTGCCATATATAGTTGCACACTGGCATTTACTGCACATTTCTTAAGACAGGCTATCTTTTTCAGTAGGAAGTAGTAGTAAAATGAAGCTCATGTTCCTTGAAGACTGTTAAGCCAAGAACAAGCCCTCCCCAAGTGAAAAACTTCAATCAAGTTTCTGCAGCACTGAGGAGTCCTTAATTAGTAAAAACTGGCAAAGGTCAATGAATTTAGGTAGCAATTGTATAACTGTAGCCTTTAACTTGGGATCAAGTACGGAACAGGATTCAAAACCCATTCCACAGCTGGCCCTACAAATCCCATAGACAGACATCATGCATAGTCTTCACCATGTAAATCAAAAGTTAATCTAGACATTTCGTATATAGTACTTACCTGCAAATAACTATGAAATCTTGCAGCACTTTAGCATGAAAACTTTCCAGGTCCTTGAAGATGATCACTACAGGAGGAGTTTGTAAGTGCCCAGCTGTTGGTGAACTCCTCTTCTTCCCTGGCATAACACTCACTGTTTTCTGATAAGGGGAAAAAAATCATTATCATTTTTTAGGAAATGAAACAAGTTTATAATAGCATGAAATCATAATGAGAGGATTTACACATACTGGTACAAATATCATCCCTCGAGCAATACATTACAGAATACAGGCAGCCGAGATGCGTTGGAAACAAGAACCATAAAGGATTAATGAAAATGAAACAGTAATGATCATGTGGCATAACCTCATACTAACAGCTAAGAAGGCAGAAGCAAACAAACTGCATAGTGTAGTTCAAGAGAAAATGACAAAAGCAGCATTGATTCTTGAAACTGCTACACCTAACTACTACTGCTTCTTACAAACTGGAAAACATACATTTTGAAACAGTCAAGACATAAGCTGAGACTAGGGCAAATGTAGAATAAGGATACATGGGCAGATCCAGCCACAGAAGGAACAAATGGGCTAATAAAAAAATAATTTTAAACCATTTATAAACACTACCAGTACTAGTAAACCCCTTACAAGGGGCATAAAGATGCAATTCTGAGTACATTAAGAGTAGTAAAACAGCACTCTTGGCAAATAAACAAAGACTGAAACAAAACATATTTCATTATCTTTAATTGTGACCTGATGTATGAATGGGGTCTGTTCCTGTCAAGGTATGTAACAAACCTAAACATTTGGAGAAAATAAACAAAAGCTCATAAATCTTTGCCCAATTCAGACTGGTACAGCAAACCATACTAAGGTGCAGCACTGTAAGTGTGACTGAAAAGGATGTCAGAATAGCAGGTCTCTTCAGAAAGGACAGTAAAGCAACTGCAGTACACAGGTGACTCTCATCCCTTCCATAAAGGTTAAATGGCTGTCCCAGTGGAGCCAGAAAGTAGACTAAATAAATATGTCAGAAAAAGAAACTTTTCTGCATGAATGAAACTCAAAACACTTTCTCCTAGACATTTTACATAAGACAGGAAAGGAGACTTCTAACAGCACAGGATTATAAACAGATTATTGCTATCTGTGACACATATACTATACACTGTTTTTAAGTAAAGAAACTTCTCTTGCTAAACACATATTTAAGAAAGTAGAGTTGTATAAGTAAACTTACCATAACAGTATAAGTTTGAATTATCAATGCTACAGTATTGTAAACTATAAGGGTTATATCCTGCATAGGATATAACAGACGGCCAGCTTCCACAGCTTCAGGGCACCTTCCATTTGCCCAAACCATTAGTCAGCTTGAGCTGAGCTGACTAAAAAGACAGGCTTGGGTGCTAAACCCCTTACAGCTTTCATGCCAACTAAGAGGGGGAGGCCAAGCCCTGAGAGGGCATTACTACATAAAGAAGAATGATTGTCCACATCCTCGCATAAAAATGCACCAAAAAACAATGGGGGGGGGGTGGAGGCACAGAGTAACTATCGCATCAGTGATCATTTGGACATCTACTGTTAAGGTAAGTTTACTTACATAAATGGGCTATGTTCTTTACATTAATCACTTCAGCAGTAGCCTACACTACATGTATAGATGACCATAGCTTAGAAAAGTTTGGAGATAGAAGGGGAAACGTCCAAGAGCCCTCAGAGTAAGGCCCCTAGCAAAGCCTGTCCTAGACTTGGAAAATGAATCTAGTTTAGAGTGCTTTGCATAAGCATGTGCAAAGAACTAAACTGCTGCTTCTAGAACTCATCTAGCATACAACCATTTCTAAAAAGGCATAGATGAAGCCATGGTCCTGGTAGAGTGCGCCTTGACCCTGCCTGTAATAGTTTTGTTGTGGTGGGAAGAACAAAAGTTAATAGCCTGATACAACCATCTGTAAATAGTATGCTTTGACACAGGTTGTCCCTTCTTACCTTCACAAGAAAAACTGATCAGAAGTACCTTCACAAGAAATGAACTTATCAGAAGTTCTGAAAGATTTGTTCTGTCAAGACAGAACCAGTGTAGTCTGTGGACATCCAATGTATGAGGTACTCTCCCGCATTTTATGTTCTGGAAAGAAAATAGTTGTTGTTGTTTGTCTTTCAGCTTTTTCCTGGTAAGGGGTCGCCACAGTGGAACTCCAGTCCACTAATGATTGGCAGTAGATTTTTACGAAACGCCAAGGTGCCAGCTCGACGCCCAACCTTCAACGAAGGCACGCCCATTTACGCACGCATGTCTTTCGAACACTACCCAACCGCGGGGAGGACATTCAGACTCCACACAGAAGGTACTCCCAAGCCCAGCCGAGAATCGAACGGGAGAACCTCTTGCTGTGAGGTAACAACGCTACCACCGTACCACCGCGGCAACAGATAATTTGCCTTAAAGTAAACTTGAATTTAAACATAAAGGGAGGATTATTTCTCAAAGAAACCCTGTCTCTGTGAAAAATGAGATCAGGTTGACCCACCATAACAGCCTGCAACTCGGATATATTTTGTGCAGAGGTCAGAGCAATCAACAAAACTGTTTTCCACATTAAGAAGCAAGATGAGCTGGTTCAAATGGAGCAAGTGTCAGCTTCTCTAACACAAATCTGAGATTCCAAGGAGGAGCCACCATTTGCAGCACCCATTTCAAAAACATTTTCACATGAGACTGCATTTGAAAAAGGGGGATCCATGGACAGACATGCTGAAATGGCTGACAAATTAAATCTTGATAGAGTAATACAGGCCATAGGATAGTAACTCAAACAAACCTATAAAATCAAAGAAACATTAGCCCAGAATGGGTGCCGGCTATTTTGTTGGCACCATCTAGAAACCCATTTCTATTTGCTTATCCATATGATTTTCTAATGGCTGGGCATTCTTGTCTCCATTAGTAACTCCTGCATGTCCTCAGAATACAGGTGTCTAAAAAGTGTCAAGACCTCATCATTCAGTCAGTCAGCTGTAGTTGTTTGGGGATGGGTTGTATCAAGCACCCCTGTTACTGTGCGAGTAAATCCAGTCTGTGAGGAATCTTGTGATAACTGCCCCTTGCCAAGTCCAAAAAAAAGGGAGAACCACTGCTGCCAGGGCTAGAAAAGAGTCACCATAATGACCTCTTGGGAATCCTTCTGAATCTTCAGAACTACCCTGGATATCAGAGGAAAGGGTGAAAAGATATAAAAAATAATCATGTCAAAGGAAAAGACATCTGTCTTCCAGACCTTCTCGCATGGAGGCGTGCAACAGAATTTTGCCAACTAATTGTTTAGAGAGGAGGCAAACAGGGTCTACTTGAGGAATTCCTTACAGATGGGTCAAATATTGGAAGACCCCCTGATCCAGTTTCCATTTGTGAGGTCTGCCTTTGTCCTGCTCAGCTTGTCTGCCACACATTTTTTTCTCTGACAGGAATTTAAGATGCCTGCAGAGTGAGACTGTACTGTAAAGCTATATCCTATGTTAATATGGTTTGTCTGCAAAGTAAGAGCTGGGCCGTCCTTGCTTGCTTATATACCACATCACTATGGTATTGTTGCTAACTACTTGAAGAGGTCCTGGGGACCACAAATGATTCTGTGGGATGATAACCTTTATAGCAGCTCTTTTATGTTTATGTCTTTTGTCTGAATTTTTTGTCTCAGAGACCTTGCACTTTTACTCCCCTTGACACTGCTCCTCACACAAAGTCAGAAGCATCTGGGGGGACTGACTACTTTGGAGCAGGAGGAAAGAATGGGAGACCTGGGTAGAGGGTATATCTGATGTCTCCGCCAAAGTGATTTCTCTCAACAAATCCCAGAACTGAATTTTGAAAAGGCAATTTGTGGAGATACTGGAATCAAAGGGACTTCAGCTACCATTGTGTCTTTCCCACATGGAGTCTTGCAAGAGGTATCATGAAAAGCATGGATGCCATGAGACCCATAATCCTGATGTATTCCCTTGCTGTAACAGAAGTCTGCATGAAATCCCTTGGAATAGATCTAAATAACAGATCTAGTTTTTTTTTTCCTGTGGAAGAAAAGCTCTTTGTACTGAGGTATGTAGCAAGCATCTCACAAACACAGTCCTGTGTGATGGAGTCAAAAACAGATTTGTGAATGTTCTTTTGGAATCCCAGCCTGTGTAGTTGACCTCTTACCCAAGTGAGACATGTCTGACACTTTAAAAAAAGAGTCTACAAAGATAAACAAGTCATCTAAACATGTAAAAAAGTGGATACCCTGTAGCCTGCAATGTACTACAACAACAGCTAGGCACTTTGTAGGAGCAGTGGGTAGCACAAAGGATAAGGCAGAGAGCTGATAACATGATCCAGACACAGAAAACCTCAACAACGCCTGAAACCTGGATGAAAAGGAACATAACGATATGCATCTTTTAAATCTAAGTTTCCTAGAAAAATCAAATGATGAAAAAGGGGTAACAAGTCATGAAGTGAAACCATATTCAATTACCACAAATTGAAATGTCCAGCACTGATATCCAGAAATTTTCTTTCTCTGGCACTGAAAACATTCTTGAATAAAATCCTTTCTTAACTGGGAAGACGGCATTGCTTGCATTACCCCCGCAGACTGCATATGATGTAGACCAAGAGGATAGAGAAGGGTTTGGTCTGACAGATGAGGAGAAATACCCTCAGAAGGAGGAATTTCCTCCCACTATCATATGTATCCTAGCTGGATCCGCTTCAGAACCCATTTATCTGAAATAATCTGTTGCCAAAGACATAAATGAAGATTCAGACTTTGTGGAGGGAATAAGGGACTACAGGAGGTCTCTTAAATAGTCATTCTGCCTTAATTTTGGTAAAACTCCTTGCCACTGCTTACCAGTATTCTGCTGAGAATGTTTATTTTGTTTCTTGCCAAAATTTTAGAGGAGGGCTGAAAAATCTAAGAAATTTTCTAAACCAGTTTACCTCTCAAGTCGCACTTTCCAATAACCTCTTTTTTTTTTTATATTTCTGGGAGCTTGAGAAAACAGCTAGATAAATTTCCTCAAAAAAATTACCAGTGACAGCAACCTCGTAAAGTATCTACAGAATCTTAAATATTCTTCAAACAATGAGCAGTGGTCTAAGAAGCAGAACAAACTAGTTTACACATAGCAGATTTTTCACTTTAACAAATGAACCTGACAAATCAGAGTTTGTAAAATCAGCGTTGCAGAAGCACACACTTTCCATACATGTCTGAAGGAGAAGAATCGGAATCAACAAAATGCTTGGCAGCAGTTGGATTAATTAAAGCTATAGCTGCCAGGTGAGGTCTCGGATTAGGGTGAATAAACCTTGAAAGACTGGGGCACTTTATTCATTCTACCTGCTTCCTTAGGAGCAGCAGGTTGGCTCTCAGGGAAGCCACAGGTTGTGACAAACGCATCCTCTAAGGTTGGCAGTACTGGAGGATGGGTGAGGGTTCTGGGAATTCCAATTATAGCAATTCATAACATTTTCTAAGGAATAAACCTCACTGTTATTAGACTGAAAACACTGACACATTCTAGAAATAATTTCATAGAAAGTGAATCCATTACATGGAGATTCAGATACATTACTCTCATCAAAACCTGAATCAGAAGGCTGAGGAGATAAATCTGCACCTGTCCCTTCATATTCCCATTCAGATTCTACATCTTGAACCTCTTCAGGAAAAGAGGAATCCTTTTTTTTTTTTAACCAGAAGCCACCGTACAAGAAGGGTCAACAGCCTGCACAACACCATGAGTCAAGACCAATAAATTACTCCTGCCCAGAGAAACGGACACTGGAGAAGTTAAATGTTTAGCTTTCTGTCTCATTTTTGAAAGGAAGGTTGAGGCAGACCTGGTACTGCCAGCAACAGCTTCCCTAGGCTTGAGCAGAATATTCTGGCTAAGCAGGGGGCACATTCTCTTTCCCTTCTTCCGTGACTGACAAAAGTGGTTCTCCCTTGTCCACAGAGTGGACCCCAACAGTCAAAGAAGTTGTGGCTAAACCCCAGTCTATGGTGGCTGTATGAACACTACCAGACATATCTGAGGAAAAAATTACAAAGGTTTGAGGAATAAGTTTGGCCACAGCAGTCACCAGACTGTGGCAAATTATCAGTCTGCTGTGATGGTAAAGGCTGCTTAGTTAACTTTTTTTTTTTTATGGCTGAAAGAAGGTCTGGTTTGTTTCATGGTCAAGTGGAAAATGGTGCTTGTTTCTCAGGGAAGTTTAGCATCAATAATAGGTAAAACAGGAAAGCAGAAAAAAGTCACTTTCTTACCCACAAAAGCACAGTAATAAGCACTTTGAACACTTTCCCCAGCCCCAAAATGTACAACAAATACAGTTTTCCACAAAACGTAATTTTTAACAACTTTTAACTTTTGCCACAAACAAAAGCTTCTGTTTAAAAGTACACAAAAATACTTTTCCATAGCTTAAAAGTAGTTTTCACAAAAAATAGGTTTAAACTTTAAAGTAATGTGGAAGACTTTTCCCAAAAGGGAACTTTTTTGCCCAGCAATGGAACAGCTTAGCCAACAGTAATTTCTCGAAGGCCTGCAGAGCAGCAGGCACTCTTTGCAACAGGAATGTTCTGAAGGGCTTTGTGCCTAATCATGTATTTTTAGTCAGTTCAGCTTGAGATAACTAATGGGTTTGGGCACGTGGAAGGTGCCCTGAAGCTTTGGAAGCTGCTCAGCTGTTACAGCCTATGTAAGATATAACCCATATAGCTCAGGCTACTGCAGCAGTAATCAATATGAAGAACACTGCCAAAGGATTGGCAATAATGGAACCTGTTTCTAAGCAGTGAATAATGTTTGGCAGCAAAAAGGCTAGGGCCAACTCAAAAGAATTCCCACTGCAGCCTCTGCTCAAAGTTCTGAACTAATCCCCTAACCAGGAACATTTTCCTGGCAACTCAGTGGTAACCTGTGTTACAAAAAACTCCTTTATGCGTCTGCTTACAAGAAGTTAGCATATGTGTGCATGAATATGCAAAGACTCATAGCATCATTTTAAGTCACAACAGTACATACAATGAAGATGTGCCAGGTACAGTGGATAAATCAAGCTGAGCCCCTTGTACACCTCTTAGTATTAAACATCCAGAAATAATAAACTTAACTGATTTGACTTCCAGGATCCTTTCTGCTCCTTCCCATACAAGTTATTCAGTACCATTAAATATATGAAAACTAGACAAGAGGGGCACATAATGGGAGGAAAGCATTTGCTTGTGTGCTTATTTTTTTTAATCTCTCTGCACCTGATCACCAAGCCCTAAATTTTCTGACTATGCCCAGTCATTAACCCACTTAATACGATAAGGAGTTGATCATTACACAAGCAGTAATTCTGGCAATAATCAAGAGGTTTTCTGTTTTTCTTTTCTAACCCTTCTCTAGTAAGCTGATATGTGCACTTGCAGATGTGAACCTGCTATGCATTCCATTGTATACTGCACACATCCATGATGATTACCATGTGAATGGAGTATGGAAAAGCCAAGGCAAAGTTCCTGGTCTACACAATACACACTATGCATACCTCTCTTCTATAGGTGCTGACAAGTGTAGCAGATTGACTTGTCCATGCTGCATGGAGAAAGGTGGGCCAGTGTCAGACTCTCACTCCCACCTTCCTGTGCAGGTTTTGCCAGTATTAATATCACCAGATGATCCTGGGTTATACTTGCCAAAGTCAGGGCCTTATCCCTTGCGGACATGGAGTCAGCTTTGAAAACATATCATTTGAAAGGCATTCTACATGTATATCTGTTCTGATTTGCAATGGATGAATCATTAGTTTGCCAGCAATTTATTGTGAACTGTCATGGTCACTTCTTGCTGGCTTATAGTACCATACGAAGCATGTCTGCTGGATGAAGACTTAGCATTCTGTATGACATGCAAACTAACACCTGAATAATTGCTCCTATTTCTTGCAGTTCCACTAGGGGAGATTTAATGTTTCTATTATATATATTTATATATATATATATATATATATATTTATATATATATATACACACACAGATATACATGTATAATCCCCACATATAAAATGGACAGTTTGGCCATTAGTTTTTTTTTTTTTTTTTTTAATTTTTCAATGGACAAATATAGATATTTGTCCAATTCTGTACAGAAGCCCTTCTGAAGGACAGGTCATTATTTAAATGCCTGACATACAAAATGGTATCTGACCGACTTGAAATATTGCACAGTTTCGGTGCCTGTTCACTACAGCAATATAAATAAATAACAAAGAAGGAAATAACCAATTTCAGAAGAGAAGAGAAGATAATCAAACCAACTTGCCCTCCTTGCTTTCCGATGTCAACATTAATGAGTATGATGAAGCTTGTCTCTACAAAACCGCAGCATTATAAAATTAGTTAAAAGCTCTTTAATGAAAACCAATGACAAAATTATGTACCTGTTATTCCACTGTGTTCAGATAAGCAATATAAAATGATAGCTAGGGAAAATCTCTCCATACTTAATTTAACTTGTGCGGACATTGTTTGTCAAGATTTCACTAACGACAAGGACAGTCACTACCAGTAGTCTCATCAGTGGTAAAGGAACTACAGAAGCCGGACTGCACAAGAAGAATACACCTACCCACCTCCAATAGGTTATGCATTCAAGCCTAAAATTATATTGTGTACTGAACATAATCCTACCGACCATACTACAAGATGCTGGTAAGGCAACCTTGATATGGGTAAATCAATAAGCAGACATAAAAAAATAAAAAGAAAGGCATTGTGGATAAATTTATCAAGATGATTTACTGCCAAGGTACCCACCATCATAATGAGCAAACTCCCCCAAAGAAAACAAGTGGACACTTCTTTCAGGTGACTAGGTTAACACTTTCTACAAAAGCTGCAGCAAATCTGAGCAGGGTAAAAGTAATCATATTGACTCTTTTGGTTTCAAACTCTCACAAGGCCTTGAAAAACTTAGATCAACTATTCCATAATCAATACAATGATGTTATCCTAAACATTTGAACAGTGTCTGTAAACAATACCAGTCTTCAGGAATCTACAATTTCCCTCCCTCGACCTGTTCTTAAAGTCAAATAAAGTCAAACTTGTCCTGTGTTTTCTAGCTGCCACTTTCTTGCTAATCACTCTGCTGTAATTATCTTTCACAGAATCAGTGACATTCTCATAGAGGTAGTGGTCAGTGTAAGAAGTCATGGAGCAATTATTGTCTGCTACCCGATCAATAAATCCTAACACACACTTCTGTAAAAAATGCAGTCAGCTCTTAGTTCACCTTTGCCATGTTAAGCGTATCATCACACAAAATACAAGTAGGCCATTATCCTAAACATAATGCCTCCCACCTTTCTACATCTCCAAAATTACAAGCACACAAATGGTACCTCTTCTAGACAAGGTACCTCTAGATTATCACTCTTGTCCTGATAAGGTCTCCTCTTGGTTTCTCTAACACTCAAGTGATTTCTTAGTCCTCCACTAAATCAAATCTACAACCTGGGCTTCACAACCAGTACCATGCTTTCTAATCAGAAATCAACCATCGTTAGACTCCCAATTCTGTCCCATGTCAATACTTCCTATCTTGGTAAAAATCCTTGAAAAAATAAAATTTACAATCAACTTGCCACTTTGATAAATAGCACTTACTTTCTCAGAAGTAACATGTTTTTGGGGGCAGATAGAAGTACCATAACTGTTCTCTGGACACTCCCTGATTATATCCTCACTAACATGAATAAAGGCAACCTTACTGGGGTAGTATTGATTGACCTTACCCAGGTCTTTGACCTGGCTGACCACTCCATCCTATTATCACATTTACAAGATATTGGTGTAAGCGCTAAATCTGGTTCAATGACTACATATCCAACTAAACTTTCACACCAATATTATTCTCTATTTTTATAAACTGCCTCTTGACCTACCTCATCTACAATTCCTCCTATAAGGTGAAGGCATGGCTATTTACAGATTTAACCCTTCTCATGATGTCATCCAAAATCAACTTCAAGCTAACAAAAAATAAGTCCATGCTGTTTGGCACAAAGAAAAGACTCACTAAAGCCACTAAGCCTCTCCATATAAAAGATTTAGACAACCTATTTCAATCACAATTTCAGGTATAACACAGTGTCAGACGCATTTCATGATACCTCCTTAGTGGTTGGATGATAAAACCAGGTGTTGAAAAAAAAGTAATATTTTAGTGTTCTAATTCTATGAAGCCTCCTAATGTCAGCTTGATAGGGAGGGAAAACAACAAAAAAGGAGAAAGCAACAAGTGAAGTAAAAAGTGGGAAGGAGCAATGGTGCCCACATAGGTTCACAAGTGTTAAATAAGCTTACAGTGACAAAGACCTTTCTAAACCTAGCCATGGACCCCAAATCTCTGACAAGTTCTGGTACCCTTGATAAGTGTAAGCAGGATCTTCAGATGTGAAGCATTTACAAGCAAGGTCCTAAGAGGTAAACCATTTACAGGCTGTCTGTGTCCATTAGAGACACAGGTGCCAAACTAAGGATGAATTTCCTTTTTCCCATCCAACTGTCCAAGTTACAATGGAACTGGGTTAAAATGGATGTGGGAGCCTGTTCCAGAGAAGGGGTACTCTCTCTTCGATACATATCTGTCTCTCCAGCAGGTCCTATTTATATCACAAGCAAGGTTCAAGTCTTTAAAACATGTAATCCTGGTGCTGTTTGTTTTGCAGATATGCAGGAGGTACATCACAGTGGGGTCTGACAATGCCTTTTATGCCAAGCATACATCTCCCCTCAGTAGCCTGTGGGAGATAGAATACAGGGATAGGGCCTTGAGGCGGTCTGCATAGAACATGTCATTTACACCCTGTATTCTTTTAGTGAGAAACCTCTGTGGACTTTCCAATTGTTGGATACGGCTGGTTAGGTACATACCAAAGGGGGCACTGTACTCAATGACAGGTGTGATGAATGTTGAATACAATGAAACAATGACTTCTTTGGACTTAGATGTCATACCTTTGTTTAGATGTTGCACAACATAGAATGATTTCCTCAATACTGTAGAAGGCTAGATTACTGTCTACATGTATCCCCAAGGTCCTGACTGCTGGGTCAACTCTCAGGAGCGTGTTGTTAATATGATAGTTACCAGGGATGGATGACTTCCCGAAGGATACTAGTATGCATTTCTTGGCATTTGTTTTAGTACATGGCTCTGACACCAGTTATTTGTCTGTGTCAGCCCTTCCTGGAGAACATTTGTGTCAGTAAGGGATTCTATCACTGCTCCTAATTTTCAATCATCTGTAAATCTAGTCAGCCAGAAGCCATTGACATTGGCCTTGACTTCAGAGAAGTAAATGCCAAAAGGGAGCAGTCCCAGGATGGACCACTGAAGGATCTTGCTCATGACTGGCTTCTTTGTAGAGGTGGACTCCCCAGTTACAACTTTTTGGGAGCTGTCTGTAAGCCATATCCACTGGGTAACATCAGGGTTTGTACCTAACCTTTTGAGTTTGTCAACAATGTCTGAGTGGGGCATTGTGTCAAATGCC
This sequence comes from Protopterus annectens, assembly GCF_019279795.1. Classification (NCBI taxonomy): domain Eukaryota; kingdom Metazoa; phylum Chordata; order Ceratodontiformes; family Protopteridae; genus Protopterus; species Protopterus annectens. The sequence goes on from NC_056725.1 coordinate 1,754,549,886, forward strand.
TTGGCCAGGTCAAGGTAGGCAGTGTGAACCATTTTGCTCTTAACCATTGCTTTGGTGACCTTCTCAAAGAAGGTCTCCATCAACAAAAACTCTTTTTGCCATCTACCTGAAGCATTCTGCATTTTCCCATAGTTTCCCCAGCAGTCTATCTTCACATTGATAAGATTCAAATTTTGCTATAACAAGCCAAAGGTACCTGCTACTGCTGGATCCTCATTTGTACAATTTGTAAGCTCTTGCAATATGGATCTCCTCCTTCAGAGTACCTATCCGGTTATTTCACGGCTTCTGTAATAAAACTTCCTACAATCCCAGCTCTCAACTCCTTCTGGAATGTTTACAAACCTAAAATTATCATGGGTTTCTCGAGCCCCTATTTTGATTACTGTTTCATTAAGAGTCTCCTTGATCACTTCAATTTCAGCTATCCTCAGGTTATGTTCACTCTCGGCCTCCTTCAGTTTCTCTATACCATTAGAATAAACCATTAAGACCCCTTCCACATAGTCTAATCTCTAGTCTGTCTACTAATGTACTCAGAAAAAGCATCACTCATTTCGGATATCCTGATACACTTCATCCAGTTTATCTTTTATCTCAGCCTTCTTTAACCCAATTACAATTCAGAGGTACCTGGATCCCTCCAATTCCCAAACAGCCAGGAAGATTAACAGTAGTCAGTTCTTTACTATTCAAGCTGTCAGATTTGTTTTCTCTTCCCTATCATCACCACAGTTTTGTAATGACTTTCGGGTGGAATTCTTCCCATTCCTTGAACATTTTAATTACGGGAATTGAAAGTTAAAACTGTCATTCAATGGGGCATGAAAGCACATGTCTTAACTGCTCATTAAGACTGATGAAAATCTAAAACCTCCAAGTGCCACTGCTTTGTCTCCCTCCAAGCTCACCTCCCACAGTTTCGTCCCATTAACCACTACTCTCAGCTTCTTTTTATTTTTAATCTTTACTCTCTCTTCCATATTATTGCTCACTAAATGCAACCATGTCATTCCTTCAGTCATGGACAAAACGATTACCATCAAAATCTGTCTGTAGCAAACCTCCACTCCTGCACTAAATCCTTCATCTAGATTAATTTCCCTCTGAAAGCTCACCATAAAATGCTACCTTATCAAAAGGTCTTTTTAATATCAAAGAATACTCCTCCGTTATTCACTTTCTCTCTCAACCCAAGCAAAATATCAGGTTTCAATGACTGACAAATGACCACCCCAATCAGAATCTACCTGTCCCTCCATCACTGAATCTTCCAACCTTACATTCAACACTACAACAAAAGCCTCTGCAACATTAATTAACAAAACGAAGCGTGTAATTTCCCAGGTCCTTTACCTTTAGGAAGCACAAACTCCATCCTCTCCAGTAAAACTGCTAACCCTTCCTCTCTGTACAGTGCCACACTAAAGAACTTTCTTAACTCACCTGCAACCTGTTCTGCCAATATGTTATAAAAGTCTATCAGCCCACCATTGCTTTTCACCATCTTCCCTCCTTAAGCAGGAGTGCCCTCACTACTTCACACACTACTATCTTCCTCTCCAAATGAACTTGTGGATATTCTACAGAGCAAGATATGAAGATACATTTATGAGATGAATTACTAATGGCATACTCCCCTAAAACAAAATTACCTAATTAGGGAAAATTACTAAATTTTGAAACAAGAGTACCAGAATTTTATATAGAGTCAAAAGTTTACACCTAAGCATTGCATGACTTAGGACACAACCAGTTTTAGGCACATGGGGGTTCCCAACCACAGCAAGTTATCTTATTCTAATAATTTGTTACATGTTTGTCAAATCAATGAAAGTACGTACAGTAACCCTGTGTACTTAATAAACCAGGTGGGTAAAAATAACTCTTAGGATGAAGAATCGTAAGAACTGGCACCACTTCTCATTTAAAATTCAAAGATATTTCTGATTGTAGAAACAGTGTTCTGTCAAGTTGCAGGTTTCATAATTTAATTAAACATTTTACCACTAATACAGTGCTCTTGAATGGTGGACATTCTCAACACTAAAGCTAACACCATAGCCAGCTTTAGGCACCAGCGATATCCGCAGCTGCGGAGGACCCCTAATCACCCTTGACTGTGTGGGGGCTATGCAAAAGCTGATGCTGGTTGGGAAAAATGAGAAGAGAAAATCACTTATTCATTCATTCATTCTCCAGTAACATGCTGTACTCTACAAGATTGTGATAGGACCCTGTTAGGATAAAGCCAGTAATCAGTAAATGAACATGAGCGAAGTAAGTGCAGGAGATCGGCAGTCCAGAGCAACTGATCTCATTGCATATCTTGGATTTTAAAAAGAGCAGATGCTTCCAATCATCGGGGATGGTTCTCTCTTTCAGGAAGTTTTATAAACACTGACAGGACACCAAATACTAAAACTCTCAATTTCTTTCCTCAAGAATTTTGGGCAAAGCCAAACATAATGGCAGAATACATTTTCAAAATCAGGATCACTTTTTTAAATATAGTTTTAATTCATATAAAAAGTTAATAGAATAGCATGTTTTGCATCAACATGCTTTTTTTGGGACAATAAATATTAAAATTTAATGTCTAGAGTTATATTTACAAGGGACAGGAAAAAAATAAGAGGCAAAATGAGGGACCTTCTGTACAATCAGGGACACTGACAAGAATTCATTACTCCTGATGACGGTTAATCACTGATCTGCTGTGGCAGTACCAGTGTTGTACAATGTACCACTATATTTGCTGAAATCTGTACAAAACTAGTATCAATATGACTTATGCTTCTGTGTGTGTGTGTTTGCTTGCGGGGGAGGGGTGCAGTGTTACAGTAGCAAGTTGGCTATAATTTCTTTCACGTTCTATCACAAACATCACTGTAACTGTCATTAAGCTTGTGTGTGAGGGGGATGCAGTTGTAGTCATTTAAAAGTAACAAGTTGACCATAAATTCTAAAATTCTATCACTTTCTATAACACAGACCTTAAACATGATAGGCGGCTGTCTTTGATGGTTTGATGGGAAGATGGTCTGTGTGAAATTTTATTTATTTATTTATTTTATTTATTTTACATTTGTTGACTGGGCTAGTCTAACTGGATACATGTCCATTTTCAGTAGAGGCCCGAGGAAAAAAGCTCCACTGCGTAAAATTCTAAAGGAAACACAGTAATATTTAATACAATACTAGAAAGTAAAATACATAATCATAGTTGTTACAAATGGACTCTTTTAGAGTCCTTTCAGCAGTGAAAAAGCTCCACTACCTAAAGATTCTAAAAGAAATAAAGTAATATTTTAATACATTACTAAAAAAAGTCAATACATAAAGTTGTTACAAATGGATTCATTTAGAGTCTTAGAAGAAGTTTAGAGATTTAGAAATCAACTCATCACTGTCACAGTGGAACAGTGAGTAGCTTTGCTATTTCAAAGGGCATTGCACTGGTCGAGTTCTTGGCTGTGGTTTTTTTCTCTGTGGAGTCTGCATGCTCACCCTGTCTGGGTATTTCTAGCTGTGCGCTCTGGTTTCCTCCAGTGCCTCAAAGACATGCAGTAGGTGAAATGAAATATCTCCAGTTTCCCTGATTGTGTGTGTGTGTGTGATTGTGTGTGTATGATTGTGTGTGTATGATTGTGTGTGTGATTGTGTGTGTGTGATTGTGTGTGTGTGTGTGTGTGTGTGAGTGTGTGTGTGTGTGTGTGTGTGTGTGTGTGTGTGTGTGTGTGTGTGTGTGTGTGTGTGTGTGAGTGTGTGTGTGAAAATATCCCTGATTTATCTGGGTGGGTATGCACAATATTGCCGGTCCCATACATAACTCTTAGGTAGCAGTTAAAAAAAACACAGTTAACAAGTAGTTATCTTGCAAAAATAAGCCAATAAACACATTACAGAACATTCAGATTTCAGCTGCTAGGGGGGTCTGGTGGGCTCCCCACACCTGCAGACCATATAAATGGATTTTGACTTGGACTTAGTGGTAATATCTACCATTAACTGCTCACATTTTAAAACCAGGCCTGATCAGAGGTGCGTATAGACATTGCTGTAGCTGGTTGGGGATGGTATGGTCATTACATCTGTAATTTTCCTCACAATCAAACATCACAGGTTTGCATAAGAGGTTATTACAGCCTTATTTTTGGCTGGGGACAATGTAGTCATTGCTTCTTTTCCTTTTCTCAGAGCTGTGCAAAGAAAGTTATTAGAGCTTCTGTAGGGGCAGGGTACTATCTAGGAAAAACAAGTCAGAATACATTACTGTGATCTTTACTTGTTCATTTTCCTCACAATCATATATCAGGCAATGGAGCCAGGGTAGGGCAATATGCTATGTATATGAATGATAGCAGCCACTTGAAAAACATGTCTGTGGCCATTTGAACCTCTGCTTTCATACCAATCAAATAACAGAGAGATGTACAGACACTGCCATTTTTTTTCCGGGAGCGGGGGGTATTCCCAGATAGGACTGATGTATTCTCTCAAACATTTGTTTTCTTAGTTTACTGTGAGCTTCTGTTTTGTCAGCTTTGACCATTAAGCCTTGGGTACAACTTTTGTCTTCCTTGAAGGAAAAAATAAGGCTGAAATTATTTTCTTACTCCCAATTCTTTCCAGGGCACCACTGGATCAAATGGTAGGGAAAATGCTCTAAAAATCACTTCACATCATCTATAACCCTACAGCTCCTTGGGCTTGACAGCACCCAGACATCTAGCTTAACTGAGTAATTTCCTACAGTTATTACTGCACTGCTTTAGACAGGTAAGGTTTTCTGAAACGATACAAGGAAAATAAAGTTGAACAGCAACACTGAATTTCTTTCCCCAAATCAAACTTTTCTTCCAGCCATAAATGAATGAAAACATTGATAAAAACCTTGAAATGTAATTTACAATATATAGAAAGTCATGGCTTCTTGAAAAAGCTGAAGATAAAGGCAAGATGTGAGAAAAGGAAGGAAAAAGTAATGTGTATAGAGTGGCAGGACAGAAGAGCATTGGAGGTTGAAAAGTAGAAAGTGGGAGGTACATGGAGTAGATTGCCAAGGACACTATGTTACAATCTGTCAGCTCTATTCATTGGGTTGTTGTAATTTATCATCTTTGCAGCTAAAAGCCAGTCACTGTGAATGTCCCTCTGTGAGATGAGCTAACGCAGTGTCGTACCCAGGCTTGCCATAATGTCACAGCATTGTGGCTTCAGTTCTGTCTGTGTATATTACTCCTAAAACTCTGCAACACAAACTTAAAAGGTTGATTATGAGGAATGGCAGTGACAAGGTAAAACTTATATTGGAAGTGTCTATGGGCCCTTAAGTGACACTTGGTGGCCGCTAAAATTTTAACACCAGCTCTGCTTAGGATGCAACACAACACTCATGGTTTCCTATCCAAAGGGCATCCAAACTACATACAGTATTTTTGGTTACCTGTGAGTACAATCAAATAATATGCTTTATGAGTTTCTATTGCAGCAACTGTAATATTATAGTTTGTAAAAACAGCTACCAAACACTAACAAAACCATTTAATAAAAAGGATTTCATCCTTTTTATTTCCCACTTAAAAAAACATATATTTACATATTTGATAATGAGTGCAGTGTTAAATGAACAAACACACCTACCCCTATGGCCTGTTCTGGTCTAAACTTTTCATTATGAGACCTTTAAGAGAACTAAACTACTTCTGAGTTTTGCCTGCTTTTTAACAATACATCCTACCTTTCCACTAAGTCAGAGTGTGTGTGTGTGTGTGTGTGTGTGTGTGTGTGTGTGTGTGTGTTAAAGTGTGCAGTATAAGTGTGGATCCTTTACCCATCCATCACAAGATCTACCACCACCCCCACTTCACAGTAATTGAAGCCACCAAAGTTCGTATCCATTTGTCATTTACCCTTTTAACAGAAGTGTACCAATCAGCCAGAGAAGCCAATGAACAAAGCATTTTCTTCTGACGGAGCTCTGCAGGGTGAGGCTGCACGTCTGTTTCATCATCAGCTTCCAGTCTGATACTGTGTCCCAAAAGCTGTCCAAACACTTTCTGCAGAATGTGCTTTACTCCTGTGTGGGATACAGGGATGAAGAAATTACAGATGTTAGTTTAGACACAATACACTGTTACTTACAGTTAAATTTTAAATTTTTATCTTTATATATGTGCAATCAGTATGTAACAGCACCATCTATCCACTCAGACTAGAACTACAGCAGCAGAAAATTTTCTATAACTGAATTGTGTACACAGCTTCATGTATTAGTCTGTAAGCAACTTTTAGCAGGACAGGTTTCAGAAATGGCAGTATATTTTGTCTGTACTGTACACAACTATTCAAAGGAGGAAGGGAAGCTCTATCCAGTTTTTATTTTTTTGGTAGCGGGTTAAGTACACTATGGACCAAAGAACATTGAAGTAACAAACATCTTCTTAAACATAAATAGCATGAAACATGACCAATCAGACCCTCTGGAATTGCTGTAGTCCCCAAGCAGGCTTTGTGCTTCATGAGTGGAGAACAGTGACAGTCATCCCTTTGCACAAAAGTGGGCCATCTGAAGACCCTGGAAACTACAGACCCACAAGTCTCACTAGTCTTATATGTAAAGCCATGGAAAGAATGATCGTGGATATGATCAACAGTGGTACAGTAAGCCTCCAGACACTGGACCCAACCTAGTTTGGTTTGTCAAGGGCAGGTCATGCCTACTTAACCTGGTGGTCTTCTTTGAGAAGGTCACCAAAGCAATGGATGACGGTGAAATGGTTCACATTGCCTTGACCTGGCCAAGGCATTTGACACAATACCTCACTCAGGCATTGTTGACAAACTCAATAGGTTAGGTACAAAACTGTATGTCACCTGGCAGGAACCAGGAAGTTAGAACTGGGGAGTCCACCTCTACAAAGAGGCAAGTCACAACAAGAGTCCTTCAGGGATCGGTCCTTGGACCGCTCCTTTTTTGCATTTACGTCTACGAAGAAATGGCCAAGATCAATGGTCTCTGGCTGACTAAATTTGCAGATGACCAAAAATTAGGAGCAGTCATTGAATCCCATACTGACACAAAAATTCTTCAGGAAGAGCTGACACAGACAATCAACTAGTGTCAGAGCCATGGACTAAACCTAAGTCAGCGCAGTGGTGCAGCGGTAGTGTTGTTGCCTCACAACAAGAGGCTCTCCAGTTCGATTCTCGGCTGTGTGGAGTCTGCATGTCTTCTCTGCATTCATGTGGATTTCCTCTGGATGCGCCAGTTTCCTCCCACATTACAATTACATGCGTCTTTAGCATTTCTCCCCGCACCTCCGCTGAAAATCGGCTTTGTTCCAAGTCGGACTTTCGTGGTTAACAAACGTTAAATAAATAAATGGCAAGAAATGAATAATAGTGTCCATCCCTGGTAACTATCATATTGACAACATACCCCTTAGAGCGGACCCAGTAGTCAGGGACTTAGGGAAACACACATACAGTAATCTAGCCTTTGACCATCAGAAGTCTACAGTAGTGAGGACATCATTCTATGTTGTGAAACGTATAAGTCCAAGGAAGTCATTGGTCCACTGTAGTCGGCATTCATCAGGCCTATCATTGAGTACAATGCCATCTTTGTTATGTACCTAACCAGGCATATCAAACAATTGGAACAGAGCACAGAGGTTCCTCAATAAAAGAATACAGGGTGTAAATAAAATGTCCTATGCAGACTGCCTCAAGGCCCTATCCCTGCATTCTGTCTCCGACAGGCTTTTGAGGGGAGATCTATGCCTGGTATACAGGGAATTGTCAGACCCTACTCTGATGGACCTCCTGCATATCCAGAAAGCAAACTGCACCAGAATTATCCATTATAAAGACTTATACCTTGCCTGTGATATAAATAGGACCTGCTGGAGAGATGGGTATGTATCCCAGAGACTACCCCGTCTCTGGAACAGACTCTCCATCCATGTGAAGCAAAGTTCCTCCCTAACCTAATACAACTGCAACTTGGACAACTGGATGGAGAACAGGAAATTAATTTTTGGTTTGGCACCTATGTCTCTAATAGACACAGGCAACCTGTAAATGTTTCATCTTCCAAGTCCCTGCTTACACCTACCAAGGGTATCAGAACTTGTCATAAATTTGGGATGCATGGCTAGACTTGAAGAGACCTTTTTGGTCGTTAACCTAGTAAACACCTATGAACATATAACAACAAATAGACCCTCCCTTTTGCGTCTGCTATTGGGAATAAATATCCTTCCTGCTTCAGTCTAGTTGTTTGGGTCTAAAGCTTACATGTTTGGAAATGTGCATGTCCTCCACTGATGCAAGCTATGACACCGCACCTCAGACTAGGAGAACATCCCTACCCACTCCTTTAAGCCAGTATGAACCTAAACACTTAGCAAGCTCCTTCTTTCTTTCTTTTTTATTGACATATGTTAACCGAGTTAGTCCGACTGGGCCAAAGGCCTTTTTTCAGCAAAGACCCGAGGAGAAAAGCTCCCAAAGTACAATAACCATAAACAGAAAATTTACAGTCAATTACTACATGTCAAACAAGAAATATTGCAAGAAGTAATAAGTTTACAAATGACTACAGATGAATAAGGCTATAAGAAGAAACAAAAAATTAAATCATAACATGGTACAAAGTATGTCAAAAATTTAGAAACAGTCAAGAGGAAAAAAGACAGCATATTAAGAATGCATAGTATGCAAGAAGGTAATAGGTTATACAACGTTAAATGAAAAATTCAAACATACATGGTAGAAAGTATGCCAAAAATTTAAAAACAGTTGAAAGGAAAGAGAGTCAGTATAACAAGGAATGCAAAATATGTAAGAAGACAGAGTATATACAGTAGGTAATGTGAAAAGACAAGAGACAGGTGAGCTGTAAATATAGCAAGTTGTACAGGGGGAAGAAATAAATACAATAGTAGAAAGCTAAAGGGCAACAGACAGATTAGTAGATAGAAGTCATGTAGGGTCCTTGCAAGAGCATGATCAAGAATATGGAGACTGACCTTGATAGCTATTTTAAAGGTGGTAGGATTAGTAATACATTTGACATTTGGTTGTAATTTATTCCAAGCCTTTGCTATGGAACAGGAATAAAGTATTTTGTCAATGTTTTTATTGGGCCTATAAACTTGCAGTACATTCTGTTGTGAGCTACAGAGAGTGCAGTTGGGGTGTAGGACTGAATGAGAGTGGAGAGAGAGGGGCAGGATGTAGGTTCATGTAGAACTGAATAAGCCAAAAGAAGTTGGGGTAGTAAAATTTGGTGATGAAATTCCAGCCACTGCAAGTTCTTTAGGGATATGCAATGATGAGAGTGGTAGGGTTGATTGGAGGCAAATTTTGCAAGTTTATTATAAGCAAGTTTTAATTTAGTCAGCAGATTAGATTGGAGGTAAGTGAGTATAGCAGCAGCATAAAGGAGTGCGGGAAGTAAAAAGGCTTGTGCACGGGAGAGTCTGGAAGCATTTGAGGAATTGTTTATGCCTGTAAAGCAGACCTAGCTTTTGATAAGTCTTTTTAATACACTGTTGAGTGTGGAGATCGAACTTTAGATGGTCATCCATGATAACATCTAGGAGTTTGGTGTGAGGTTCAGTGAAGATAATTGTATTGTTGAGGGAGGAGACTGAAAAGGTAACTTTGTGATGTTGGAGAGATGAAGGATGGAATAGGAGAAGTTTAGTTTTCTTTGGATTCAGTAGCAGTTGATTGGAAGTAAACCATCTTTCAATGGAGTGAAGAGGCTCTTGGGTGAGAGTATGAAGGTGAGTGATGTTGTCGAAGCATGAGACAATTGTGGAATCATCTGCATACTGAACAATGGTACAGAGTGGACAAGAAGAGTGGAGGTTATTTATAAAGATGTTAAAAGAGTAGGGGTCCAATGATGGAGCCTTGGGGCACCCCAGTTTGAACAGGTAGGAAAGTTGAGAAATTAGACTGCCATTTCACTGCCTGTGAACTGTTTGATAAGTAGCTGGAGAACCAAGGTAGTGCTGAGTCAGAGAGGTTCAGTGAGGATAGTTTGGATAGAAGTAGTCTATGGGAAACAGTACTGAAGGCTTTGTATAGGTCAAGAAACAAGCAGGTGACTAACTTATTATTGGCATGGGATTTAGCGATGGTGTTTATGAAGGAAGTCAGAACAGTAGCAGTACTATGTTTTGGGCGAAAGCCATGCTGTGAGTGGGTAAGAAGATTTTCTTGGAGCAGGTATTCAAGGAGCTGTTTGTGAACGCATTTTTCTAGAATACTAGACAGGGGAGATGGGATGGCAATAGGTCTGAAGTTGGAGGGGTCAGTTGAGCTGCTGCCTTTATGTAAGGGTATGAGGTAGAAATTTTCCAGATATCAGGTACAATGTTTTCCTTGATGGACCTATTGATTAATATTGAAAAGGGGTGAGTGATGGAATTATCAGCAATTTTTAGGAATTGTGAAGGTAGATTGTCTACTGATGGAGAGCATGTTTTAAGTTTGGAAAGAAGGGACTTGCCATAGTTTGTAGGGACAGATTTAAGAAAAATATGTTGGAATGGGTAGGACTGAGGGGTGTGCTGTCTGTGATACTGGTAGTTTTGGTAAGGTTACGGATAGAGTCAAAGTATTATCTTGCAAATCAAGATAAAACAATAAAGGACACCTAAACTATACAAGTATAAAAAAGTATGTAGTACATGGAATGCTGTGACTACACACCAAAATCAGGGAAAAGATAAACTTGTTAAGTTTATTCCAAGTGCCAGATTATCCAGAGATTAGGGGTGCTTAACAAAAGTTTTGTTAAGGACAGATAAGTGTTGGCAAAACTGATTATTGTGCTAGGAACATGACAGCACAGACTGACATCCAGCAAATAACAGCTGAAAAAGGTAAAACAGCTTTTAAAATCTTTTAGAACTTCATTCTGTCACACTTATAAACAAGTATGACAGAACAAAATGTCTTGACAGCCTTTAAAAAGTTGTTTTTCCTTCTGCCAGAGGAGTCCTTTGTTACTGGCTGTAGTACATCTCAACTGTCTCCTATGTTAACTCATACTTTTGCCCTGTCCCTTGCAAAATTTTTGATTTTCTTATTAAATCACTGAAAATTACAGTCAGTCATTAAACACTAGGACTGTAGTCTTTCAAACTTCTTATTCTTCAGGAAATGATAGTTGATGCAAGACCATTCTATTAAAGAACAACAATGGAGTTGTAATATTAAATGCTCAACTTCTCTGTCTTTTTTCTCCCTATTTACTGTTCCTGTTATAAATAACAATACAGCATTTAAAATATTTTAAATTGTTTCTCTCTACTAGAACAGTACATTAACTGCACTGTGGTGGTTTCACTTTCAAAAACCTTTTGTCCTGCCCTGAAAAATCATGCTGCAGTCTCCAAAGCAGTGATGTCATCAAGGCCACTAAATATAGTTAGTTTTCTGGCCATTTCCCTCCCCAAACTGACACAACCACTACGTCCTAAAAACCCACCCATGCTGTGTTGTCACAGCTCCATGGTCCTTTCCCTACCCATACAGAAAGTAAAGGATACAAGAAGGAAAAAGGACACGAGTCAAGTCTCCTGCTGTGAGCTGTCAATCACAGCAGGTAACAGCTCAAATTACCCTTAGCACTTTGACAGCCAGGGAAGTTAGGTGTGAAGGGGGATGGGAGATGAGTCAAAGTAGTACAATTCAGGTTTCACAAAAGACTGCAGTTTAGCCATTCTAAAAAGAAGCAGCAGTAAAAAGCACTTTGAAAGTCTGTTGTGTGGAATTTGCACTGTTTGCATTTTAAGTAGTAATTGAATGGCATGAAATGTTACTTAAAAATAAGTGAAAAACAGCAGTCTATGCATGTAAAATCAATGCAGTGACAGGAGCTTTAGGAAGAAAGTGGCCTGTGTGATGCATTTTTTTACAGACATGCACTGCATTGTAGGATACCTAGAGGCAGCCTAAACAATCAGAATTACTTCAAGATGCCAGAATTACTTCAATATGCCAGCCCCCATGTGGTCAGACTCAGAAATCATGTATAAAAATATTTAAAAACCTGTAAATAGTCCCAGAGTGGTGTTAAAATGTAGGAAACACCAAATCATGACAAAATAAACTTGTTTTTTGAGTTTGTGGGTGCGGTTATCCTTTAATTTTTTTTAAGTGAATTAGAGGAATATTTAAAAACTGTCATGATTTCAATCCTTTGTGCCCCCATTACTTTTTGATTTGTCCAGAAATCTTAACTAACTCAAACATTTAATGCCTTTTTGTATACTTCCAGTTCACACCCATACCTCCTTATGACATCCAGGAGTTTTTTTTTTGGTTTAGTTTCTTTAACAGACTTAACAGCTAATAATAGGAGGTATTGGAAAGGGGGAGGAGATATAAAAATGACACTAAGATTATTGGCCTAGGACATTCTATAGCAAAGAAATTAAATCTCTGTTTGCCACTGGTTACTCATTTTCATATTTATGCTCATATTTTCATAACCGACAGTACAGTTGTGTAATACCTTACCACAACACTAGGTGTTCTTTCCTTCACTGTTGCAGTATTCCTTACACTGGGGATTCCCTGCCTTAAGTAGCCCGATGTCCGGCCAGTATACAAAAGACTACTGTTGCTTTAAGGTACACCGTATGTCACACATATGCTCCTCTAGTACAGCATAACGGTGACATCTGGATGTACCATCCTCAGAACTGAGTGCCCCAGTAAGAACACCAATGCAGGGAAAACCAAGAGGTAACCAGTACATCCAGGAAGAAAATAGCCTAGGGGGAGATGGGAGGGAGTGAATACAACAGTGAAGGAAAGGACATCTACTGTTATGGTAAGATTTTACAAACCTGTACTATCCTTCTATTCACTGGTTGCAGTATTCTTTATTCTTGGGAGAGTGCCAGAGCTCAAGAACAAACTTGGGAGGAGGAAGGACCACTAGAGCCCTCTAGGAATTCATGAAGAATGGCCTTAGCAAAACCAGCTGTACCTCTGGAGATTTCATCCAACTTGTAGTGCTTGGTAAAAGTTTGCAGAGAAGTCCAGGTAGCTGCTTCAAGAACACAATTAGTATCCAACCACATGAAAAGAGCACCAGAAGAAGCCACATCTCTACTATAAAGAGTGTTTACAGAAGAAGGGGGGCTCTTACCATGAAAAGTATAATAAAAAGAAATAGATTTTGAGATCCAAGGAGAAATAGTTTGCTTAGATAGTTAATCCTAGGGACATAGGATGAAAAGAAACAAACAACTGATAAGATTTTCTAATAGACTCAATCTTGTCCATATAAAATAAGTTGTCTATGCACATCCAAAGTATGCAGCGCCCTCTCATTGGCAGACTGTGGAGTGGGGGAAAAAGTAGGCAGATTAATAGACTGATTAAATGAGGACTCATTAACCACACTGAGCATAAAAGAAGATTAATACACGCAAGGACACCCTGTCATTACGAAATATCAAAAAAAAAATAAAATAAAAAAGAGGACAAGCCATGAGGGCTTACAACTCGGATACCGATCTGGCAGAAGTAAAGGCCAGCAAAAGAACAGACTTACAGGAACGAAGCTGAAGCAGCGGGCTCAAAAGGAGCCTGAGTCAGCTTCTCCAAAACAAACTAAGATCCCAGGGAGGAAGAACAGACTTCCTGGGAGGACTAAACTCAAAAGAAATAAAAACAGAAAATAACAAACTACAGACACATAAAATCAAACTTTAATATACTCCAGCACCTCACCAAAAAGCCTTCAAGGAGTAATAAAAAAGCAAGTCATAAAAACAATTTATATATAAAAACCTTGCACACTCAATCCATCAACAAACACTAAGTACTTCGAATTACATTCCATATTTAAACCGAAGGGTATTAAAGTGCCATACTTTAAAATGGATATAAATCTCCTTATAAAATAATCTCTCTTCAAATAAATTACTCTCCCTAAATTTAACTACCACCCATTTGAAAATAGAACCCTGTAACAACGAAGTATCACTTTGATAGCATTGTTTAAAATGTAAGGCTATAAAACTCTGTTTTTTGTCTCTACTATGTTCCTGAAACTAGATTTGAAAGCTATCTTACTCTCTTCTAATCAAAATAAATTACATGGACACCTGAGGACATAAATAATGCCCTCTGTGGTACATGATAAAAACAGCAAAAGAAGACAAGTATTGCTGGAATTAAATTCATCCTCAAGCCTTGATGAGTACCCTTCATGAGGTGGACCCTGTTTTTCACAAAATCTCACCAAGACGAAACTGATATACAGACTGTATTTTATACAGCATATATCATGGACACGAATAGGTTAAAAAATAAAGAAGATAGCTGGGTGCACACGTCCCAGGATAAAAAGTGCCCAATCCTAGTAGGCACACTGGTACCAGGACTGGAAAAAATGACACTGCAGAATCCTGAAGACATGGAAATATCCTACAATGGGGCTAGGCCAAGCCAGGGGGTGGATGCCCCACCCCCATTGCAGATGAAGATAGCAGTCTACAAAAATCACAAAAATTCAAAAATTGATATGCCAAAGAGCCATACAGATGATAGAGTGGACTATTGAGGATAAGAAAGAAATTATGTATCGCTGTCACTACCCAAGAAGCCCAGAATTTCCACACAAAAGACATATGAAAAGATTGAGAGAAATTAGAGGAAAGAAAAATACTTCCACAAGAAAAACGGTCAGAAGTTTCAAATAAAAATGTGTGTTCATTAATACAACAGATCCATGAAAAACACTATATAGACCAAGAAACCTTGTGCAGTTTGGAAAAAGAAGTGACCGAAGACATGCGAAAATTTTAAGAACAAAATTTAAAGACATTTGAAGGGTATAAAAAAGAAATATGGACATGGGGAAAAAGCCAGATATGTTATAGTGCAAAATTTATGTAAATGAGAAAGCCAAATTAATCAACACAAAAAAGGCAGCCCCAAAGATATTTGAAGAAAAATATACACAAAGGCATCCACATATGGAAAATTTCAAAATAAAAAATAACATCACAAAGAGGGAACGTAGAAAAGAAGATTAGTTCAGTAGAAGTTTAAAAAAATAGGAGCTGAAGTTACAGAATATTTGAGAAGAGAAGGATTCAGTGTAGAAATTCTAACATAGGTCATACTACAGCATGATAGAACAACTAGTCCCCAATGTAAGGAGAAACAAGAGGAGCAGGAGACATCTAAAGAAGATATATGGATGTGTGAAAGAAAAGAAAATTAATATTGTGCAATACTGGAGAAAGCAAAATTAATCAGTGCAAAAAAAGTAGCACCAAAGATATTTGAAGAGAAATGCAGGCAAAGACATCCTAATGTGTAAGATTTTACAATACAAAAAATAAGAAAACAAAGAGGAAAAATAGAAAAAAAGCAATAGTATTGGAGAAGTTAAAAGAAATAGAAAATGAGGTTACGGATTACTGCAAAGTAAAGGATTTAATGTAGAAAATTTAACTCTGATAACAACACAACAGGATAGAGCAATGGACACCCAAATAAAGGAGAAACCAGTGGAGCAGGAAGCATCTAATCAGTTGATATATGAAGATACTGTGGAGCCTACCACAGGAAAGAGTGTTTGTACTTACAGCAATGGAAAGAAAAGGAAACTTTGGCAACTCCGACACAGTCAATGTCATGGAGCGATAGGCCAGTGAAGTCCCAACAGCAACGGATGGCACAGGGTGAAATTGGAGAGCATGGCACAGGAAGAAGGTCTGGAAGTTTCTACACAATGCCCACAGGAAATGGCGAACAAAGAATGTGCCCTCAGTTCAGAAGAAATGATCTAAGAGAAGAGTTGCTTGATTTAATGGAGATGGATAGACATATTAAGATCAATGAAAGAAATAGACTCTTCTTCTTTCGGCTGCTCCCGTTAGGGGTCGCCACAGCGGATCATCTGTTCCAATTTCTTTCTGTCCTCTGAATCCTGCTCTGTCGCACCAACCACCTGCATGTCCTCTCTAACCACATCCATAAACCTTATCTTAGGCCTTCCTCTTTTCCTGTTACCTGGCAGCTTCATCCTTAACATCTTTTTCGCCAATATACTCTGTATCCCTCCTCAGCACATGTCCAAACCAATGTAATCTTGTCTCTCTGGCTTTGTCTCCAAACCTTCCAACCTGGGCTGCCCCTCTAATATACTTATTCCTAATCTTGTTCACCCTCGTCACACTCAGTGCAAATCTTAACATCCTTAGCTCTGCCACGTCCAGCTCTGACTCCTGCCTTTTTGTCAATGCCACTTTCTCCAACCCATATAACATAGCTGGTCTCACTACCTTCTTGTAGACCTTCCCTTTCACTCTTACTGGTACTAGTCTGTCACAAATCACACCTGACACTCTTCTCCACCCACTCCATCCTGCCTGTACTCTCTTCTTCACCTCTCTTCCACACTCACCATTACTCTGAACTGTTGATCCCAAGTATTTAAACTCATTCACCTTCACCACTTCTACTCCCTGCATCCTCACCATCCCTCTATCCTCCCTCTCATTCACACACACACATATTCTGTTTTAGTACTGCTGACCTTCATTCCTCTTCTCTCTAAAGCATATCTCCACCTCTCCAGGGTCTCCTCTACCTGTTCCCTACTCGCACTACACATCACAATGTCATCTGCAAACATCATAGTCCACGGGGACTCCTGTCTGATCTCGTCTGTCAACCTGTCCATCACCACTGCAAATAAGAAAGGGCTCAGAGCTGATCCTTGATGTAATCCCACCTCCACCTTAAATGCATCCGTCACTCCCAACGCAGACCTCACCGCTGTCACACAACCCTCGCACATATCCTGTACCACTCTTACATACTTCTCTGACACTCCCGACGTCCTCATACAATATCACAACTCCTCACTAGGCACCCTGTCATATGCTTTCTCTAAGTCCACAAAGACACAGTGCATCTCCTTCTGACCCTCTCCCTTCTCCATCAACACTCTCACAGCAAACATCGCTTCTGTAGTGCTCTTTCCTGGCATGAAACCATACTGCTGATCACTAATCATCACCTCCCTTCTTAACCTAGCTTCCACTACTCTTTCCCATAATTTCATGATGTGACTGATCAATTTAATCCCTCTGTAGTTACTACAGCTCTGCACATCACGTTATTCTTAAAAATGGGTACCAAAACACTTTCTCCATTCCTCAGGCATCCTCTCACTTTCCAAGACTTCATTAAACAATCTAGTTAAAAACTCCACTGCCATTTCACCTAAACACCTCCATGCTTCCACAGGTATGTCATCCGGACCAACAGCCTTGCCATTCTTCATCCTCTTCATAGCTATCCTTACTTCCTCCTTACTAATCCACTGCACTTCATGATTCACTATCCGCACATCATCCAACCTTCTCTGCCGAGGGTCAATAAAACCCAAAATGTTAGAAGGTGATAAAACAAATGACCACAGTAATTAAGCCTGTCCATAGAGACTCATGCAATATAACAGAAGTAAATAGGATGCATTACTGTGCAGCCAATTTACAGATAAAGTCCTACCACAAGAACACAGGGTAGTAAGGGAAAGGACGGGGAGAAACTGGATGCCATTTTGGAAGCATCGAACAGAGAAAACTATAAAGCAATTAAGACAAGAAGTGTCACTGTTAGAAGAGTATAGTAAATACTCAAAAAGACAGACGTGATAAAAGCAATATGCAGTATTGTAATGGATGAGGATTTACCATGCACTATTGCAAATAATAAATTAAAAATATCAGCAAGGGCAGAAAAACTTAGAAGATAAACAGATAAATATAAAGGAAAAGAACAAAATAAGGAGTTTTTAATGACCCAAAATAGTTTTATAGAGAATTGGGAAACAAGGTAAAAGGACTTGAAAGACCACCAAAAAAGAAGAAATTGACACATTTTGGAGAAATATTTATGAGGATCCTGTGGAATATAACAAAGATTTTAAATGGAAAGAAGTAAAAGAAAGAATAAGAAGTTCAAATATACAGGATATGAAATGGGATGAAGTAACGGGCAGAGGGATTGAAACAAATTTAAGAAAAGCCTCAAATTGGAAAACCTCAGGCCTAGATGCAGTACCTAACTTCTGCCTAAAAGTATTAACATCGTTGCATGAAGATTTAGCCATGAGTAAGAACTATTTATATGCGCACCTCAAACAAACACCAGCCTGGCTAACAGGAAAAACAATGCTCCTTCTTAAGAGTGAACCTGTAAGCTACCCTAAAAACTATAGACCAATAACTTGCCTTCCGACAATGTATAAGCTATACACCAGAACTGATGTCGACATAGTTTATAGTCATTTAGAAGAAAACTCAATTATGGCAATAGAACAAATTGGTAATAAAAAAGTCATATGGAACAAAGAATCATTTTTTGTTAAATAAAGTCATAGTGGAGAACTGTAAATAGGGGAAGAATCTAAGTATAGCATGGATAGACTACAAAAAAAAATTGACAGTACCCCACATTCATGGGTAAGAGAGTGTTTAAAAATGTATAAAATACACTCTACACTGACAAATTACATCACAGCCACCATGAAACGGTGGCAAAAAAGAAGAAATGTGCTCACCATAACGTTCCATGTGAGTTGTCCATCTTGTCTTCATTCTTTACTGATGGGCTTCGGAACCGATCCTCGGTTCTGACTCGGCCGCTTACTAAAGCTCGAGGTCTCAAACCAGCTTGTGGCTCCATCCCTATCCCATGATGCTCTACTGTCTTCCTCAGATCTTGTTTGTGATGTATCCATACCCCTATACATAGATGAATACACCTAAATATATCATATACAAGCCCAGAAAAGGATCAAAGCTTACCAAATATCTTCCCAAAGCCTCTCGGTCCTCCAAAGCAACAACAAAAAGGGCTGGGGGTAGGAGGGTGGGACGTAAGAATGAAGACAAGATGGACAACTCACATGGAACCTTATGGTGAGTACATAACTTCTTTATGTGAAGTTGCCCTATCTCACCTTCATTCTTTACTGATGGGACAGCGTCCCTAACACCATCTTTCCTGGGTGGCTCACCAGAGGATATTCTTCAGAACAGTGGAACCAAAGGTGGCCCTGTCCATAGAGGCCCAATCTACTTTGTAATGAGTAATAAAGGTATGAGGCCTTGTCCACATTGCTGCTGGGCAAATAGTATCTACTGGTAATTTAGCTCTAAAGGCCTGTGAAGTTAACACCGTTCGAGTAGAGTGTGCCTTTATTTTATTCTCCAATTGTTTGTCTGTAGAATCATAGGTAAAGGAGATGCAATTTCATAACCATCTGGACAAGGTAGTTTTGGATACTGCCAAGCCTTTTTTATTATCTGAAAATCATATGAAAAGTTGATCAGATTTTCTAAATTATTTTGTCCTGTATAGGTAAAAATGCAGCTGTCTATGGACCTCTAGCTGATGAAGCATGTATTTTGCCTTATTGCCATACTTTGGGGAAAATAAAATGGTAACTCAATGGATTGATTTAGAGTAAACTCTGAACACACTTTTGGTAGGAATGAAGGTTTAGTGATTAGTTCAGAACTGTGGATGAGGGTAAGGTGGTCCCACACAGCCTCTCTGGACCTCGCCAAGGCCTTCGACACCATCCCCCACTCTGGAATCATAGGCAAACTTACTAAGCTGGGCTTAAATCCCTACGTCACTCGATGGGTTGCCAACTGGCTTACTGACAGAACCCACACTCTAAAAGTAGCCGACCCCAAATCCAGCTACAGACAAGTGACGGAGTAATTCAGGGTTCAGTCCTGGGACCACTCTTATTTGGCTGTACAGTACAAGGCTTGAAGTACAGGCCAACACTAAGGGACTCTGGCTAACAAAGTTCGCAGATGACTGCAAACTGAGAGCCATTATTGAATTCCCAAATGATGTGGATATTCTACAAAAGGGCCTTACAGAAACAGATGCTTGGTGCCAGAGCCATGGGCTCACATTTAATGCCAAGAAATGTTATCCCTTTTGGGAAAAAACAGGTACCCATGAATTTCCATATAGGTGGCAGTACACTAAACACCGAAAGTGTGATGAGAGACTTAGGAACACAGATGGACAGTGGTCTCACCTTCGATAACCACATTGCCACAACAGTCAGGAAATACTTCTATGTGGCACACCTCATCACTACGGGTTTTTCATCCAGAAAAAAGGAGGTCATTGTCCCACTGTACTCATCCCTCATTAGACCCATTATAGAGTAAAATGCCCCATTTGGTATGTACCTCACAAGACATTTGCAACACCTGGAAAGGCCGCAAAAACACCTCACTAAAAGAATCACAGTCCTAAAGCAGATGCCTTATGCTGACCGTCTAAAAAAACCTACAGCTATACTCTATGGCATATCGTCTACTCAGAGGCGATCTCTGCTTAACATACAAGGCCATGTCAAACTCTGAGCTGTTGTACATGCTCTACTTAAAGAAATCCCAATCCCTCAGAGCCACACACTCCAGGGATCTAAACCTTGTCATCACAATGAATAAAACATGCTGGAGGGATAGGTTCCTGACCCAGAGACTCCCCAGTCTCTGGAATAGACTGCCCATACATATCAAGCAGAGCACCTCCTTGGCCCTCTTCAAAAGGAACCTTGACAATTGGATGGGAAATAGGAAATTCACCCTGGGGATCACATCAGTCGCCTGCTAGACAGGGGTCCATGGAAGTAAATATTGTAGGAAGAAATATCCAGAGAAATGTTTGGCTAGGCTTGTATAGGCCCTAGGGCCGATAGCCTAGTACCATCCTATGAACCTATGAAACCCTATCATTATATAATACCAGGTAAGTAAGTTTCATAGATAAGGCCTGTAGCTCCGACACTCTTCCAGATGATGTAATCGCTACTAGAAAAAGAGTTTTCCAGGATAGAAACTTCAAGCTACATGATGCAGCAGGTTCAAAAGGGGGAATAATAATGTGTGAGAACACAAAATTTAAATTCCACGGTAGTAGAGGTGGCTTTATCGGTGGTCTTAATAAGTTTGCCCCTCTGAGAAAGGCCTTCAATAGTTTATGAGACATGATATTCAGACCTTCACTTCCAATATGAAAATTCGAGATAGCTGCAGCTGCTCCCTCACTGAAATTTAGCCAAAAATTTCAAAATAGATGAAAGGGGTGCTGTGAATGGATCAGTTTGATTTTTAACAGCCCAGATAGAAAACCTTTTCCATTTGTTAAGATATAGTTTTCTTGTTGACAACTTATGAGAAGAAATTAGGATATGTTGGACTTCAGGGGTGAGATTATACAGCTTGGCTATCTTGGGAATCGGAGCAGCCATGCCGTCAATTTCAGGGAATGAAGAGATGGGTTGAGAGCCCTCGACGAGTTTGTCAGGAGGTCTGGCACTGGGTCCAGAATCCATGGCTCCTCCAGATGAGGAGGCTTCATGAAAGGGAACCATACTTGACGAGGCCAGTATGGGGCTATTAGAATCAAAGTCCCTCCCAGACTGCTGGCTTTCTGAAGAACTTTGGGTATTAGAGGAAAGGGTGGAAATCCATAAAGGATTCCCGGGGGCCAATCATGTACAAGTGCATCCCTTGGGAAATGCCTCAGAGGGGGATTAGGACAAAGTAGCTGCTGCATTTTGCATTCATGGCTGTGACGAATACATTGCAGCAAGGCTGCCCCATTTGCAGAAAATCATATCCACCATTTCTTTCTTTCTTTAGAAACCACTCATGGCATCAGAATCGCTCTGCTTAGTTTGTCCACTATCACGTTTGATTTCCCTGGGATGTGCATTGCTATCAGAAAACTCTGGGAGGACGTTGCCCACTGGCATACTCTCAGGGCCTCCCAAAAAAGGGGGTAAGATCTGGTTTCTCCTTGTTTATGTACCACACAACTGATAAATTGTCCGATTGTACTGCAATTGTACCAGTCGGAAGAGAGTCTTGGAATGCCTATAACACCATCAGCACCACTGTCATCTCTAGTACATTGATGTGCAAATGAACCTCGTGATCTTGGCAAGTGCCTTGTCTGTTCTTCCCTGATAATGCCCCCCCACCCTACCTGGGAAGCGTCCGTGGTCACTGTGGCTTCTGGAGAAGGGGGGGGATTAGACGACCCATCGTTACTTGGTCGGAGTGAAGCCACCAATGAAGGTCTTTCCTGCAGGACTCAGTCAGGTTTATGAGATGGCTCATTGGCAGTTCCTGCATGAACCACTGAGTGATAAGCATCCACTGGCGGATTCTCATGTGTAGCCTTGCTACAGGAATCACTGCTATTGCTGCTGCCCTTGTCTCCAGTACTTTCAGAATTGTCCTTGCTTGCACTTTTGTCTTGTAAAGAAGGTCCTGGGTCTGTAGTCAAACAGACTGAACTCTGTCTGAAGGCAACTTGACTACCAGGGTTTCTGTGTTTATTTCAATGCCTACAAAGATGATATGTTTTGATGGCAATAAGGCAGATTTTTTCGTAATTTACTGAAATCTCTAGCTGGGAACATAGTTTCAGGGTAGTGTCTCTTTCCTGAATAAGTAGGTGCTTGATGGTGGCAGTTAGGAGCCAGTCATCTAGATATGGAAACACCCAGAATCCTAGATGCCTCTGGTGAGCCGTAACTACTGCCATGCATTTGGTGAACACTCTGGAGGCTGTAGTGAGGCAAAAGGGCAGAGCTCCAAATTGATGACTGGCTCCCAGCCGAAAGCACAGATGACTCCTGGATGGTCTGTCCATCTTTATATGGTAGTACGCATCCTGGACATATATAGAGCACATCCAATTGTCTTTCCCTAAAAAGGGAAGTATTGACTGTAGTGCGACCATTTGGAACTTTGTCCTTTTTACTGACTTCTTTAGTCTGCTGAGATCCAATATGGGTCTCCAAGTCCCCTGTTTTTTTTTTTTGGAACTAAAAAAAACCTGGAGTAAGTTCAGAATCCTATCTGGTCTGCCAGGACTGGGTGGATGACTTTTTTGCAACAACTTCTGAATTTCTAAGGTTGCTTTTTCCCTGTGACTGGGTGGAACATACGGGATTCTTTTTATTTTGGGGGGTGGCATTGAAAAGGGGACTGTGTAGCCTCCAGATAAAATACTTTGCACCCACTTGTCTTTTGTTATGTCTAGCCAGGCTTGTGGGTGCAAAACAAGCGTACCCCAACTGCCTCCAGAGAGGGACAGTCAGGCCTCCTTTAGGGAGCACTGATAGGGTTTGCCGAAGAAGGATTCTCGGTCACTCTGGTTCTATGGACCCCCCTCTGCCGCATGGGTGGGGTCTTCCATTATTACCTTCTCCTCTATCCCTGGTGTAAGGTTCACCCTGCATGTCCTGAAAGACCCTCTGGGATTTCCGGAACTACATTTTCCCTCCCTTTTGACCATTGGGATAGGGTCTAGAAGGAGTGGAAAAATGGTCTCCCACAGCAGAGATAGTCTTCCCTTCTTGTTCACACCAGGTAAGCGCTTCTTTAACTTTCAGCCCAAACAAGGACGAGCCATCAAAAGAGGCATTGACAAAGGATGACTTAAAGGGTTTCACAAAATTACATAAGTGCATCCAGGAATGACATCTGAGGCCAATTCCGGAACCCGCTGACCTACTCACTCCATCGGCTGCATAGGATACAAGACGAATAGATGAGTTAACTACTGAATTGAGGGTAGCAAGCTGGGAGGATACTTTATCTGCTACCCCTACAGCTGCTGTACCCTGGAGGGCATCTCCAAGCTCCTTCAGAAGATCTCTCTGCAGTTTTGTGAAATGCATAAGGTAGTTCAATGACCTAAGGCCACTGACAAAAACATGGACTTCCCATACCTGTCCATCGTACGCGACTCCTTATTCGGGGGTAGGACAGATGTTGAAGTTTCCGACAACTCCTTTTTAGTGGGCACTGCCACCACCATAGCATCCACAGGTACTCCTTTGGTCACAAAAGTTTTGTTTGATGGTGCAGTAATGAATTTATTAGGCCCCCAAGGGATGGATTCCACTGAATCTGGAGCCTCCCACTCGTTTCAACAAACTAAGTCCATAAGCTCGTCGAAAGGTGGAGATACCCAGGTGGATGAAGGTCGAGATCCAAAAGACTTTAGGTATACAGATTCCTCATCAGAAGGATTTATGGGATTCCAGCCACCTCTCTGTTTTAGAATCTCAGACATTCTCAGAGGGTGACCTTGGGGACTATTCTGACTCCTCGTGGTCTGTATCTGGTGTAATGGACTCATTCTGGGAGTTGATAAACTTCCTCTTGCATAGTTTCTTCCTAGGGACCACCTTAGTGGGACACACTGAGGAGGTTTCAGAAGATAAGGTCTCACCCGATGGGGGACCCTGAGGCTTAGGGTCTCCACGTATGGAATCAAAATCCTATCACCCACAGTGTCGGGTGAAGTGTGGACAGGTGGGGATGGATGAGAGATCCCTTGTCTTGTGTGAGTAGATCCACCCTGTGAGGTAACTCGTGATGACTACCCTTGGCTAAATGCAGAAGAGGGAACCAATGCTGTCGCGTCCAAAAGGGAGTCACCCACAAGATTTTGGGAGTGTCCTGTTGAATTCTGAACAGACTTTTGGAAGGAGAGGAAGGGGAAGAAATGTATAAAGAAACATATCCTTCCAAGAAAGGGAGAGGGTGTCCACCTTCCACACCAGAGGACCTGGGACTTTGGCACAAAATAGAGGAAGCAGTCTGCTCAGAGGGGAGGCAAATAGATCTACTTGAGGAGTACCAGACTGGTGGACAATGTCCCAAAACAAATCCCTGTGAAGCATCCATTCATGGGATTGAGTTAAGGACCTGCTCAGAGTATCTTCCACAATGTTTTGACCTGAAGGGATGTAAACTGCTTGAACAGTCACTTAATACTGCATAACAAGATCTCATACTAGAAGTATCAACTGACAAAGAAGGCAAGATATTTTGTTCTTCCCTGTTTGTTTATATTCCACATCACTGTGGTATTGTCTGTGAATACCTCGAAAGGCCCTGGGGAAAAAAAACAGGAAGAAAAGCATGAAAATCTTGCACAAGAGCAGTCATCTCTTTGATATTGATGTGCTCATTCTGCTGAACAGGCGACCACACTTCCGGACCTTCAGGAAGCCAAAAGCTGCTCCACATCCCACATCTAAAGTATTTGTGAACCATTCCTGAGAGGGAAGAAGGGAATAAAAAATTCAGCACTGGATCCACCAACGAAGCTCCTTCTTGAGACAAGGAAGGAGAGGAACTACAATGTCTAGAGGATATGCATGTTGAAGCACAACTGACTTCAGAAACCACTGAAACGTTCTCATGTGGAGTTTGGCCAGAGGGAGCATTGGAATGGTGGATGTCATGAGATCCAGAGCTGTCAAACTCCCTGGCTGCAATGGAGACCAGAAAAAGAAGTTTGAAAGAAGGAAATGAGAGTTAAGGCCTTTGGAGGAGGCAGGGATGCCAGCATAGGCACCATCTGAATCCTGCACCTCAGAAAGACACGATCCTGAGAAGGAGTCAGAGAAGACTATTTGAAGTTTGTTGTGAATCCCAGGCTCTGAAGAAGGGAAATGGCAAAATGAAGATTTTGCAGAAGGATCTTTGGAGGGCATGCCTGAATTAGGTCATCCAGTACAGAAATATTTGGATTTCCTGAAGCCTGCATAAAACAATCACAGGAGCAAGGCATTTGGTGAATACCCTTGGGGCAGTAGAACAGCCAAAGGGAAAAGCGAAGAACTGAAAATGCCAGGAAGCAACAGAGAAACACAAAAACTTCCTGTAAAGAGGATGACTGGAATATGAAGATAAGCATCCTTGAGATCCGGAGACACCATATAGGCCTGAGGGAGTAAAAGAGGACACAAGAGTCTGAAGGGACAACATTTGAAATATGGGCATCTTGAGAAAAGTGTTTAGATGAGAGAGGTCTAGAACTGGTCTCTATGTACCCTCTTTTCTGGGCACTAGAAACATTCTGGAGTAAACCCCCCTCCCCCTTTGGGTCATAGACACCTCTTGAATACTACCCAGAGTCAGAAAGTCTCCAAGGTTCCTCCAGGAAAAAAAGTAGCTGTACCCAAGGAGGGTGAGGAATGCCCATAAAAAGAGGTTGGGATTTCCAGACCATGAAATACCCCTGGCAAATAATGGACAGAACCCAAAAATCCCGAGAAATCTGGAGCCAAACTGGAAGAACGAGATAAAGGTGAAGAGAATAAGGAATGTGGCTAGGAAGAGATTGATAGTCATACAGCACCTGACTTATTAGGAAAAGAAGCGGAGTAGCCTTAGCAGGAGGAGCCCGCTTGCCACTCTTTTTGCCCTTAGTAGGAGGATGAAGCTGCCTGCAAACAAAAGCTGGCTTATTGGCGTAGGTTCTCTGAGAAGTAGGCACAGAAGAGACAAACGCGTTTCAGTTCCTGTAAGGCCTTCCCCTTATCCTAGCAGCTGCTTCCCCAAACAAATGTTTATTATCACGAGCAGAATCCATCAACTTGGCCTTGACATCATCAGGTAAAGGTTGAAGCCTAAGCCAAGAATACCTAATCACTGAAGCAAAAGCAGTAGCCCTGGAAGAGGAATCTGCTGCATCATAACTACACTTGAAAGAATGACAAACCACTTGTGAGGACGTCCCCTAACAAAGAAAGAGCAAAAGATTTCTTCTTAGAATCTGGGAGATCAGAAATAAGCTGACAAGCCTGAGAAAAGAAAACAAATACAGACATATGTGTCTGATAATCAATAGCCCTAAAAGCCAAGGTAGCAGAGGTGAAAAAGTACAGTTTTGTACCTACCATAAATGTAGATGTCCGATAGGTATGCATCTGCTGTCATCACATATGGGTTGTCCTGCCTCAGACAGCCCTTCGGTTGGCCGGATTCCAAAGTCTGGGTCCGGTGTCGGCTGATGTCGCCCTTTCCCCGACGTCAGAGTGCCTGGGGTATAAAAGCGTCAGCCGACGCCATCTTCCTCAGTGTTTCTTGCCCCAGATGCCAGGTGCCCTCAAAGGAAGGCTAAATTTGGAGAAATGCAATAAATTCCAAACATGCACAGAAATATATATATATATATATATATATATATATATATATATATATATATATATATATATATATATATATATCTACATATAATAAAAATACACCATAATAGATAAACGCAGCTAGCTAAGAGAGGGAAAAGTACTCAATAAAAACCAAAGAGGGGAAGGAGGGAGTGACTGCAGATGCATACCTATCGGACATCTACATTTATGGTAGGTACAAAACTGTACTATGTCCTTCAAGGATGCATCTGCAGTCATCACATATGGGTAGAATACCATAGCCAATCTGGGGGTGGAGGATCTATGTAAAGGATGGTGTAGCTAAAATGCCCTGCAGGACTGCCATAGCAAAGCCTGCTCTGGATCTGGAATATAAAGGTAAATTGTAATGCTTGGAAAATGTATGCACGGAGCTCCATGTAGCAGCTTCTAGAATGTCCTTGGTAGCCACCCCTCTTAAGAAGGCTGTGGAGGTGGCAGTGGCTCTGGTGGAATGAGGTCTAATGTTAGCTGGCACAGTTTTTCCATGAAAGGAATAACAAAAACTAATGCAATTCCCTATCCATTTTGAAATTGTCTGTTTGGAAATTGCTTTTCCTTGTGCACCAGCAGCATATGCTACCAACAGCTGGTCAGTTTTTCTGTAGCTTTTAGTTCTGTCCAGGTAGTAGCGCAACTGTCTGTGTATGTCCAGGGTGTGCAGAAGTTTCTCCCCTTTGTTTTGTGGATTTGGAAAGAAGATAGGCAGGTGAATAGCTTGGTTTAATGAGATCCTGGATACCACCTTTGGCATAAATGAAGGAGTGGTTCGCAATGAGACTCTGTCCTGATGAAAAATAAGAAATGGCTGTACTGCCATGAGGGCCTGTAACTCAGATACTCTTCTTGCTGAGGTTATGGCCAGAAGGAAGGCAGTCTTCCAAGACAGGAACTGAAGTTCCGCAGATGCTGCTGGTTCAAAGGGAGGCAGAGTTAGTTTTTCCAACACGAAGATAAGGTCCCAAGTAGGCACTGGGGGTTTCCTTGGGGGAATGATGTTTTTAATTCCTCTTAGAAACTTAGGAGAGGATGAGAAAAGACAGGTGGATCAGTATTGTATTCTGCTGAAATTGCTGAAGCATGAATTTTAATTGAAGAGTAAGACAGGCCATTGTGGAGCATTTCTGCCAAGTATTCCAGGATATGCGCCATGTTCATCACTGTTGCATCTAGGCCCTTTGTGGTGCTCCAAGTGTGAAATCTTTTCCATTTTGCTGAATATGCCTTTCTTGTGGAAGGCCGGCGAGCTTCCATGATGATATCCTTCACTCTCTTGGATAGGTTATCCTGAGGAGGAGTCAAGGTATTTTCCAGGCTGTTAGTTGCAAGGTTTTCAGGTTGGAATGCAGAGTTTTGTAATTGTGATGTGTCAGGAGAAGTGGCCATTGAGGAAGAGGCCATGGTTTTGTGCGTGACATGCTCTTTAACAGTGGGTACCAGTGCTGTCTTGGCCACTCCGGAGCTATCAGAATCACTTTTGGCTGCTCTGTCCTGATCTTCAGTAAGACCTTGGTCATTAATGGAAGAGGTGGAAATGCATACACTGTTAGAGTTCTCCAGCTGAAAGAGAGGGCGTCCACATTCCATGCTTGTGGGTGGTATGTCCTTGAGCAGAATTTCTTCAGCTGATGATTGTGGGGGGAGGCAAAAAGATCTATGTCCGGCCTTCCCCATGATAGTGTTATCTGTAGGAAGATGTCTGGGTGCAGCATCCATTCGTGCGCATCCATGATATTTCTGCTTAAGCTGTCTGCCAGTATATTGTCTTTTCCTGGCACAAACTGGGATTGCAGCTCTATATTGAGTTTCAAGGAAAGTTCCCATAGATTCATTGCCAGTATGCAAAGAGGGTAAGAATGGGTGCCTCCTTGTTTGTTTATGTACCACATAACTGTGGTGTTGTCTGTTTTTATTAGCAGGTGGCCTTGATGCCGAAAGAGTTTGAAGGCCTCGATTGCACGTATCACTGCCAGCATTTCCTTTTGGTTTATGTGCATGCGTAGCTCCCTTTGTGACCATAGTCCTTGAATACATCTGCCCTCCATGTGTGCTCCCCAACCGTGGTCTGAAGCGTCCGTTGTAATGGTTTGGCTGGCTATTGGTTTGCTGAAGGGCAGACCCCTGTTTGACTGGCTTGCTTGAGCCCACCACAGAAATTCCTTTTGGAGGCATGGAATTAGTGGGATCAAAGTTTCTAAGCTGTGACTGTGCTGAGTCCATAAACTCCTTAGGTACCATTGTAGTTTCCTCATATGCAGCCTTGCCTGTGGAATCAGAAGAATGCAAGATGCCATGTAACCCAGGGCCTGCAGAATTTTCCTTGCAGTCAGCTGAGTTTGTCTTGTCAGATTCTTGAAGTAATCCGGTAGTTGTCTTTGTTTTTCTTCTGTGACAAAAGCCATTTGGGTGGTTGTGTCTAGATCCGCACACAGAAAAGTTATTCTTTGGGATGGAACAAGTCTTGATTTGTGAATGTTGACTGTATATCCCAAGGCCTGCAGTAGGTGGATGGCATAACTCAAGTCCTTTACCAAAGTTTGTTGGCTGTCCGCTTGTATAAGGCAGTCGTCCAGATATGGGTATATTTGAATCCCCTTAAGTCTGCAGTGTGCAATTACTGATGCCAGGCATTTCGTGAATTCTCTGGGCGCAGTAGATAAGCCAAAGGGCAATGCTGAGAATTGATAATGCTCTGAACCTGCAAGAAATCTGAGGTGCCTTCTGCAACTTTGTCTGATAGGGACATGCAGGTATGCCTCCTTGAGGTCTAGAGTCACCAGCCAAGACCCCTTGCCCAGCATGGGAAGGAGTTGCTGTAGAGTCAGCATTTTGAATTTTGGCACAATGAGATAAGTATTCAGTGCGGACAAGACGAGAATAGGCCTCCATTGATTTTCTTTTCTTGGAACAAGGAATAGTCTGGAATAAAATCCTTGGCCTTGTTCTGAAAGAGGAACCTTTTCTATAGCTTTCATTTGCGTTAAGTTGGAGATTTGTTTCAAAGCCTCTGCCCTTTGATTTGGTGGCAGGTCTGGCATGCCTTTTCTTTTTGGCAATGTGTGAAAATGGAACCTGTATCCTTTGTCTATTATTTGCAGTGTCCATTTGTCTCTTGTAATACTGCGCCAATTTTCTGAAAATAAAGAAAGCTTTCCGCCCAAAGGTGCTTCTAATTGAACCCTGGTTGGCAGAGTCAAAGCAAAGTAATTGAGTCTGTCCTTGTGTAGCAGTTGTAGGTCCTGCACTACCTCTCTGGTTGGGAGGCTGCCATTGGCATCCTCTGTACGAGCCTCTAGCTTGCCCTCTACCTCTGGCACGCCTGTTCTTGCCTCTCTGAAATCTTTCTGTGTCCGGAAAGGACCAATTCTTGGTAGGCCAATTTCTGCTGAATCTTGGTGGTTTGACTTGTAGAAAATCTTTGACTGTTTGCACAGAGTTTGCCTTTTCCTCAAATTTCTTTAAGACCTCCTGAGCAGTGGAGCCAAATAACTTTTGCTTCTCCAGTGGAGCATCCAGAAGCTTAGCTTTAACATGGTCTGGCAGAGATTGTTCCTTTAGCCAAGCATGCCTACGTATGACTGCACCTGTCATAGCTGACCTACATGAAGCTTCCAATGCATCATAACCACACTGCAAGAAATGGTTGCTAACCTGCTGGGAGTTATGTACCAGATCCTGAAGTGATTTGCGATCTAGGGGTTCAGGTGAAGACAGCTTCTTATGCAATTCATCTAACAAATGCTCTTGGTACTGTATCATATGAAATTGACAATTTAATGCCCTCATAGAAAGAGTAGCAGAAGTATACACTTTTTTACCCCATCTCTCTAAAGCCCTGGACTCCCTTTCAGAGGGGAGTGGATTTTTAGTAGTGGCAGCTGCAACCCCTTTAGGGCCCTGGGAAATAGTTTCTGGATCAGCAGAGTGGGCCTTGTAAAGAAAATGATGCGAGTCCGGGACCCTGTAGTACCTATCAGGTTTTACAGGGGCCGGAGGAAGAGTGTCAGGGGTTTTGCTAGACTCAGAGTACACATCATCAATGACATTCAAAACAGGAGGAATAGCCAAAGGTCTATGCTGAGGTAAATGCAGAAAAGTTCTTAATCTTTTCCTGGAATCAGAGAATTCCTGGCCCTGCCATTTGAAATGCTCTCTCATAGTGTGAAGGGTCTCCCCGAAGGATAGTTCTTCAGGAGGGGAGGCCGAGGGGATGGATTCCTCTGCATCAGAATCCTCGTAGGCCGAAAAAACCTCCTCCTGGTAGTCCGAGAGAGCAGAGCCATCAGAGGCCTCCTCTGAGGAGTGGGGATCAGACAGCTCAACCCTGGGCCTTTTGTCTAGAGGAGGTTGAGAGCCCCTGTCCGGATGGGGTTGAGAGCCCCTAATTAAGGAAATAAGGTCCTCTGCTAAAGTTAGAATCTGTGAGCTTGTAGAGGGTCCCTGAGGTATAACCCTGGGAGGCATAGCTTTTGTGTGTTTAGCAGCTTTAGCCCTGGTGAATGCCTTTATGGACATGGGTGCACCACGTGCTGGTGTAGTTTTGTCTAGAGGAATGGTGTCGGAAGTTTCCAAGACACTAGTTTCTGAAGGAAATTCAATAACCGACTCAGCAGGGGCCTCCGGGGCCGAGGTTGTCGGTTGAGCGGTTTCGGGGGTCGGAAGTACCAAGGACTCGGTTTCAGCCGAGACTGAGACACTATGTAGGCCTGGCCGTGGTTTCAGCGAAACCGCGTGTCGGTCATTGTCCTTCCGCTTTTGTTAAATGTGAAGTCGGAGTCTCCGACGGCATATTATGAAAAACTAGCCCCAAAAATTCCTCTGCAAACTCCGCCGATGTCTAAGAGTCGGTTGAAGGAAGCACAGGCTGAACAGGCAGAGACGTCGTGGTCTGGGCCTAGGCAGGGGAGGCAGTAAGAGTGGAAATCCTTATGAGGTATTTGTTTCCCGCAAGTTAAGCAATTATTAACTTTATCTGACATCGGCTGGGGCAAGAAAGAGTCCCCAACGGGGTACTTAGCTTTTGAAGTCTTCGGTAGCTGAATTACAGGAGCTGACCGACCGGCACTTGCGAACTGCTTCTGCTTCGGGCACCACTCGGCAAGAAAGACTGAGGAAGATGGCGTCGGCTGCCGCTTTTATACCCCAGGCGCTCTGACGTCGGGGAAAGGGCGACATCAGCCGACGCCGGACCCAGACTTTGGAATCCGGCCGACCGAAGGGCTGCCTGAGGCAGGCAACCCATATGTGATGACTGCAGATGCATCCTTGAAGGACATCCTTCTTATCCAGCCTTTCCACGGTTCTGCTTTCTTTATCAGAAGACAGTAACTTGGGCGATGGAAGCAATAGAGAGGGCTTGTCAGAGGCTACAGATTCCACTGAGGGGTCAGCAGCAGGACATTTGAACAAAATGTTACAATCCTCAGGCATCGTATAAAACCTATTGGCTTCTTGGGAGCAGGGGGCACAGAATCAAGAACTTGAGAGGCACTGGAAAAAGCATCCAACAAAGCAGCCAAAACAGGAGGAATAGCAGAAGGTTTCAGAAATTCCATCTGCAGCAACTCATAGTACCCCTTATAGATTTCAGAGACCTGAGCACAATCCCATTTAAAAAAATTCATTATCCTGGACACTGTGCCCCCAAAGGAAATTTCTTCAAAGGGAGTATCAGGACTATTAGATTCCTCTTCCTCTGATCCACAGAAAAAAGGAAAAGGAATTCAGGAAGAGTATGCAAGGGATTCCTCATCAGAATCCTGCTCCCTGGGCCTTTTAAAAGGAGTAGAGGACCAAGGGGGAGCTGGAACAGAACCCTCTGAAGAGGTTTCAATGCCATCAAAGCATTAAACAAACCCGGAGTAAAGGCCTACCACTGACTGTAGATTCTTAGGAGCAGTATCAACATACTTAGTTTTTTTTTTTGTTTCTTCTTTAAAGGAATGCTTGCCCTATAAAACCTAGAAAGCTCTGACCCAGGACAGCATTCAATAACATTAGTAGGAACTTCTTTCCTAATTAAGATTTGCGGAACATCCCTAGACCCCTCAGAAGTAATCAACTGTGGTGCCCCCTGAATGTCTGAAAAGTACAGTTGTGTACACTTACCATAAATGTAGATGTTCAAGTGTATTCACTGTTGCAGTCATTACATTTGGGTAATCTGCTGGCAGGTTGGCCTCAGTCGGCCTGATTAAAGTCTTGGGTCCTGCGTCGGTTGCTGTCCCTTCTTCAATGACGTCAGGTCGGCAGGGGTATAAAACATGCATCCGACACCATTACATCAGTTTTTCTTGCCCCAGATGTCAGGTGCCCCGTAATGGGGGGCAAATAAAATTAAAAACACAAAAATATACCTCCAACCAAAAGCAAATTCACCAAAAAGGCTTTTGAGCATAGTAAAAGAACATAGAGGCCAGAGAAAGGTAGGGGGCTGGAGGGAGGGTAACCAAGACTCCAACAGTGAATACACACATCTACATTTATGGTAAGTGTACACAACTGTACTATGTTCTTTGTGTTTCACTGTTGCAGTCATTACATTTGGGTAGATTCCCAAAGCATTGGTTGGGAGGAGGAGTTTACACAGCATTAGGGCCAGCTATAAGGCCTTGCAAGACAGCAGTGGCAAAGCCAGCTCTGGATTTAGAGAAAATTGGTAAATGATAATGCTTGGTGAAAGTATGTACAGAACTCCAGGTAGCAGCTTCTAGAATATCCCTGGTAGGAACACCTCTGAGAAAGGCTGCAAAAGTAGATGCAGCCCTGGTGGAGTGAGATCTGATCCCCTGGGGGATAGGTTTTCCATGGTGCTTATAGCAGAAATTAATGCAATGGCTTATCCATTTATAAGTGGTTTGTTTTGAAATAGCCTTCCCCTCTGCCCCTGCAGCAAATGCTACCAGCAATTGTTTAGATTTTCTTTGAGATTTAGTCCTGTCCAAGTAGAATCTAAGTTGTCTATGCACATCCAAGGAATGCAGAATCCGTTCCCCTTTGTTCTGTGGGTTGGGAAAGAAGGTCGGCAAATGAATGGACTGATTAAAAGCCACACTGGAAACCACCTTGGGCATGAAGGATGGATTGGTCCTCAGAGATACCCTGTCCGCATGAAAGACGATGAAAGGCTCCACTGCCATAAGGGCCTGTAATTCAGATATCCTTCTAGCTGAAGTGATTGCTAAAAGGAAGGCTGTTTTCCAAGAAAGAAATTTTAAGTCTGCAGTAGCAGCTGGCTCGAAAGGAGGTAGAGTGAGCTTCTCCAAAACAAAGTTAAGGTCCCAGGCAGGGGTAGGAACTCTCCTGGGTGGTATCAAGTTCTTTGCCCCTCTGAGATACTGCTTGAGCAGGGGATGAGAGAAGAGGGGTGGTTCTGTGTTATAGTGAGCTGAAATAGCTGAAGCGTGGATTTTAATAGAGGAAAAAGACAGGCCCTTGTGAAGCATCTCAGTTAAGCACTGCAAAATATGAGGTAAATTCGGAGCTGCTGTCCTCCCCACTAAAGATCGGTGCCAGGCACAGAATCTTTTCCATTTGTCAGCATAAGATTTTCTAGTATTAGGTCTTCTCGCCAACAAGATGACATCCATCACAGGTTTACTGAGGGATGATAAGGGTGAATTTAAGTGATTAGCCAGGCTGCAAGGTTTAATGTTGGAAGCTGAGGGTGCAGAAAATGGTTCTCCTGCTGCGACAGCAAGGAAGGGGTCTGAGGCAGGTGCCATGGAGATATTTGTGACATACTGCACAGGAGTGGGTACCAGTGTTGACGTGGCCAGTCTGGAGAAATCAAAATCATTCTTGGTTTGTCCTGTTTGACTTTTAGCAGAACTTTGGAGAGCAGAGGCAGAGGGGGAAAGGTGTAGACTGATACATTTTTCCAGCTGAAGGACAGAGCATCCACTTTCCAGGCTTCTTTGTGGGGAGTCCTTGTGCAAAACTTGTCCAACTGGTAGTCCTGGGGGGAAGGCAAATAGATCTATGTCTGGGCTCCCCCATTTGCTTGTCAACATGTTGAAAATCCGTGGTTCAAGTTTCCACACGCGTGGGTCCATGATATTTCTGCTTAGTCCGTCTGCCATTGTATTCAATTTTCCTGGCAGGAATGGAGCTTGTAGTGCACTTGGTAGCTCAAGGCTGTGTTCCACAATGCCATGGCTAGTCTGCAGAGGGGGTAAGAATGTGTACCCCCCTGCTTGTTTATGTACCACATAACCGTGGTGTTGTCCGTCTTTACCATTAGTTGTCCTGGAAGAATGTAGTCCTTGAAGGCTGTCAGAGCATTCTGTACAGCTAACATTTCTTTTTGATCGATATGTAGGTGCATTTGATTTGGGTTCCATTTGCCCTCAATGCACTTTCCTGACAGGTGAGTCCCCCATGCATAGTCTGATGCATCTGTAGTTAGGGTTTGGGCAAGGGGTAGTGTGAATGGCAGTTCCTTGTTTTGGTGGCAGGCCTCTGCCCATCATAGGAATTCCAGGCGTAGGCAAGGTATAATAGGAATCATTGTTTCCAGGCTGTGACAATGTTGACTCCACAGACTTTTTAAGTACCACTGTAGTTTCCACATATGCAGTCTTGCATATGGAATTAGAGGAATACAGGAGGCCATGAACCCCAAGGATTGCAGCTTGCAGATATAGCAGGGTTTTTTTGGCCACTTGTTTGAAGTAAGTTACCAAATGAATTTGCTTCTCTGGCATGAGGAAAGCCATCTGGGCAGTTGTATTCAAGCTTGCACCCAGGAATGTAATCTGTTGAGAGGGTACCAGTTGTGATTTTGTTTCGTTTATGGTGTATTCCAGACAAGTTAGAACCATTTTTACAAACGCCAGATGATTTAGAAGTATGCCCTGGTTTAGTTTAGTGCCTGAATTTGACAATCGTCCAGGTATGGATATATTTGAATATTTCTTTGCCTGCAAAATGCAATAACTGGAGCCAGGCACATTGTGAATACCCTGGGCCCAGTAGACAAGCCAAAGGGCAGTGCAGAGAACTGATAATGCAAGTAGCCTGCTTTGAAGCATAGGTATCTTCTGCAAGATTCCGTGATTGGGATGTGCAGGTATGCTTCTTTTAAATCTAGAGTTGCCAACCAGGCATTTTTGCCTAGCATAGGAAGTAACTGGTGAAGAATCAGCATCTTGAATTTTAGAATGTCCAGAAAGGTGTTTAGAGTAGACAGGTCCAGAATTGGATGCCATGATTTGTCTTTTCTGGGTACCAGAAAAAGCCTGGAATAAGAACCCTGTCCCTTTTCCTCTTCTGGTACTGGTTGAATAGCCCCCATGTTTAAGAGGGAAAGTACTTGTTTTTGAGCCTCTGCCCACTGATTTAGGGGCAGGTCTGACCACCTGTTTGGTGTCGGCAACGTGTGGAAATGAAATCTGTATCCCTGGAACACTATATTTAAAACCCATTTGTCCTGGGTTATGAGTTCCCAAGTTCTTTGCATGAAGAGCAATCTTTCCCCCCAAAGGAGCGGCTCAAAGGTAAGTGCTTGGTTATTTTGAAAGGACGTCATTGAGGCTGTTTACTATGGGGAGTGTCTTGTTATTTCTAGATTTGGAAGTGGAGCCCCCCCCCATTGCTTAGTTCTGAGAGTCCTCTGGGACTGAAACCTGGTGTTTTTGGTGTGTCTGGGTTTGGCTTGAGAGGATCTGGAAGGAGCTGGAAAAGACCAATTCTTAGTAGGCCAGTGCCTACTAAATCTCGGAGGTTGCACTTGTAAGAAATCTTTAACAGTTTGCATAGATTTAGCTTCATCTTCCATCTTTTTTAGAACTTCTTCAGCCTTATTGCCAAACAGGCGGTCCTGATTTAAAGGAGCATCCAACAATTTAACTTTAACATAATCAGGCAAAGATTGCTCCTTAAGCCAAGCATACCTTCTAAGCACAGACCCAGTAACAGCAGCCCTGCACGAGGCCTAAAAAATCCAAACCACATTGCAAAGTATGTTTTCCATCTTGTTCAGCAGAATGCAATAAATCCTGTAAATACTTATTTTCCACACAGTCAGGAATCAACATTATTTTCTGTTTAAGCAGTCCAGTAATATGCTGTTGATATTTTAACATATAAAATTGGCAGTTTAAAGCCCTGATTGCCAAGGTTGCAGAAGTATAAACCTTCTTACCTCATCTATCCAGCACCCTTGAGTCTCTATCAGAAGGGGTAGGATTTTTAGCAATAGAAGCCTTAATGCCCTTGGGCCCCTGAGAAATGGTTTCTGGATCTGCAACAGGATTTTCGAAAAGGAACTTGTGGTACTCAGGAACCCTGTAGTATCTGCTAGGTTTACTAAGAGCCGGAGGCAGGGAATCAGGGGCCATACTGGATTCCAAAAACACATCAACAACAATGTCTAGTACAGGAGGTATAGCCAAAGGCCTATGCTGAGGTAGAAGAAGGAAATCCCAAAGCCTCTTTTTTGAATCAGAAAAAGCCGGACTTTCCCAGTGGAAATTCTCCCTTAAGGTATGTAGTTTCCCCAAAAGAAAAATCCTCAGGAGGGGAAGCAGAAGGAATGGAATCCTCTGCATCAGAATCCTCATAAGTAGGTATGGACAAATCCAGGTCATTAGAAGAGTCAGAAGAAACAGAAACCTGATCAGAAGATTCATAATCAAGCTTAGCCCTAGGCCTCTTAGAGGGGGGGGGTTGACTACCCCTGATTACAGTAAGTAGATCTTCAGCCATTTTGATCATTTGTTTTTTTAGGCATAGGGGCCTGAACATGTGGCCTGGGCATTGTGTTTTTTAGACATAGATCGAGATTTAGGCCTTAGTAATGAAGGCGGAGTCTATTTAATATGCAGGTCTTTAGGCCTGAATACACCCTCAGAAGCTGGTGCCTGCACAGCGGTTCCAGACCCATCCAAGGTAGAGACATCCACGGGTTCCATAGGTGAAGCATCTCGCGGCATACCGAACTCAAAATGGGTGTCAGTAGAGGCCTGCAAATTAGAAGTAATGGGTATCAGGGGCTGCGAAAGCACCTCATTGAGTACCGGCGAACTGGCGACTGGCTTAGGAGAAGCGTCGTCGGCAGTTTTGGACCTTGGCGGCCTGTCTCTGTATTTATTTTTGCATTTTTTTGGAATCCCGGTAGTCGGATGGCTAACCGACGACATTTCTGGATAATTAAACTGAGAACCGAAATACTTAAGAGGCAAAAATGTACCGCCGACGGATAGTGCGCTGATTAAATAAAGCACAAAACAAAGAGTAAAGTACGTTATGGTCAGGGCCTAGGCAAGGAATACAGTACGAATGAAAATCTTTGTGAGGTATTTGCTTTCCACAAGTAATGCAATTATTAACTTTTACTGATATCGGTAAGGAGCAAGAAAAAGTTTCCCCAATGGGGTACTTAGCTTTAAGTTGAAGACTTCGGTTCTGAAACTTGAAAATGGAAATTTCAGGAGTCGGCCGACCGGCACTTGCGAACTGCTTCTGCTTTGGGTACCACACGGCCCGGCAAAAAAGACTGATGTAATGGCGTCAGATGCATGGTTTATACCCCTGACGGCCTGACATCATGGAAGAAGGGATAGCAACCGACACAAGACCCAAGACTTTGTTAATCAGGCCAACTGAGGGAAACCTGCCAGCAGATTACCCAAATGTAATGACTGCAACAGTGAAACATGAAGAACATCGGACACCTGCAAAGCCTCATCAGATGTGCTGAAAGCAGGATCCCCACTGACCTCTAACCCGGTCACAGCAGAAGAATCCAACAACAAAGTCAGGCAAACCTCCAGGTTCTCACTGACCTTAGGAGAATCATCCAGCAGAGGCTGGACAATGGAAGATTCCAGTCAGTCTTTTAACCTTCTTCCCCAACGGCTGATCCTTGGGGTGGGAAATTCCTTCCCTGGCATCATTGGCGAAAAGCTTAAGTTGCTGATTCTCAAGATACAAAGCAGGGGAAGAAAGCCTACTATGCAGAGTCTTCATTATGAAAGCCTAACAAATAGAACATGTCACATGGTCATGAGAGGCTCCTAGGCAAAATAAACACTTATCATGGTGGTCTTTATAAGTAATCTGTCTCCCTCACTGGCATTTACCTTTCCTGGATGACAATAAGCCTCAGAAGTAACAAGAAATCACGAAAAAACAAAACAAGTTATGTACTCACCATAACTTTCCATGTGAGTTGTTCCATCTCAACTTCATTCTTCACTGATGGGCCCGGAGCCAATCCTCAGCTCCGACACCGCTGTTTAGCAAAGCTCAAAGATTATCAGTAGTTCACGACCAAGCCCCTTATCCCATGATGCATTGCTGGAATTACCTCAGATCTTGTTTGCTGTATGTACCATATCCTAGTAAGAGGACTAATCTCCCCAGACAAGAAGAAACATTGAATAACCAGGATGAAGTCAGTCTCCAGGTCAACTGTCAGCCAGGTGGGGGAAGGAGGGAGGGATGTGAGAATGAAGGCGAGATGGAAAAATTCACATGGAATGTTATGGTGAGTACATAACTTCTTTATGTGAAGTTGTTCAACCTCACCGTTCATTCTTCACTGATGGGTAGCGTCCCTAGCACCCTAAATCCTGGGTGGCTCATGGGAGTACATTTTTCAGGACCATAGAACCAAAGGAAGCCCTGCAAAGGAAGTCCTGTCCCTGGAGGCCTTGTCCACTTTGTAATGAGTGATAAAAGTGTGAGGCTTAGACCACGTGGCTGCAGCACAGATATTGTCAAGAGGTAACTTGGCTTGAAAGGCCGAAGAAGTAGAGGCTGCTCTGGTTGAATGTGCCTTCACTTTATGCAACAAAGACCTATTAGCAGATGAGTAAGTGTAGGTGATACAATCTGAAAGCCACTTGGAAAGGGTTGTTTTAGCCACTGGTCTACCTTTTCTGGCTTCAGAGAATGAAACAAAAAGCTGGTCTGACTTTCTGACTTTTGTTCTGTCCAGATAATATTTAAGCTGTCTGTGAACATCAAGTTTGTGCAGCGTGTATTTTTCCCCAACCATACCAACAAATTAGAAAACGGGCAACTCAATAACTTGATTGATGTTTGTCTCAGAACATACTTTAGGCAAAAAAGAAGGGTTAGTCCCAAGGGATACTCTGTCAGGATGAAAAATCATATAGGGAGGCTTGATAGATCATGCCTGAAGCTCTGACACTCTGCGGGCAGAAGTAATGGCCACTAGAAAAATAGTTTTCCATGACAGAAACTTGAACTCACAAGAAGATGCTGGTTCGAAGGGAGAAAGAATAATACGGGAAAGCATGAAATTCAAGCTCCAGGGAGAATAAGGAGTCTTCACTGGAGGTCTCATGTGAAAAGTACCTTTGAGGAAGGCCTTGGATAACTGGTGTTGCATAATATTCAGTCCATCAGTACCTAGATGTAAATTAGATATAGCTGCTAACTGGACCCTAACGGTAGCAGCTGCAGTTCCTTCATGAAAAATCTCAGTCAAGAATTCTAGAATGGATGACAATGGAGCTTGGTAAGGATCAAGGTTTTTGTTAGTAGCACAAATGGAAAATCTTTTCCACTTACTACGATACAATTTTCTGGTGGAAGGTTTGTGGGAAGCCAACAAAATTTGACTTGTTTCATCTGAAAGATTATGAAGCCTGGCTATATGGGGAACTGGAGCAGCCAAGCAGTTAGTTTCGGTGACTGCAAGGAAGGATGGAGGTCCCCTGATGGGTGTGTCAGAAGGTCTGGGGTCCAGGTTCCATGGATCCTCCAAGAGATGATGGTAAGGAAATGGAAACCAAATCTGCCGAGGCCAATGAGGGGCTACAAGAATGACAGCCCTTCCCAGCGACTTTGCTTTCTGTAAAAATCTGGGAATTGGGGGAAATGCATAGAGGAGACCTGGGGGCCAATTGTGTATGAGTGCATCCCTCGGG
Source organism: Protopterus annectens (assembly GCF_019279795.1). Lineage (NCBI taxonomy): Eukaryota > Metazoa > Chordata > Ceratodontiformes > Protopteridae > Protopterus > Protopterus annectens. The sequence continues at coordinate 1,754,590,896 of NC_056725.1, forward strand.
GGGGTTCTCCCGCTGGGGGGATCACGGCAAAGTAGCTTCTGCATTTGGTGTTGATGTGGCTGGCAAAAAGATCGCAGCAAGGCTGGCCCCATTTGCAGAAAATCCTGACTGCAATCTCCTGTTTGAGGGACCACTCGTGTGGCAACAATATTGCCCTGCTCAGCTTGTCCACTATCATGCTGGATCTCCCCGGGATGTGCGTTGCCAACAGAAAGCGCTGGGATGACACAGCCTACTGCCAAACTCTGAGGGCTTCTCGGCAAAGGGGGTAAGACTTGGTCCCGCCCTGTTTGTTCAAATACCAGACCACTGACATGTTGTCTGTCTGCATGGCAATTGTCCCTAGAGGGAGACCGTCTGGAAAGTACTGCAACCCCAGAAGTACCGCTCTCATCTCTAGATCCATCCATGTGCCTTGGGCAGTCTTTCCCTGAAAATGCCCCCCCTCCACCCCACCCTATCAGGGAAGCATCCGTGGTCACAGTGGCTACTGGAGGGGGAAGTACAAAAGGGCGTCCTGTTGTGACATGTAGAGACGTCAACCACCAGTGAAGATCCCTCTTGCAATAGTTTGTAATCAGAATCATATGGCTCATTGGCAACTCCTGGAAAGACCATTGAGTGAACAGGAGCCATTGAAGAATCCGCATATGCATCCTGGCTAATGGAATGGCTAAAATTGCTGCCGCCATCAAACCTAGTACTTTCAAGACCTCTGCGGCTGGAGCTCTGTTCTTTGAAACTAGTGAAATGATGTGTTGGCGAAGAATTGATACCCTTTCGACTGGAAAACGTAGAGTGGTGGTTGACATGTCTAACTCTGCCCCTATAAAGACGATATGCTGTGATGGTGACAAGGCAGACTTTTTGAAGTTGACCGTCGTAATGCCTAAGTGGTTGCAGAGTGTCAGAGTGGATTCTGTTGCCTGAATCAGTTGATGCCTGTTGGTGGAGGTAAGGAGCCAATCGTCTAGGTACAAAAACACCTGGAATCCTAGATGCCTCAGGTGAGCTGTGACCACTGCCATACATTTGGTAAACACTCTGGGGGGCTATAGTGAGACCAAAGGGCAGGGCTCGACTGGTAGTGACTGGTTCCCAGCCGGAAACGCAAATGATCTCTGGATGGTCTGGCCATTTATATGTGGTAGCACACATCTTTGAGATCGATCGAGCATATCCAATTGTCCTTCCCCAAAAAGGGGAGCATGGACTGAAGCGTGCCCATCTTAAACTTCTCTTTTTTTACAAATTGGTTCAGTCTGCTGAGGTCCAAAATGGGTCTCCAGTCCCCTGTTTTCTTTGGAACCAAAAAGAACCTTGAGCAAGTTCCGAATCCTATTTGGTCTGCTGGGACAGGTTGGATGACTTTCTAGCAACTTGCGGACCTCCATGGTTGTTTGTTCCCTGTAACTGGGTGGAACGTCTGGGATTCTTTTGATGGGAATGGGTGGAGAGGAGAACTGTATGAAATGCCCTCTGGAAATGATGCTTTGTACCCATCTGTCATTTGTGATATCTAACCAGGCTTCTGGGTACAAAAGATAAGTAACCCCCGACCGCCTCCAGAGCAGGGCAGTCAGGCCTCCTCTCAGGAGCGCTGGTAGGGTTGGCCAGAGAAATGATCTCAGTCACCCTGGTGTTGCGGACCCCCTCTGTCATGAGGATGGCATCTTCCATTACTACCCCCACCTCTGCCCCTGGAGGGGGGTTCTCCATGCGTGTCCTGAAAGGCTCCTTGGGCTTTTCGGAACCACATCTTCCCTCCCCTTTGGCCTTTGGGAAAAGACTGAGTAGGGGGTGGAAAAATGGACTCCGATGGCAGGCAGAATCTTTCCCTCCTGTTAACACCTGCTCAATGTTTCCTGTACATTTGGCCCAAACAAGGATGAGCCGTCAAATGGGGTGTTTACAAATGAAAACTTGAAAGGCTCCGCAAAGGAATAGAGGCGCATCCAGGCATGCCTGCAAAGAGCAATCCCTGTACCAGCAGCCCTACTCGAACCATCAGCCGCATATGATATGAGACACATGGACGAGTTCACAATGGAATTAAGGGTAGTAAGTTGGGCCGAAACTTTGTCAGAGACGCCGGCAGCTACAGTACTCTGAAGAGAATCTCCCAGCTCCTAAAGGAGATCTCTTTGCAGTCTGGTGAAATGGGTCAGATAGTTCAGTGATCGCAGAGTGAAAGTTGCTGAACTGAACATGCATTTCCTATATCTATCCATGATCCTGGACTCTCTGTTAGAAGGATGGATAGACACAGAAGTTTTTGACAATTCCTTCTTTGTGGCCGCCGCCACTACTATGGCATCAACAGGAACTCCTTCAGACAAAGGATTTATCGACAGGGGCAGAAATTAATTTATTGGGCGTCAAGGGGACAGGCTCCATGGACTCTGGCGGCTCCCACATCCTAAAAGAGACCAATTGCTTAAGCTCATCGTAGGGTGGAGACACCCAGGAGTTGGAAGGTTAAGACCAGAAAGCCTTCAGAAGAACAGACTTATCCTCAGTAGGGCTTTTGGACTGTCAATCACCCCTCTGCCTAAGGATCTCAAGTATCTCCGCAAAGGAGATGTCCTCAGAGGGGGATGGTGGGGACCCTTCTGACTCCTCCAAGTCGGTGTCAGATGTCAGGGACTCCTGTGGGGAGTCGAAGTGCCTCCTCTTGCACAGTCTCTTTCTGGGTCCTTCCTCTCAGAAGAGCAGGGAGCATCCAGTGGGGCTACCTGAGGCTCTGGGTCTCTACCCTTGGGATGACCGATGGAAGCAGAAGTGGACACAAGCACTTTAAGGGAAGCCAAACCTGATGATGAGGAAGTCTTTGGAGACAACACCAGCCTCAGGACTTCGAAAGCATCACAGCTCCGATGAGAAGGAGTCAACGGACCCGAAGGGACCGCGATCCCCTCCAGCACTGATGCCATGGGCTCCGAGCCCGAGGTAAGAGCTGAGCTCACCCGAGCCAAAGCCCTGAGAGGAAGAGTCAGCACTGACAAGTCAGTGCGACTATCCTCCCCAGATCAGACAGGAGAGCGTCGGCTCCTAGCTTACCCGTTCGGCACCGAGGATGTCCGACCAGATGGTGCCGATGATACTGGAACAGCTGTCGGCTCCAAAGGTTCTACAATCATCAAGTCGGCCTCCTCCGGCTCCGAAGGACCGGTACGGCTCGGAGGAGAATTAGTCAAGTCAGGAAGTGTGGTCTTCGGTTCAGACGCCCGGGTCGGAGCAGACAACAATTTAGATAGGCCTGGTGCCGTTAAAAGCTTCTGTACCAGTCGATCCATGTCCGAATCAGAAAGGCTAACCAATGACCAGGAAGAAAGCACAGATGGTGCCGACTGGAGAAGTGGTGAAGAGGGAGTCTCTGAGACCGGTACCAAGCCAGAGTCCCAGCTCCGAAAAGAACAGATTGTTGGCTCCGAAGGCTGTGGAGCCAAAGTCACAGAATATTCCACTTTTTTTAATTTTTTTTATTTAGACTCTGAGGAAGATTTAGAGGATTTTGATGATTTGCTGGCACCATCCTGGTCAGACAAAGCTTCTACAAAGGGGTGCTTAAGGATACCTTGAACTATGAGTTTCCTCTTCCCCTG
>NC_056725.1:1754595000-1754689107 GCF_019279795.1 Protopterus annectens
GTAAGGGGATTCCATGGAAAGTGTCATCACAGGTTAACCAAAAGTAAGAACGTACCAATTATATATGACATTAGGGCCCATTCTCTGTGGGTGTACAAGTGGGAAGAATCCCAAGCAGTAAAATACCCCCAAGGAGACATAATTTGGGATGGCCAAAAGATGAAGGCTCAGAAAGTAGTGTCTTGTAACAGTTATGTAGCAAAGGAGGTCTGATGCCTGTAATCAAGTCTGCTCAACATTGCTTAGTAAAACTGCAAGCTGACAGCTAGGAAGAGCCACTGCTAAAATGTACAAAATGGCAAAAGTCTTGAAGCAAACACAGGAAGCAACCATATCCTGGTGCAGTGGCCTTTTAACAGCAGCAACATTTAAAGGATGCTTCACTGTCTGATGGTAAAAGGTAATGCAGTTCATAATACCTGAAGTGGGTTTGCTTGGCAACTGCCAAATCCATGCTCCTTGGGGCAAAATAAATTAACAGCCTTCTGTAACTCATATATTCACTTCATGTAGAAAATAGGGCGACAGTGTACATTCAAAGTATGAGGAGGAATGGGAGATGACAAAAGGAACAAGCAGCTGTACAGAGTGGTATAAGGAGAACTCAACATCACTTTATGGAGAAAAATATGTCAGTCTTAACTGACACATGATTCTTGTGAATAGTGACGTATGGATCTCTACAGACAAGGGACTGAAAATCAAAGATCCTCTGAAGAGAAACCATAGCCTACAACAGAAGCATCTTCCAAGAAGAAACTTCAAAGCTGATCAAGTGATGTGATAAAATATTCGACAACCAAGCTTGTCAGTAATAAAACTCAAGTCCCAGCATGTAAGATTGGGACAGACAGACAGAATTAGCTGAAGCATACATTATGACTATGTAATAAAGGAGAAACAATCCTTGCAACTGTCTAAGAGAAATCAGAAACACTTGCTTAAGGAATGAATAGGGGGTGGCAAAGGGTGCTTCTCTCCAGTATAATGAACCTCTACCACCTGGTAGAGTATGCTTAAACAGGAAAGCTTTCTAGTATCTATGATCACTTCTTACACTCTGGCCAAATGGTCTACTAGAGCCAACTGAACTAAACTCTGGATCTTGCAGTTAGTGCAGAATTAACAATATGAGCTACTGGGCACAGGCAACTGAAGTTCTATTAGCTGCTTCAGTACATGTAAGGAGCTGGCTGGTCAGGATGGAAGTAAGCATCCACTACTAGCTTGCCCAATTCAGGGGACATGAAGGCTTTTCCGGCCTGCCACATGGGTGATGTACAGCAGTTGAGCCTACCAAAACTGTTCTGTTTGAGTGCACCAAACTACAAACACAGGACTACTCTGTATGGGAAGGCATACATCTCATCATAATGGTTGACATTTATGCAAGACTGCAACATTACTGGGGTTGGAGAAGATTCCCTTTTCCCTGGTACTGCACAATCCCAGAGTGAAGATTTATAGTAGAGCTCAGAAGAGCTGCTAAAGGGAGAAGATAGGTGTGATTCCAGAGGGAGAGGGTAGGGCATCCCTCCAAGACCAGCAAGCTGGCCCACTTCCTACCACTTGACATACCGGAAAAGGAGGGCAGATGGGGAGTCCCAGGCAGGAATGAATGGGCCTTAGGGCTGAGCTCTCAGCTAGCCTGGGATTGTCTCCTTCCAATTCCCCCATCTCCTCGAATGAATGGGCCAAATGGGTACAGGCAGAGCAGCCAACTGGTGAAGTCCTATGGTTAGCAAAAAGAATATGAGCTATGATTGAGCTGCTTTAGAGTTCAGGGTTTGGTTGTCTGAGCTACCATTTGTTTACTGTGGGACTCTCAACAAGTCATTTACCCATGAAGTGCTCATGGGCAGAGTCGAAAAAGATCCATGTGGATCAGTGTTGTACCCCAGTTAAATAAAACAAATAAAAAAATTGAAATAAAAATAAATACAATAGATCATAAGTCACGTCACACAGTGCAGCCAGTTGTTGTCCTTGCTGAGTGGAAGGGAGACTGGCTTGTACACAGACGGTACCCTGTACTACTTAATAGGGACCAATGAGCCTGAAACCATATTCAACTCAGCCAACAAGGGGTAAGGATAATTTTATTTTTCTTCTGTGAATTTTGAAATTACATGCTGAATCAAAAGGGAATAGTGAAAAGTTTACAAAACTATCTCCAGTTGTGGAAAGGAAAACTTGTCCCCTGTCAGTGTTTCCTTGTCCTCAGCAATGAGCAAAAGAAAAGGACAACTTTTTCCTGAGTGGTAAGCACTCCAACTTTTGGGTGTCTAAATCTCAGAAGATCCCAACTAGACACAAATTCTGAATCCTCAACGTCAAGACAGGATTGAATGAGAGGCTCAATGAGTCTACCAGTATGTTCACCTCTCCTGGAATATGAATGGTTTAAAGAAAGTTGCCACCTGCCCATGGTCCAGTGCCAGAGCAGCATCACCTCTTTAAAACATGGGTGGGCTTCACAAACTAACAAAGTGCATATTGCCACTAGCTTTTAATCACAGGAAAGGAAGTTCTACCTTGACTTCAGTGAGGACTGTAAATCATTTAAGTCTGAGCAGCAAAAGTCAAACTCAGAAACAGATGCTGAGCAGGCAATGAATCTGCTGCCACTGGCACCTCATTCCCCACTGCAACACCCACACCCTCTCCATGCAAAAGGAACAATTAAGTCAGCGGTCTGAAGCATATACAGAAATCAGGAAGATCTGAGTCTGGACCCTCTACAGCAGTCTCACCCAAGCTGCCAAAAACATGACCTTTTCTGCCTATCCCCAGTAGAAATGAGCAACACAAGAGAATATCCATCTCTGTATGGATGAAAGCATTCATCTATCAGGCAGAACTTTTCTCATTCTATGGAGACCGCCAGAGAATAAACTATGGGCAGCTCACTCCAGGGAGACTACCAAGGATTCTCCCAATAGGCTCATCACAAACCCATTATCTAGACAGGAGAACATATGAAGTTCATTCTCCTGCAAGGTCTCTGCCACAAACAACACACTTATAAACACATCTGGTACAGAAGACAAACTAAATGGTAGTATTTGGCACTCACAGTTATCCCGTCTTTCTTTTTAACAGTTTTTCCCCATTGTTAGAACCACATGTATGAAACAGCAGCCATACATGTGGAATCCTCATTATAGGAAAATAAACTGCACTGCTGACAAAAACAAGGTAGTCACTTTACTGCCGTTCCAAGTCAATTGCAACCAAAGAAAAAAAAAATCTCTCACAATTACTTAAGTTTTAAACAGCTGGTCATCTTGCAGGACATGTATCCCATTTTTAGTAAAGGTGCACTAGACTCAAATACAGCAGTAAATACAAACTATTTTCACACAACAAATAAAATTAACAGCTTGAAAATGTTATGAAGAAACTCACATTTTTCTAGTTTAAATCTTGCAACAATGATATTAACAGAAGGCATTATGTCTTTCTGTTGCGGTTTTATTTCCAAACCCTTAAAGGAAAAAAGCAACACTGTATTTCATTCTCCAAAAAAAAAAAAAACTCATTGCCTACATTAGCTGCATGTTACAAAAAGTAAAGTGCATGGTTATATAAAGGCAATGTCAGGAAAAACAAATATTTGCTGGAGCATCCAAATTATCTGTGAATGCTACAAGTCTGTCCCCTTATCCTTTTTCTCAGTATGCATACAGACATAGCCTCATACCCCTTTCCAAAATAATATATGACACTGGTGTAATGCAGTATGCATAAATAAAGTACAGTTGTGTACACTTACCATAAATGTAGATGTTCGAGTGTAATTCACTGTTGCAGTCATCACATTTGGGTTATCTGCCTGCCGGTAGCCCTCAGCCAGCCTGAATACCAGAGTCTTTGGATTTCTGAGTCGGATGCTGTTACTTCTTCCATGACGTCAGGTCATCAGGGGTAAAAAACATGCAGCAGACACCATTACATCAGTTTTTCTTGCCTCAGATGTCAGGTTCCCCCACAACAGGAAGCAATTATATGGTATGGTACACCCCCATCAAAAAGCAAATACACATGATAAAATATATACCAAACAAGAAGAAAAGGTAGAGCCAAGAGAAGTCAGGGGGCTGGAAGGAGGGTAACCAGGACTACAACAGTGAATACCAACATCTACATTTGTGGTAAGTAAACACAACTGTACTATGTTCTTCGTGTTTCACTGTTGCAGTCATCACATTTGGGTTGATTCCCAAAGCTAAGGAAGGGAGGAGGTAGTTAAAGAGCATTAAGGCCAGCTATTAAGCCCTGCAACACTGCTGTGGCAAATCCAGCGCTGGATTTAGAAAAGATAGGCAGGTGGTAATGCTTGGTGAAGGTATGTACAGAGCTCCAGGTAGCAGCTTCCAGGATGTCCCTAGTAGGGACTCCTCTGAGAAATGCCGTAGAGGTAGATGCAGCCCTGGTGGAATGTGATCTTATGCCCTGTGGGGTAGGTTTTCCATTGTGCTTGTAGCAGAAATGAATGCAACGGGCTATCCATTTGGAAATGGTTTACTTTGAAATGGCCTTCCCTTCTGCCCCTGCAGCAAAGCCAACTAAGCTGAGAGGCTTAGTCCTGTCCAAATAGAATCTAAGTTGTCTGTGCATGTCCATAGAGTGCAGTATATGCTCCTCTCTGTTTTGTGGATTAGGGAAAAAAGTAGGCAAATGAATGGACTGGTTTAGGGCCACACTAGACACCACCTTGGGCATAAAGGAAGGATTAGTCCTGAGGGAAACCCTGTCCGCATGGAAGATAATGAACGGTTCCACTGCCATGAGGGCCTGTAATTCAGACACTCGTCTTGCTGAAGTGATGGCTAGAAGTAAGGCCGTTTTCCAAGAAAGAAATTTCAACTCTGCTATTGCAGCTGGCTCAAAAGGGGGGAAGAGTGAGATTTTCCAATACAAAGTTAAGGTCCCAGGCTGAAGTGGGAGCTCTCTTGGGGGGGTCTTACATTTTTGGCCCCTCTAAGGAATTGTTTTAGCAAGGGGTGAGAGAATAGGGGTGGCTCAGTATTATAATGTGCTGAAATGGCAGAGGCATGAATCTTAATTGACGAGAAGGACAGGCCCTTGTGGAGCATTTCTGATAAGTACTCTAGAATAGCAGGTAAGCTGGGAACCACTGTGCCCATCTCCTGAGCCTGGCTCCAGGAACAGTATCGTATCCACTTTTCAGCATAGGATTTTCTGGTACTAGGCCTCCTTGCCTCCAGAATGACACCCAGCTCCTGCTTACTGAGGGATGCTAGAGGAGAGCTCATGAAATTAGTCAGGCTACAAGGTTCAGGGTTTGAACTGTGCGTGAAGAATCTGGCCTGCCTGCTGGGACAGCAGGGAAGGGGTCTGAGGCAGGTGTCATGGTTGTAGCAGTGTCAGACTGTGTAAGAGGGGGTACTAGTGCTGGCATGGCTAGTGTAGTGCAATCAGTATTGTTCTTGGCTTGTCCTAGTAGAACCTTTGAGAGGAGAGGCAGAGGGGGAAAGGCATAAACCGAGAGGCTTTCCCATGTAAAAGACAGGGCATCCACTTTCCAAGCTTGACTGTAGGGAGTTCTGGTGCAGAATTTGCTCAAATGGTAGTTCTGAGGGGAGGCAAAAAGGTGTATCTCTGGAGTCCCCCATTTGTTCCTCAAAAGGTTGGATATTTTGGGTTCTAGATTCCATTCATGTGGGTCCATGAGATTTCTGCTTAAGTATTCTGCCAGTGAATTTAGTTTGCCTGGCAGGAATTGAGCTTGTAGGTGCACTTGGTAGCGGAAGGCTGTGTTCCACAGAGCCATGGCTAGTCTGCAGAGAGGGTAGGAGTGTGTTCCCCCCTGCTTGTTTATGTATCACATAACTGTGGTGTTGCCTGTCTTTACCAATAGTTGTCCTGGAAGAATAAGGTCTTTGAAGGCTGCCAGAGCATTCTGTACAGCTAACACTTCTTTCTGACTGATATGCAGGTGCATCTGTCTCGGGTTCCATTTGCCCTGAATGCACTGCCCTGCTGCCCTGCCATGTGAGCCTCCCATGCATAGTCTGATGCACCTGTTAGGGTTTGGGTGGCAGGGGGTAGAGTGAAAGGGAGTCACTTGTTGTGGTAGTAGGCCTCTGCCCACCAAAGGAACTCTGTCCTTAGACAAGTAACAATAGGAATTATTGTTTCCAGGTCCTGAGAATGTTGACACCACAGACTTTTTAGATAACACTGGAGTTTCCTCATATGCAGTCTTGCATATGGAATTAGCAGAATGCAAGAGGCCATGAACCCCAGAGCTTGCAGTATTTTCCTTGCAGAAAGCTGGGTTTTTGTGGCCAATAGTTTGAAGTGGTTGTCAGATAAACTTGTTTCTCCGGAGTGAGGAATGCCATCTGGGAAGTTGTGTTCAAGCTTGCTCCCAAGAATACAATCTGTTGGCAGGATACTAGGTGAGATTTCTTTTCGTTGATGGTGTACCCCAGTGAGGTTAGAAGTTTCTTTACAAATGCCAGGTGTTGTAATAGCAAGTCCTGGCTTTCTGCCTGAATCAGACAATCGTCCAAGTATGGGTAAATTTGAATATTTCTCTGCCTGCAAAATGCAATGTGTGGAGCTAGACACTTTGTAAACACCCTGAGCGCAGTAGATAAGCCAAAGGGAAGTGCAGAGAAGTGAAAATGCATGGAGCCCGCCCTGAAACGCAAGTATTGTCTACAGGATTCTCTTATTGGGATGTGCAGGTAAGCTTCCTTTAAGTCTAGGGTTGCTAGCCAGGGATCCTTGGCTAGCATAGGAAGAAGCTGTTGAGTTAGCATTTTGAATTTTGGAACCACCAGAAAGGTGTTGAGAATAGAGAGGTCATAGGGGAGTTTTCTTTTCTTTCTACCAGAAAAAGTCTTGAATGAAAAAAACCTCCCCTTAGTTCTGCTGGAAAGGAACAGGTGGATAGCCTGATAATGAGAAGAGAGTACGGTATCGGTTCCACCCATTGATTTTTGGGGCGGTCTGGCCAACCATTTTGGGGGTAGTAGTAGTATGTGGAAGTGGAATCTGTATCTCGGAAACAATGTTCACTCCATTTGTCCTGGGTAATGAGTTCCCAGTTTTTTGCATGCAGGGCGAGCTTTCCTCCTAAGGGAGCAAGTAGATGAGCAGGGCTTGGAAGGGTTAAGGTTAAGTCACTGTGCCATTTTTCAGTAGGGGGGGTGGCTTACTACTCCCTGCTTTGGAAGTGGGAGCCCCCCACTGCTTAGATCTGTGCGTAGCCTGAGACGGAAGTCTTGGTGGTCTGCTGTTCCCGGGTTTGGACTGAGAAGGCCTGGAAGGGACTGGAAAGGACCAGTTCTTTGAAGGCCAATGTCTACTGAATCTGGGAGGCTGTACCTGTAGAAAATCTTTAACAGTTTGCATAGATTTAGCTTTTTCCTCCATCCTTTTGAGGACTTCCTCCGTTTTGTTGCCAAAAAGGCAGTATTGGTTTAAGGGTGCATCTGGCAAGTTTTGTTCCTTAAGCCAAGCATGCCTTCTAAGTACAGACCTGTTGACAGCAGCCCTGCAAGATGCTTCTAAAGCATCAAAACCACATTGCAAAGTATGTTTACCAACTTGTTCTGCAAAATGCATTAAATCTTGCAAGTCTTTGTGTTCAGCACAGTCGGGAATCAACATTATTTTCTGTTGAAGTAATCCCATAATATGTTGCTGATACTTTAACATATGAAACTGGCAATTTAAAGCCCTGATGGCCAAAGTAGCAGAAGTGTATACCTTCTTACCCTATCTGTCTAAGGCCCTAGAATCTCTATCAGAAGGGGTAGGATTTTTGGTAGCAGTAGCCTTAATGCCTTTTTGTCCTTGGAAAATGGTCTCTGGATCGGCATGTGGAATTCTTGAAGAGGAACTTGTGAGAGTCAGGTACTCTGTAGTACCAGTCAGGTTTTCTGGGAACTGGAGGTAGAGTGTCTGGGGGTAAGGCTAGATTAAAAGAAAACATCATGTACAATAGCCAGAACAGGAGGGATAGCTAGAGGCCTGTGTTGAGGCAGGAGCAAGAATTCCCTAAGTCTCTCTTTTTGGACTCAGAATAGTCCTGGGTTTCCCAGCAGAAATGCTCTCTAAGGGTATGCAAGGTTTCACCAAAAGAAAAATCTTCTGGAGGGGAAGCAGAGGATCCTCATAAGTAGATAAGGGCAATTCCTGTAAATCAGAAGGAGCAGAGACATTAGATTCCTGATCAGAAGAATCAGAAAGAAAATTGGTTCTAGGTCTCAGAGGTGGAAGGCTGGCTTCCCCTGTTTAAGGTAATAAGGTCTTCAGCCAGTCTAAGCATTTGTTTCTGAGGCAGACGGGCCTAAGTCAGCGGTTTGGTTGTCGGTTTTCTAGGCGTAGTGCGAGTTTTAGGCCTGAGGAATTTGGTACTTCTAGTTGGAAACAATGCTGTCGGTTTAATATGAAAGTCTGTAGGCCTGAATACACCATCAGAAGCTGGTGCCTGCACAGCGGCTCCGGACCCATCCAAGGTAAAGACATCCGCAGGTTACATAGTCAAAGAAGCATCTCGCGGCATACTGGAATCCGAATGGGTCTCAGTAGAGACCTGCGAATCTGTAGTAGCGGGTATCAGGGGCTGCGAAAGCACCTCACTGAGTACTGGTGGATTGGCGACTAGCTTAACGGAAGCACTGTTGGCAGTTTTGGACCTATGCTGTCTGTCTCTATCTTTATTGTTACGTTTTTTCAGAAGATTGGTAGTCAGATGGCTTAACAAAGCCATTTCGGAGTATGGAGATCGAGAACAGAAGTATTTAGCTACAAAAATAGCCCGACGACGAACAGTTTGGGCGCTGAACAAGGCACAAAACCGACAGTGAGGTATGTCGTGGTCTGGACCTAAAGAGGTGACGCAGTAAAAATGAAAATCTCTATGAGGTATTTGCTTTCCACAGGCAAGACAATTGTTAATTTTTTCTAACTTCGGTTAGAGCAAGAAAAAAGGATCCCCAACGGGGTACTTATCTTTTTTGAAGACTTTGGGTCTGAAACTCGAAAACGAAAATTTCAGGAGTCGGCGGACCGGCACTTGCGAACTGCTTCGGGCACCACACAACAAGAAAGGCTGATGTAATGGCGTTGGCTGCATGTTTTATAACCCTGACGTTCTGATGTCATGGAAGAAGCAACAGCATCCGACGCAGAAATCCGAAGACTCTGGTATTCAGGCTGGCTGAGGGCTACCTGCAGGCAGATAACCCAAATGTGATGACTGCAACAGTGAAACACGAAGAACATCTACTATTTAGTATTCACAGAGTATATGCAGGCAAGTTACTTATGAATAAGGTATTCAGCCAAAGTGTACGACAGAAAAAGAAAATTTACTTTAACCCTTCACGATACAGCAGGACAAAAACTTGACATTAAGAGCCACACCTTGACATTCCTTGGCTTCCAGAGAGACCACATATGGTGTAATTGATTCCCGTAACTGTTCTGAGAGAATCTGAAAGGTCATAGCATGATCAGGTACATTCACACCTGAAAACAAAGACAAAACTAAATGCATCTTTACCATTTAGTAGAACAGCACCATATCACAAGGATCACAAAACATAGCAAGAGGAATATATTACAAAATTAAGATGCAAATAATGACAGTTGTGTATACGCCAAAACGTCTCCTCCCCAAATGTTTTAAATTACTACATTATGGAGATCAGTACCAATGATTTTTGCTGTTTGATCAAGAAACAGACACACTATTTCATGGAGTTAAATGTTTAAAAAACTGGGAAATCAAATCAAAAATATGAGTGCCAAGTGTAATATACACAACAGCTACTGCTGTCTATACTGCGTAATGTATAATCAGTCAGTCATTCTAACAATGGACCACAACTGCCATTGTTCTTTCAAATGATACTACTGTTCCTTCATCTGAGAAACAATTATATCTATAAACAAATGGAAAAAGGTCATTGTCTCTCTACTCTTCCATCATTAGGTCAATCATCAAGTACAATGCCCCATTTACCATGTACCTCACTAAACACCTGCAACAACTGGAGAGGCCGCAAAAGTACCTCACAAAGAGGATCCTAGGCCTTAAACATTTGTCCTATATGAACAGACTCAAAAAACACCAACTATTCTCTGTCTCATATCGCCTATTTAGAGACGAACTCCACTTGACTTACAAAAGCCATGTCTGACTCAGCTTTGTTAGAAATGCTACATCTAAAGAAATCCCAATCTCTGCACCACACGCTCCAGAGACCTCACCCTCATTACCACAATCAACAGAACATGCTGGAGGGACAGTTGATAACCCAGAGACTTCCTATACATGTCAAATAGAGCACCTCACTGGCCCTCTTCAACAGAAATCTTGATGAGTGGACGGGAAATAGAAAATTCACCCCAGGGATTACTCCAGTGGCTTCAGTCGACAGAGGCACTGGGAACTAATGTCGGGTGGCACAATGTCAGGGTAATCCTAAGGCCTAGGCTTGTAAAGGCTCCAAGGCCATTAGCCTAGTACACATCTATGACTTAAACAATACAACATGCTTACACACTGTTCTAGGGTACACTCCCTGTGCAATTAAAGCAAATGTGTTACTTAAAGTAACCTATAAATCTGTGGAGGCATAACTAGTACACAGAACTTAATTAGGGACATATCCTGTGAAAAGATATTAACTAGACAACAATAACACTGCTGTACAAAACAGCTGAATGAGACATTTACTACAACTGGAATTTTACTCTCAACATCTGGAAAAAAAGAAAACAGTATTTTTCCATATCGTACCAGTTCAGCATGAGACTGCAAGCAGATGTCACTCTCTTTCAAGTTATGCTTATTTTCCTTACAAGAAGCTTCTTAGAAGAAAATACTTCCTTGGGAGAATGTCATGCCTTTGCAAATATTCTCATATTCTGATTGCACTAAGTACATATTAATGTGAAGATGAAGAGCTACAGCTTTTGGATAAACCATGCATACAGAGACAAGTACAAGGGCAAGATTCTAATTCAATAAGAGTCATTTAGCAGTTATCTTACTTGGTAAACTGGATCATCCTTGGTAGTGCAGCATATAAGAGAAGGTTCATCTGGGCAATGAAACTAGGCAATTTAAGTATTGTTTTAACCTTTGTGGAGACAGCACAGTACAGATTAGCATTGTAAATAATATATGCATCATCTATTTCAGTATTTAAGTATACATGGTTTATGATGCAGCTAGCTGTCAGGTAATGCAAAGTCTGTACCCAACATGCACCTATAAATTAAGTTATAACTGCATTCAAAGGCAGCTGCTGCAACTATGTATGCTATACAAGTTAAACAATAGTCTGCATGCTAATCAGTTAGAAATAAAGTATCTTCTAATTTTATTTACAGTGTCTAGCTGTGACTTTCCTTGCTGACTAGTCTTACACAACATTACAAAACCTGCTATGCATGATGCAGCAAGCAGGATATTTGCAGCTAGCTGTGATTATGCACATTAGTGATTAATGTGCGAGTAATACTGCACTATTACCAGCTGTATTTGAAGCTAGTTGTGATTACACATGGTAGTGATTAATGTGCGAGTAGTACTGCACTATTACCGGCTATGGTTTTAAGAAGCCTCAGAAGGATGTCTAAGGAAACCTGATATTAAGATTTGGATTCTTACAAAGCTAAGACAAGATCCTGAACTAAGCAAAAGTTAAAATTCAAAACCTTGGACAGTGTCAGTTGTTAAGAAAATATGGACAAATTCCCCAGCTGTACAATTTAAAGATCACACCAGGCAATCAAATACTGTCAAGCATTAATGCTGCACAAATTATAAATCATGCAGGGCAAAGAATATATGACGCAACTCAAAGTTTAATTTGGGAGCATTCATGGGAAACCTGTATTCAAACCCAGCTCAAACAAATACAACAAAACAAGAGACAGTAATGTGCACAATGGATTAGTGGCAGATGCAGGAATAAAAAGTGAGATAGATTAGTGATCATACTGATACAGAAATAAAATTAATTGTAGGAAACATTACATTATATAGAGCCAACTTAAATAACTATTTTATAGTGCTGTTTTTTTTTTTTAACTGCTCAGGTTCAGACAGTGACAGCTTTTGAAACATATTTTTGAAATGGATATTTGTCAGAACAATTTCATTTTTTCCCTGCCTAGAGATGCAATTCTGTTTAGTAACAGCTGTAGCAGCCATATAGTATACCATACCAGTGGATCAGCCAAGCTGATGTCCAGCTGAACAGACTTTTCAAGATGGCCACCAAAATACTTTATGTAGACCAAGATGTGGCCCAACAAGGGTACTAAAGAGTAGAAGCATTATGTCTGTTTCTGAAACCTATTACATTGTTTGTCTCCCCTACTATCCTCTCACTCGGCTCCGTGGGGTTCACCCCAGGTGCACTCAACACCATCAGATTTTTTTCATGTAGGGTTATCACCTGTCCCTCTGTGTGGCAGTGTCCCAGGAAAAAACTAAAAAATGAGATTTTAGGACAAAAAAATATTCCCCAATTTTTCTTTAATAGTTGCATAAAACATTTATTTTGTATCTGAAACACCTAAATGTTACATGAAATAGCACAAGCAACTCAAATGCTACAAGAATACGCCTTTATTTTTGTAAAAAATACAAGCTCTGCCCTTTGCACTGGACATGGATATGTTCCATCCTGCAAAATCTCATGTTTCTACAAAAAATGTCTCACTTTGGGCATCTAAAAAGGTGGCAATGCTATTTTCCTGCTCTGTTGCCAAGAGTTCCATTCTTAACGGCTAATAATGCACACTAAAGCTATCATCTCAGTGCAGTACTGTGCATTTCTTTGCACATATTCTCAACTGCTACGCTACAGCCCACTTGTTCAGCCATTCCAAATCCTTTCCTGAACTCTCCCCTACCACTACAGCACTTGACCTTGTGTCATCAGCAAAGGTGAAGTTCCATTTCAGGAGTCTCTAAGACAGGTCTATGACAAAATACACAGAACAGTACAAGACCAAAGACAGACAGGCAGAAACCTGTGGTACTCCAGCAGTCACTTTTCTAGTTTCTGACACTGCACCTCTAGCCATAACCCTCGTGTCTTACCATTCACTCAATCAGCTACCCATTTCCTCAGTCTTGTTCATATCAACAGCCACTCCAGTTTTTCTATCAGCCCCTCATGTGGCCATGCCAAAGCACTTACTAAAATAACAGCTGATTATACCTATATAAGTTCCCCTGTCAAGTGCATTAGTCACTCAGTCATGAAAATTTATCAGGTTTTACTGACAACTTCTGCTAGCCATGAGCCCATGTCAGTTGCTGTCATGGAGGTCGATGTCTACTAGAAGCACAACCAAGCATAACTTTCCCTGCACCTGATGTTAAAATAACAGGCATATTCCCAGATTTTTCCTGACCTTCCCCATACACACATATATCATCATACTTGCAGTTTTCCAGAACTCTGGCACCACTGTATCAGCCAGTGACCTAGTTAAGATCTCTGTTGCGGGGGGGGGCTGCCAAACACTGATCAAACGGCTGAGGACTCCAAGAGGTAGCTTACTTGCTCCTTACATTTTGTTTTCCCTAAAGGCAGTTAGTTCCTTTAAACCATCCTTATCCAAGATAGTGTCTGTTGAATGTTCTGTGCATTATGTCTTATCTCCTTTCCAGCAGTATACCCACCCTTTCCTTTGCGAAGACTGAAGCAAATTTCTCAGTCAGTACTTGAGCTTTTTCCCCATCCTTCTGTAATTCATCTTCCCATTGCTACTCAGCCAGGTTAGTTCTAAGCATCACCTCCTCCTTTCTGCTGTGTACCTAAAACAGCCCTTTCTCTGACTTCTTAATCTCTGCTAACTCTGCTTCAGTTTTGACCTTTGCTACCCTTACCATCCTTATTGTCCTTTTATTAGCTTCCTTGTTTTGTGCATTCCCCTTCTCTCCACCCCTCCTTTTCCACTTCCTGCAGGCTCTTCTCATATTTTGCCTTAAATGCTAACCTGACATTCCTATGTAGAACAATAACCACCTTTTTTTGCCTTGTTGTCACACCTTGCCCATAGCCGTCAGTATGGTCTCTCTCTGATTCATTCCCATAAGTTGTATACTGTCATCAATTTGCACCCAGTTTCCTAACTCACCACTGATTTCTGCTCCTAGGCAAAGTTTACTCTACTCTTCAAAAAAGCCCTACACCATTATAGTTGTTTTTTTTTGTATTTCTACCCACAATCCAAACCACAAAGTGGTATCATCACTGTTGGCTAATGGTGCTTTAATTTGGACATCTACAACACCCTCTGCACTGGTTTGAACCACAGCCAGAATTCCATATTTTCTATCCTGTAGCTCAGGGTAAAGGGTTTGATTCCTTCCACCTCCCTTTGCTTACTGTGCGACTATTAGCAAGTCACTTAAACACACAGTTCTTCCAGATCACCCACGAAAAGGGGCACATATGTGTCCAGTAGGCTTACCTGGATAAAAAATGTATAAAATTAAAAAAAAAAAAGTAATGTGTTGAGTGGCAGAACCCCCCCACCCCTCCAGTTGAGATGGAAAAGGAGGACCGCATAGATCAAAAATGGCAAAATTGTCACTCTCTGGAGTGCGACACATCTGAAAGACTCTGATCAGACATGACCTCTACATCCATATCTCCAAAGGTAACTCAAACACTGCCAGCTTTTTTATTTCATTAGGAATGTGAAATGCTGATGCTGTGATGCCCATAAGGACCACAGACAGATAATCATCCACCTGCCAAGAGGGTATGACTTCATTCCCCTTGCTTGTTTCACTATCATATAATAGAGAGGTAGTCTGAGCAGATGAGGAGTGTTCCAGAAGCAGCTTTTATCATCAATACTTAAGAGCCAGAAAACTGCTCTTAGATCTGCTGGCGGATATGAGACAACCTTTCCATGGGGAGCAACACACCCTACATTGCATGGGAGTCTGTGATCTTCCCATGCAGGAAACAAAGTGTCCACTGTTAGCTTGCAATGACACTGGTTGCACAAACAGAAGATCTGTCATAAGACTTGAATGGGCTGTGAACCATTCTAGGGCCTGGTAATATGGGTCTGACACCACCAGCAGAAATTCTGTGAACACATGATAGCTGTAGAGCCAGTGTTATCTACAGTCCAGTGCATGAAATAGCAACAAGTAGAATGTAGCTGCTATCAAGCACAGAAGGTGCAGCAGCGTTTGAGACTGGGCCCTGCTTTGCATCTTCATCCAGATGGCCAAAACCGTGATCTCCTGGCTCCAAGGGTAAGAAAGACAGACAAAGAAGGTTGTCTGTTTCTGTGCTGTTAAAGGCAGTCCAATGAGAAACAGTAAGGAATAAGAGAGGACTTCTTATAGCTAATGGCAATTCCAAAAGACTGCAACCAGGGCAGCAACCACTGAAAGGAACATTTACAGGGAGCTCACAGATGGGGCCATCAAAAGTCAGTTATTCAGGCAAAACTAAGAAATTTTGTGTTCATCCATCAACAGAAAACACAGATGTGATGCAATATGTTTTATTAGACCAACACAGGTTTTGTAATTACTTGAGCTTTCAGGACAGCAGGGGCTTTTGCCAGGAAGTGCCAAGTTACTGATGTTAGCTACACTGCTTACATGTCCATTTGTGTTAGAAAGGGAAATATTTTTTTCCAAATGACTAAAAAAAGGCACTTGAGAAATACCAGTGTGGGAAAAAACATTCAGTTCAGATATTAAATAAGACAATACGTGTCAGTGACAGACACAGAGTGAGTGAGTGAGTGAGTTTGTGTTGAGTCTGAAACTTTGCAAGACCAGATCATAATGTGTTACATTAGATTCAGTGTTCAAATAACAGAAGATAACAGCGCAAGAAACTGAAACTTAATGACAAAATAAATCACAATACAATGTATGTTCATCTACAACAGATGTGTATCGAGATTAGTTAAATTCTATGAAGGAAAAATAAGAAGCTATAATTCTGTCAGTTTGTCTAAACAAGCAATTCGTATGAGATGGATGTTTGTGTTAATAGAATATATGAACTTGCAGGAATGTCTAGTTCGGGATGACGTGATATGTTATGAGAAAGGCAGAGACTGCAGATTTTAAGAATGTAACAAAATTTTGTCCGGTACTGCTACTCTTCAGAGGTATCTGTCAAAAACAAAGAGATGTCAGCACATTTTCTTCACGCCTTCTTTCAGTTAGTACAATACACATGCTGTGGTGTAGCTACCTACACACAACATCCATACAATCTAACCCAAGGATGTCCATAGCTTGTGCAGGGTCAGGTTTCCTGATTCTTCAGGGACACAAGTGCCTAGATGCATACCATTTCTTGGCTGCCGAAAGGCAATAAGAATCTAATGTACATTGTTCATCTCTGAACTACACTTGAAAGCATGCAGTCAGATGTAAGGTTACAAAGACATACAGAAATCTTCCCTCCAATCTGCAGGCAGAATGATCCTGTGATACCGTCCCCTTTACCTTATGCATGGTAGGGGTAGGAGAGTACATCAATTTCCAGAGATCCCAACTCAAACAAAACTCTAAACAGACAATTCTCTCCAGAAAAGGACTAACTATAGCTGAACAAGCCTATTGGCACATTCATTGTCTTGAAGATGTGAGAAGTCACAGTTGGTCTGTGGCCCAAGGCCAGATCAATCTCAACACTTTGGAAAGGGCTATGATTGCATCTTACCTTGCTTGTTTGAATACCACACCACAGCCTGATTACCTGTCTGACCAGAGAAGGAGGGGCTCTCTCCTCAGATTCCTTTCTAAAAGCCTTAACTGCAGGTAGCTTCTGTGGAATTCCATTTCCTGTGAGATGAAGTCCTCTTTTTCGGCACAATGAAGAAGCTCATCTAAGTTCTGCTACAAGAAAATTAAGTATCTCCACTAGCTGTGGCAAAAGGCTTGGATACAGGCATTGAAGGCCCTCAGTGAAACTACTGGAAAGCAATCATGACTGCAGAGCACAATGAGTGGATTGCAACACCAACACCAAGTCCCAAAGGGTATTATGACCCTACAGCCACTGGCACTTCCGTGTTCACTGCAGCTCCCTCACTTACTGGCATGCAAATGAAGCTGTGAAGATGGTAGTTAGCACAATGATCAAATGGCCTAGGGCAGTCCTTGACTGCCACCTAACTATGCACATATTCGTCTTGTAAAAATTGTCTCACAATAATTAATGGATATGTGCAATGGACTGCAATTTAGCAGGTGTGCATGTGTGATACATGACTGTGCTGCTTTTCCTGTGGGTGTGTGTGTAAATCTTACCTAACTGGAACTCTGGAATTCTGCACTGCATTTATCAGATGAAAACACATTTTAACAACACAACACAACACTATTCTGTGGTAATAAGCACTATTCTGAAATACCTGAATTATTCCTTTCTAAATGAAGCTGGGATATATTTAGGAAGGGTTACGATTATAACTGGAACATTTTACACTGTACTCCACAGCCCACATGCTAACAGGCCTTATTTATATTAGCAGAACTAAAACTGACAGCTATTTTTTAAACTTTTTTTTTTAACTTTGAACTGCTACAGTTTGACAGCTGTCAAAACAAAGTACAGTTTTGTACCTACCATAAATGTAGATGTTCGAGTGCTCATACAGCTGCAGTCATAACAGATGGGTTATCCTGCCGTCAGGCAGGTCCTCGGTCGGCCGAATTCCACTGACGTCAGTGCGGCAGGGGTATAAAAGAGGCAGCCGACACCATTCTCTTCAGTTTTTCTTGCCCCAGATGTCAGGTGCCCCCAGAAGGAAGGCAAACATAATGTTATGCAAAAATGCAATGTTGATAAATCAAAAACAGTAGTTGCAAGCAACTACACCATAAAAGAATACCCCAAAAGGTTATATGAAAAGGGTTTGTCATAAGGCCTGTCCTAAGAGGGGTTGGAGGGAGGGAAACCTGGACTGCAGCTGTATGAGCACTCGAACATGTACATTTATGGTAGGTACAAAACTGTACTATGTTCATCGTGCATACAGCTGCAGTCATAACAGATGGGAAGAATCCCAAAGCTAAGTAAGGGTGGTAGGCACTAAGTGGAACTAGGAGGGGCTAGGATGCCCTGCAGGACTGCTGTGGCAAAGCCCGCTCTAGATTTAGAGTATAGTGGGAGGTGATAGTGCTTGGAGAAAGTGTGCACTGAACTCCAGGTGGCTGCTTCCAAAATATCCTTGGTAGGGACCCCCTTGAGGAAGGCTGCAGAGGTAGCTGTTGCTCTGGTGGAGTGGGATCTGATGCATGCAGGCACAGTTTTTCCATGAAATAAGTAACAAAAGCATATGCAGTGGGCTATCCATTTTGAAATTGTCTGTTTGGAAATAGCCTTTCCTTGAGCACCTGCAGCATAGGACACAAAGAGTTGCCCAGATTTCCTGAATGGCTTTGTCCTGTCCAAATAATAACGAAGTTGTCTGTGAATGTCCAAGGAATGTAGTAGTCTTTCCCCTTTGTTTTGTGGATTAGGATAAAAGGTAGGTAAGTGGATAGTCTGATTCAAAGCTACGCTGGATACTACCTTTGGCATAAAGGTAGGGTTGGTTCATAAGGAAACTCTATCCTGATGGAAAATGATGAATGGTTGCACAGCCATGAGGGTCTGTAGCTCCGAAACCCTGCGAGCTGAGGTGATAGCCAGTAGAAAGGCTGTTTTCCATGACAAGTACTGTAACTCTGATGAAGAAACTGGCTCGAAGGGAGGAAGGGTCAGCTTTTCCAATACGAAGTTGAGGTCCCAAGCAGGAACTGGCAGTTTCCTTGGGGGTTTTATATTCTTTGCCCCTCTGAGGAACTGCCTTAAGAGAGGATGAGAGAATAAAGGAGGATCTGTGTTGTATTGTGCAGAGATGGCTGAAGCGTGGATCTTGATGGAGGAGAAGGAAAGTCCATTGTTTAACATCTCAGCTAGGTACTGTAAAATTTGAGGTATATTTATTACCCAAGGATTCTGTCCCTTCTTTTGATTCCAGGCACAAAATCATTTCCATTTTGTGGAGTAGGCCTTTCTAGTAGAAGGTCGTCTGGCCTCCAAGATGACATCCTGCACCTCCTTGGAGAGGAGAAACTGTTGGGAAATCAAGGAATTCTCCATGCAGCTAGATTTAGAGTTTTGAGATGGCTGTGAAGAGTTTTGTAGTTGTGCTGGGACAACAGAAGAGGGACTAGAGGTAGGATCCAGGGTGTGGAATGTGTCAGGCTCTTCAGGAGCGGATACCAGTGTTGCCTTGGCCAGTCTGGAGCAATGAGAATCATTTTCAGCCTCTCTGCTCTGGCTTTTAATAGAACTTTGGGCAGCAGAGGAAGAGGCGGGAAGGCATAGACTGTCAATGTTGCCCAATTGAAGGAAAGTGTGTCCACTTTCCAGGCCTGTGGATGATAGGTCCTTGAACAAAATTTTTTCAACTGGCAATTTCTGTGGGTAGCAAAGAAATCTATGTCTGGTTGTCCCCATGCCCGAGTTACCTTTGTGAAAATTTGAGGACGCAACTTCCATTCGTGTGGATCTGTCATATTTCTGCTTAGATTGTCTGCCAGTGTGTTTTCCTTCCCTGTCAGGAATTGTGCCTGTAGTTGAATTTTCAATTCCAGTGCTGTGTTCCATAGGGTCATGGCTTGCCTGCACAGGGGGTATGAATGAGTTCCCCCCTGTTTGCTTATGTATCACATCACTGTGGTGTTGTCTGTCCTTATCAATAGCTGGCCTGGATGCAGTAGGTCTTTGAAGGTCATAATAGCCTTTTGCATGGCTAGCATTTCCTTTTGGTTGATGTGAAGCAGCTTCTCTTTTCGTGCCCATTTTCCCTGAATGCACTGATCTGTCATGTGTGCTCCCCAAGCGTAGTCTGAGGCGTCTGTTGTGATGATTTGAGTTGCTTGAGGTACACAGAAAGGAAGACCTGTGTTTCTTTGGCAAGCTTGAGCCCACCACATAAATTCCTTTTGAAGGCATGGAATGAGTGGTATAATTGCTTCCAAGCTGTGGCTGTGTTGAGACCATAAGTTTAGGTACCATTGAAGTTTCCTCATATGCAGCTTTGCACATGGGATTAGTAGGATGCAAGATGCCATGAATCCCAGAGCCTGCAGGACTTTCCTTGCAGTTAGCCTGGTGTAAGTTGCCATTTTTCTGAAGTATTGAGACAGTTGCCCTTGCTTGTCTGGTGTGAGGTAGGCCATCTGGGTGGTTGTATCCAAGCTGGCACCTAGGAAAATTATTTGTTGAGAGGGTATTAGTTTTGATTTCTTTTTGTTGACTGTGTATCCCAGGAAGTTCAACAGTTTTATTACAAACGCCAGGTGCTGCAGTAGTATGTCCTTGCTGTCCGCTTGGATCAGGCAGTCGTCCAGATATGGGTAGATTTGTATCCCTTGTAGTCTGCAGAAGGCGATTACTGATGCCAGGCATTTCGTAAAAACTCTGGGTGCAGTAGATAAGCCAAAGGGCAATGCAGATAATTGGTAATGGGTTGAACCTACAAGAAATCTGAAGTATCTTCTGCAATCTTGTCTGATAGGGACATGCAGGTATGCCTCCTTGAGGTCCAATGTTACCAGCCAAGACTCCTTGCCCAGAATGGGAAGAAGCTGCTGTAATGTGAGCATCTTGAATTTTGGCACCTGTAGATATGTGTTTAGGATGGATAGGTCTAAGATAGGTCTCCAATCTTTGTCTTTCCTTGGTACCAGGAATAGTCTGGAATAAAACCCTTGACCTTGTTCTTTTGCAGGTACCTCTTGAATTCCTTTCATGTCCATGAGAGCTGAAATTTGTTTTTGTGCCTATGCCCTTTGATTTTGTGGCAGGTTTGGCATGCTTCTCATTTTTGGAAGGGTGTGAAAGTGGAACCTGTAGCCTCTGTCTGTAATGTCCAGAATCCATTTGTCTTTTGTAACAATATGCCAATATTTTGAGAATAATGTCAGTTTTCCGCCCAAAGGTGCTGCCATTAAAGCTTTGCTTGGCAGGTGGGGGGAAGTCATTGTGTCCGTTTTCTAAAAGACTGTGATCTATCTTCTCCACCTCTTGGGGTTGATGATTGCCACTGTCTGGCTCTGAAAGATCCTTGAGGTTGCCCTCTACCCCTTGGACGCCTGTATCTGCCCCTTTGAGGTCTGTCCGTGGCTGGAAAGGACCAATTTTTTGAAGGCCAGTTTCTGCTGAAACGTGGAGGCTGTACCTGCAGGAAATCTTTCACTGTTTGCATTGATTTCACTTTTTCCTCCATTTTCTTTAGCACCTCCTCTGCTTTAACACCAAACAATACATCTTTTTGAAGAGGTGCATCTAATAATTTAGCTTTGACATGATCTGGTAAGGTCTGCTCTTTGAGCCAAGCATGCATACGTATAACAGACCCCGTAACAGCAGCTCTACATGAGGCCTCTAAAGCATCAAAACCACACTGCAAGGTATGTTTACCCACTTGCTCTGCACCATGCAACAAATCCTGCAACTCTTTTAAATCTGGTTGTTCTGGTGGTGTCATCTTGTTTTTCAGCTGAGATATCACAAACTGTTGATACTTTAACATATGGAACTGACAGTTTAATGCCCTCATGGTTAAAGTGGCCGAGGTGTACACCTTTTTCCCCCCACCTTTCTAAACATCTGGAATCTCTCTCTGAAGGTAATGGGTTTTTAGCAGTAGATGCCTTAATTCTCTTGGGACCCTGTGAAATAGTTTCTGGGTCAGCAGTATGGCTTTTATATAGGAACTGGTGAGAATCAGGAACCCGGTAATACCTGTCTGGTTTAACAGGAGCTGGAGGCAAAGAATCAGGATTAAGGCTGGCTTCTGTGTACACATCATCCAATATATCTAAAACAGGAGGGATAGCCAGAGGCCTATGCTGGGGGAGCAGAAAAAATTCCCTGAGCCTTTTCTTGGAATCTGACTAATCTTGGCCTTCCCAGTGAAAGTGTTCCCTCAATGTATGCAGGGTTTCCCCAAAAGAGAAGTCCTCAGGGGGGAGACCGAGGGAATAGACTCCTCTGCATCAGAGTCTTCGAATGGAGAATAGGCATGATCCTGGTCCTCAGATAGTTCTGAGGTAATAGAAGCTTGATCTGAGGAAGGGTAGTCTTCCTCTAATCTGGGCCTTTTGTCAGAGGGGGGTTGAGAACCCTTGATAAGAGTAATCAAATCCTCAGCCATTTTAAGCATCTGTTTTTTAGGCATGGTGCCTTGAGAGGGTGTCTGAGGAACCTGTTTTTTGGTTTTCATGGCTGTTTTAGATTTAGTGAAGGCTTTAATAGAGAAGGAGGAAGGCCTGAAGACTCCTTGAGAAATGGCAGGCCTGTCTAAATTCTGAGTTTCCCCGCCAGGAGTGGCGTCGGTATCTGTAGTAAGAATGGGGGCCGAGGAGCCTGCGACCTCGGGTACTGAAGACACCGGTAATGCATTGACATCGGTACTCAGGGGCTGCGTAGGCACCTCGCTGAGTACCGGAGAACCAGTAGTCGGCCTTAGCGTGGTATCAGTAGGTGGTGCGGACCTCATATGTCGGTCCTTATCTTTGCACTTTTTGCTCAAAAACTGGAGTCGGAGTATCCAACGACATAATATAATTAAATTTTTTGCCAAAAAAGTGAGGGGTGAACTCCGCCCGATGCTTAATAGTGCGTTTGTTGAATCTAGCACAAAAACGGCAGGCTGAGACGTCATGGTCTGGGCCTAAGCAAGGTATACAGTAAGAGTGGAAATCCTTATGCGGTATTTGCTTCCCACATGAAATGCAATTAACTTTGTCTGACATCGGTCTGAGGCAAGACAAGTTTCCCCAACGGGGTACTTAGCTTTCAAGAAGACTTCGGATGAAATACTTTCGTAAATCTCAGGAGCTGGCCGACCGGCACTTGCGAACTGCTTCGGGCACCATGCGGCAAGAAAGACTGAAGAAAATGGCATCGGCTGCCTCTTTTATACCCCTGCCACACTGACGTCAGGGAGGAAGCGACGACAACCGACACCAGACCTAGACTTTGGAATATGGCCGACCGAGGACCCGCCTGACGGCAGGATAACCCATCTGTTATGACTGCTGCTGTATGCACGATGAACATCTGTCAAACCACTATTCTGAAATACCTGAACTACACCTTTCTAAATGAAGCTGGGACATATTTAGGAAGGGTTACGATTATAACTGGAACATTTTACATTGTACTCCACAGCCCACATGCTAAACAGGCCTTATTTATATTGGCAGAACTAAAACTGACAGCTATTGTTTAAACCTTTTTTTTTTTAATTTTGAAATGCTATGGTTTGACATCTGTCAAAACAACTGTCAAACTAAGTGTTACACACATTTAGTCTTGTATTTTATTCACAACATTACAGAGATTGTTCTGCTGTGCAAGACGTCGGTGCTGTCCAGTCTTATTTTAATAAAATTTAAGCATGTATAAAGGTTTGCTATATATATATATATATATATATATATATATATATATATATATATATATATATATATCATATGGTTCAAACACTGAAAACTACTGACTGCATTAATTAAATATACTGCTTTCAGTATAAAGTACAGCATTTTGGCTTTATATCTGATGAAAAGACCATAAGAAATGTATTAATTTTAGAAACAGAATATTTTCAAATCTTCATACTGAAACAAAGCCCACAGATTCAATGAATTTATGTATGATACATAATAAAATAATATACTTGTTACAAGATAACCGATTGCAGCACACGTAACAATGCCCCCCATATAGTATGTTATCAATCAAAAGGCAACATAAATTGAAAACTCTGGCAACAGTATCATCAGGAATTAATCACATCCTCTGAAACCTAATATAATCAAACAACCATACACATCATCAAATACAGCATAAAAAAAAAACAAATCTAAATTAACATCTTTGTTGAAGGGCAAGCCCCCCAGTAATTTATTTATGTCAACTTAAAGACTGTGCAAACAAAGAAAAGAGAATAGTTGGTGCTACGCCATCCAGCGGATTCCCTCTTTTTACTTGCCTGTAGTGAACCTGAACTAAATTCAAGGCATCCACTGTGTTCAGGAAAAAAGTAGTATGTTTTAAGGTTGCACTGCAGTTTTTAACTGTATTTTGCTTAATTGCTGCTACATTTTTTGCTGTTTTTATTGCTGTGACTGTTTTTTCTGCACTTTGAATTTTTGGTATGTTTGTATTTCATAGCACATGCTAGATTTAGATTTGCTGAATCTAGGCTGTTTGGCATCACTTGAGCATTAAAACCAGCCATCCTACATTAAGAAGGATTTCCTGCACCCTTGTGGCAGAAGTGTGTAGCCCAGGACCTGAGATGGGGATTGCTGGAAAAAGGCTCAGATTTGGGCTTTCCTATTGGTTAACGTGTGTTAAAATTGTTTAACTTCACTTGTGTTTAAACCACACATTTGTGCGTAGCTGCGCACAGAGCTGCAGGATTTAGAACTGCCGTGTACAGATGCAAATGCTTACAAACATAATTTTCTTTTGATATCTGCTAGAGAACCTTCCTTAGCTCCATTGCCTCTCTGTGTAAAACACAGTTGTGCATTGCTACCCAGCGAACAACTCAGTTGAGCATTCTGTGGCTGTCTTCCACACTTAGCCTTCCACAGAATAGCCGCCTTTGTTAGTCTCACAAGCAAACCCTGGCCCATCTAGCCCATCCCCACTAGCTACTACAATATATACCTGCCATAATGGGCACACTGTTGCCCACCACTTCTCCAGCCAACCTGATTGGCATGGGCATCCTGTGGCAATGTAGTAATTCCTCATGTATACTAACAACCACTTGCTCCTAAAGCAAACACAGCATGTGAGAGATGTAACTATACCATGAAATTAGAATCAGTTCTGCAACATAATATACAAGACATACAATAGGTTGTCAGCACACACAACTCCCCTCTCACACAAGACAAGGCCAAGAAACATAAACCCACATAAACAGAGGTACTCACTAAGAACCAACCAAAAGACCACAGACCTCCCAAAATACCTCTCAACTGTACAAATTTTCACAGAATGTCCAGATTTATGCCTCATATTTTTGGTCCATTTTTCATAAAATTGTGGTTTTCTTGCAAATGACTGGAAAGTCATTAAAGATTAAAGTAAAAAAATAATGACAAACATTTGAGTTTATGGTTTCATACCATTCAGAAAATTCATGCTAACACAAAACCTGTTATTTTCTAAGTTTTGTAAGAGTAATATTTAAAATCTGTCCCTATTTTTGTGCCTTTGCCCCCCATTATTTATGGCTTTGTCCAGATTTCTTGCTCTAAGAGGTTGAGAGGTGTGCCTCCGAAGCTCAAACAACATACACATACTGATACACGAACAGAATCCACCACTATACATAACACACACATCAGTATCTCAACAATTAAGCCCCTATGGCAAAACACCTCAAAAACCTAATGTTCTCGTCATAGACGACTCAATGGTGAGACACAGGGATGTCCCCCTCACCAGGATGAACAAATAGAAGGTCACGATCAGCTGTCAGTCAGGTGCCAGGATCAGTCAAATCACACATGCACTCAAATGACTCAGCAGCAAGTACTGTTATGAAACTTTCATAGTACATGTTGGTGTGAATGACTTCAGACATACCTCTCTGGAATATATTAAGAAAGACATGACAGAACTCTCAGATTGTGTGTCCCAAGCAGGTATGTCCATAGCCCTAAGCAGCATTCTACCTTCACCTAGGATAATGCCACAATACAGACAAAAAAGGACTGATTTCAATAATTGGCTTATCTTCTGATGTCACTTCAGGGGGATCCAGTATTGGTCTGCCTCGGAAGACACGACAGTCCACACTGCTTTGTCATAGATGGCCTTCACCTGTTTTCTCAAGGCTTTCGTTTACTAGCAAAGATGCTTGCCTCCCCCAAAGTGCCTTTTTTAGACAATTTCCAACCAACAAAACTTCTGATGTAAACAAGTCCACTAAAGCCAAATTCAAGGTCATGCTGCTTAATGCTAGGAGCTTAAACAGTAAACTGTGTTCCCTGGAAGCAATCTTTACCTTGGAAGATGCTGACGTTTGTGCAGTCACTGTGACTTGGTTCATACAAGGCTGCAATGTCTTTCACACATTAAGACCCCAAAATGAGCATGATGAACCAAATGTCAGCTGCCTGTCAGGTGCCAGGATTCTCCACATAATGCATGCACTCAGGTCACTCCACAAAAAGTACAAATATGACACTGTCATTGTCCATGTTGGTGTAAATGACCTGAGACGAACCTCCATGGACTACATGAAGAGAGACATGGAGGAGCTCTCCGATCTTGTAGCCCAGGCAGGTATTACCCTAGCCCTGAGTAGCATCCTGCCATCAGCCAGAATGATACCACAGTACAAGGACAAAATGATTGACTTCAACAATTGTCTAAGCTTCTGGTGTCATTCTAAAGGGATCCAGAATTTGTCTGCTTGGGATGACATGATCGACAGACCACGATACTTTGCTAGAGATGGCCTGCACCTGTCGCCCTTGGGATTCCGAATACTGGCTAAGGCTCTTGCCACCCCTATAGTGCCTTTTTTAGGCAAGGTTCAAATGACAAATTCACCACCGTAACAGGTACAAGCAAGCAAAATCTGAGAGTAATGCTGCTCAATGCTAGAAGTTTAAACCTCAAAATGCACTCACTCGAGGCACTGCTTAAAATGGAGAACATCGACATCTGTGCAGTGACAAGAGACCTGGTTCAAAGCTCCAGAGAGCACCCCTGCGTTACCAGGCTATAATTCATACCACACCTTTCGGCCAGCTAACCCAGAACGAAGCACTAAAGGTGGAGGCGTGTCCATATTCATTAATAGTATCCACACCTTCATGATAGTTGCACAGCACAATGCATCTAACTCTGGGCAAGACCGCAATCCAAACTGTAGCTTGCTACAGACCCCCCGCCATGCCCCAGGATTCCCAACTCCTCATTTCTTGATACACTGGGAAGTATTAGGGTACAACCCAACACCCTAATAATGGGCGATTTCAACTACCCCACCACTAACTGGGAAAACTACTCATGTACCAACTCTTTTGCTCAACGTTTTCTGGAATTCATAAATTCCAATGCCTCGGATCAACTTATTCACACCCGCACCAGGGGCAGCAATATCCTAGATCTGGTCATTACCAACATGGGATACCAGTGTTCCACACCAGAGGTCAATTCCTCTTTGGTCAGATCCGACCACAAGCTAATCATCCTAGACATCCACATCCTGCCCCCACCCCCACTTAGGGAAACCACCCTAAAAAACTTCTCCAAAGCCAAATTCACACTTCTTAAGACAGAAGTGGCAAACTTCATGACACCCATTCAGACAGACAATAGAGGTACGGCTGCTGAATCCTACACAAATGCACTTTATAAGCACTTTCACGAGTGCATGGATCATGCTATCCCTAATAGAACTAAGATGCTATCTTCCAAAAAAAGGAATCTAATCTGGTGGTCCTCTGCCATAAACAAACTCTACAAAAGAAGAAAGAAATTGTTGCAAAAAAGAGTAAAATCCCATGACTGGAGGAACTCCCTGGTCAACCTCAGGAAGAAGCTGAAATCCCTCAAAATCCTCCAAAGCTAGTTACGAAAACAAAATTGCCACTGACTCTAAAGACAACCACAAAGCATTCTATAGCTATGTCAAGAATCTCAATGGCAACACTCAGATCTGCTCAGAGTTACAGCACAATGGCACTAAATATGCAGAACCAACTGATATTGCCAACATCCTGGCAGATAGGTTCAGTGCTAAACTTTACCCCCCTCTCACCCCTTAGAGGGCCCATCTCTGTACTGGAAGAATGCAAATTTCCTGTAATCACGGCTGCACAGGTAAAAAAAACACTCTCCAAAGCCAAGAACACAGCATCCATGGGACCTGACAGTATCCCAGGCTGCGTTCTACAGAAACTACAGAATGAACTGGCACCCTACCTAATCATAGCCTCACCTCAGGCTTTGTGCCCACTGAATGGCGCACCTCAATGGTTATCCCACTCCACAAAGGGGGAGCCACGACGGACTCCAGGAACTACCGTCCCATTAGCCTGACGAGCCTGGTTTGCAAGGCCATAGAACGTATCATCATGGAACTCATAAACAAAGACATTGATAATCTCCAAACTCTGGACCCTACCCAGTTTGGGTTTGTAAAAGGCAGATCAGGTCTCCTAAACCTGACTGACTTTTCTGAAGCAGTCAAAGCCATAGATGAGGGTAAGGTGATTCACACAGCTTATCTAGATCTCGCCAAGGCTTTCGACACCATCCCCCACTCTGGAATTATAGATAAGCTCACTAAACTACGTATAAATCCCTATGTCACAAGATGGGTTGCCAACTGGCTCATGGACAGAACCCTACTCTGTGAAAGTAGCAGAATCCAAATCCGACTTCAGACTAGTGACAAGTGGAGTACCACAGGGTTCAGTCCTGGGTCCTCTCCTGTTTAGTATCTACTTCTCTGAAATACATGCTAACACAGAAGGTCTTTGGCTAACAACATTTGCAGATGACTGCAAACTAAGAGCCATAATCAAAACTCCTAATGATGTGGACATACTACAAAAGGACCTCACTGAGACAGATGCCTGGTGTCAAAGCCATGGCCTGAAGCTCAATGCCAAAAAGTGTATTGTCATCCCCTTTGGTAAAAACTCTGTACCCATGAACTACCACATACGTTGTAGTCTACTTAATACCGAAAGTGTGATAAGAGATCTTGGGACACAGGTGGACAGTAGTCTCTCCTTTGATAATCACATCACCACAGTGGTCAGAAAATCCTTCTATGTGGCTCACCTCATCACAAAAGGTTTCTCATCCAGGAAAAAAAGAGGTCATTGTTCCCCTCTACTCATCAGTCATTAGACCCATTATAGAGTACAACGCCCCTTTTGGTATGTACCTCACAAGACATCTACAACAAATGGAAAGGCCACAGAAATACTTCACAAAGAGGATTACTGGCCTCAAACAGATGTCCTACGCAGACAGTCTCAAAAAACTCCAGCTTTACTCCGTTGCATATCGCCTACTCAGAGGCGATCTCTGCCTAACATACAAAACTATGTCAAACCCAGAGCTGTTGGACATTCTCCACTTAAAGGAATCCCAATCCCACCGAGCTACATGCTCTAGGGACCTACACCTTGTCACCACAATAAACAGAACATGCTGGAGGGATAGATCCCTGTCCCTGAGACTTCCCATACTCTGGAACAGACTACCTATCCATGTCAAACACAGCTCTAGAGCTCCTCATTAGCACTCTTCAAGAAAAATCTTGATGATTGGATGGGAAATAGGAAATTCACCCCAGGGATCGCTTCTGTGGCTCTGCTCGACAGGGGCACAGGTAAATAATTTTCTTGGGTGGCGAAAGCCAGGGTACCTCTTTGGCTAGGCTTATGTAGGCCCTAGGGCTAATAGCCTAGTACCTACCTATGAACCTATGAAAGAACAAGAGGTGGAGGCATATCCATCTTCATTATATCTAAAAAAAACCTCAAGACTGGTAAAGAGTATGACTCTCTTGAGCTACTTCAGGTCCAAATAACTATAAGTAAAAGAAGCACACCACCTACCTGGACTTGCTAGAGTCACTCAGTATGCAGCCAAACACTTTCGTCATGGGCGAGTTCTATCCTTCCATTGACTGGTGACTTACATGAGCACAAACACAATCAATACGAGGTTTGGAGACTTTGGTAATTCAAATGCCCTGGAACAGTTGGTCCACACCCCCACAAGGGGCTCAAATGTCCTGGACCTAGTACTCACCAACATAGGGGGGGGTGACTGCACTACCCACTGTGTGTTAAAGCGGTCTCATTTGAAGTAAAGATCAAACCTGACACCCCCACAGGAGTAAAAAAACAAAAAAACTAAAAGATTTTCCAAAGCAAACTATTGCCTACTAAGCGATGGTATAAAACATTTTAAAGCCCCTGCCAACATAGCCAACAATGACTCCTATGCAGAGGAATACACAAATGCCCTATACAACACTTAAATAAATACATTGACTCAGCTGTACCAAATGGGAATAAAAGCAGGTCTTCCCAAAAAAACAAGCCACCCTGGTGGACTGCAAGTATAAATAAGCTATACAACTAAAGAAAGAAACTGTTATCTAAGAACAGGAGGGAACTTGCTCAACAGTGGAAGAATACCCTACAAAGCTTGAACAAGCAACTCTGATATCTTCTTAAGCCCTCTAAGGCTAGCTTTTGAGACTAAATTAGCATCCCTAGCTAAAGACAATCATAAAGCATTCTTTGGCTACATCCGAAAGCTAAAAGGGAACGCCCAGCTTTTGCCAAACGTACAGTGGACAGCACCATTCACAGAAGCTCCCCCAAATGGGGATTAACCCATCATTACTAGTTGGGTAGCAAACTGGCTCACAGACAGAATGCATACTATCAAAGTTGGGGAGTCCACCTCTACCAGTAGACCAGTTACCAGTGGGGTACCACAAGGATCTGTGCTGGGCCCTCTACTGTTTGGAATCTATTTCTCTGAAGTCCAGGCAAAGGTAGATGGCCTGTGGCTTACCAAGTTATGACCGTAAACTGGGCATATTCAGAGTCCCCAACAATGTTAACATATTACAGAAAGGGCAGACAGACAAATGACTGGTGCCAAACTCAGACTAAAACTAGCCACAAAAAATGCCTCATTACTCCCTTTGGCAAAGGAGTAGCCTCTGCTAATTATGATATAGATAACACTCCTCTAAACTCAAACTCAGCAGTGCGAGACTTGGGAGCACAGGGTGATAAGAATCTAAACTTCGATCACCATGTGTCCATAGTAGTAAGTAAAGCATTCTACATTGGACATCTCATAAATAAGGGCATTGCATCCAAAACAAGGGAGGTTACAGCTCTGCTGTACTCAACCTTATCAGACCACTACTCGAGTACAACACTTCCTTCTGTATGTACCTTACCAGACAACTGCAGCAACTACAGAGACCACAGATGTTTCTAACCAAGAGAATCAAAGGCCTCCAAAACATGACATACATGGAAAGACTGAAAGCCCTGATACTGTTCTCTGTAACATACAGACTGCTGACAGGCGACCTGTGCCTGGCCTACAGCAGTCTCAAACCCTGCCCTAATGTAAATGCTGCACATCCACAAATCAAATGGGACAAGAATAACTTGCTCCAGGGGATCTCAACCTAGCCTGTGGCATTAACAGAACATGCTGGAAAGACAGATGCAACTCCCAGCAACTGCCACCTTTCTGAAATAAGCTCCCACTCCATGTGAAGCAGAGTTCCTCAATGACCCTATTAAAGTTCAACCTTGACAACTGGATGGATGACTGTAAATTCACCCTGGGGGTGGTACCTACGTCTCTCATGGAAAGGGGCAGCCGGTGCTGATCACAGAAATGCTGTGCTAACAATGACCATGTTCACCGACATGGCAGTCAAGCAACAATAACAATTATGGTCAATAAGGGTACTCAGGTTATTACATGGCTAGTCTTGTAAAGGCCCTAGGGCCATTAGCCTAGTAACCTCCTACGAACCTATGCACAACATGCCTGCTCTTGGGCTACCTGATTTTTCACAGAAATTTGTTCGGTTCTGCATACAAATGATCTTTTTTGACCAGTTGCTTATTTCATAACCATTCTTGATCCCATAGCCCTCTCTGTGCTGCATAGTAGAAATGGCAGCTGCCCTCACCCTCAAGCAAAAGACCTTTATGACTGTTCTGCATTATGTAAAAGCACTGTTAAGAACTAAAACACAATATTTGTCTGCCTCAAGACTGTCCAACTATATATTATCTTTGCTTTGCAATCCTTCTTTGCAGGTTACCAGATGTCCACCTCTTAACCCTGCTTCTTTAATTCCTACAGCAGATGAAGGCGAACACCATGACTGTGTATTTATAGTTAATCATTTACTTCCTCCTAGATTAGACCTAAAAAATGTCCTGCTACTGAATTCTGAGTTGCTTTTATTTGATGGATACTGTGTTTAAAGAGAAGATGTCTCATTAGTAACAGCATTTTGCAAGTGTACAGCAAACCAAGCATTATTGAGTGGACAATTACATGGAAATGCATCTACTCAAATAGTTAACTTGTAGCCATTAGTGAAGCATTCAGATTAGCAAGACAGAACATTAAAAATTTTTACAGATTCACATTATGCCCATAGGGTAAGTTCATGATTTTGGGACACTTTGGAGAGAAAGAGTGTATATGACATCAGCAGGAACTCTCATTAAAAATGTTGTCTTTGTTAATGAACTGTTGAATGCAATTCTGTTACCCAGGGAAATAGGTGCAATTAAGTGTGCCGCACATAAGACTGACTATTCTTCTATTTCAAAAGGAAATGCGTTCACTGACATGGCAGCCAAGCAAGCTGCATTGCCTTATTCTGTTCAGGCTTCATGTCTGCAGCAACTATGAGAAACTAAAACACCTGTTCCTTTACAGAAAGTGTTGTCTTTTCAGAATCAGGCTGACTCCAAAAGGTTAAGGTTTATAAGTGATGGCTGTGCCCACTCCCAGTACTTATTATGGTGCCCTCCAGAAGGGAGGTTAGAAGCCCCACATTATTTTCTATTCCAATTGGTACAGGCTTATCATTTGCCCTCTCACCTGGGAAAAATACATTAATAAGAAATTCTGAGTGATTTCCTAAGTCATTCAGCATTTTGTAAACACTTACAGTACATGTTGAATATAATGTCTCAAAGTATTCCTGTTCCCATTCAGTCTTTAAAAAAGACATGGAGACCTTTCTGGTGTGTACAGTGGGATTTTATCGAACTCCCACAACAGCAACATTTTAAATACGTTTTGGTAAATTGTGTATATTTTTTTCTGGTGGGTTAAGGCTTACCCTTGTGCCAGGAATGAAGTGACCATGGACACCAAAAAACTGTTACAAGAAATAATACCCAGATTTGGGGTTCTTTGTTGTATTCAATCAGGGGTACACATTTTACAAACCAGGTCATACGTGTGTAAAATTATGAAAGTTGTGACATAGGGCAATATTGCCAGCCCAGCTATCTGAAATCTTGTAAATAATCATAGGTCATTTGTGAATATCAACATGATTCATATGCTTGTGTTACAAATGTTATTTGGACTATAGGTTATGTGTATATTAAACTATTGGTACAGAAGTGTGGGTTGAACAGGGTTTGTATGGTACTGAGCTTCAAAGATGCATCCACAGTGTACCCTACTGGAACATAGAAGATTAACTTGCAAAACTTAAGAATAGTTGAGGTTAAGTCACTTTATAGCTGGGCCATAAACAAAATATGTTATCTCTCAGTTTCAATGCAGAAGCAGACACAGTGTCTAGAGCTAGAAGTTTTTTGTATAGTCTTGAAAGAGAAGTAATTACTAGGTTTAAGATGTAGAAGTGTTTTATTGTTTTACGACTTCCAGGATCTGCAAACATCTGAGAGATATTTTTCACAAGATGTCAAATGGTACAATGGGGGCTTAGCCTGGGAACTAAAGTCAGGTGACAAAAAGTTGTCACCCAAGCTATCCCAGCAGTAATATTCAATATTAATTTAAGAATTCTCTCAGAGAGAGACTGTGCATTTTGTATCTCGCCTTTGTCCTAGAAAGAACATCCACTCATCACCACCTTCTGCACTTGTCCTGCTGTAAGCTTTTGTGGGCTTAGGAACTCCTTCAGATTCAGATAGGAATATAGTAAGGTATAGCTTAGATGATTTCTTTATTTATTTGAGACTGTCCTGCAATGTTGTTTTAAATATTTCCTGTGATTCTGAACTCCAGTGCAACTGATTACTTACTGAGTATTGTCTTGTTCTTTTACTATTTATTTATTATTAAATATATTTGAACATATTTTGTGGCTGATATCTGTGAGACATTTAAGCTCTTAGAGTACCTGCATAGCTATTTGCTGACACTGTACAAGCCACTCCTAAATAACATTTCTCTTGGTCAGACTACCATTTGGATTATTAGTAACATTAGACAGTAGGATTGGACACCCTTTGTTAAGGGCCTTACAGTAGCTGATAAGTAGTGGTTGGTGGCCGTGGAAATACCTTATAGTCTGGGCAAAAGGGGGCATAGCTAGTAAGCCTGTGCCAGTCTTTCCCAGGTGTGTGTGTTGTATGCATCAGCTACTTGGGCAGGGACACGAAGCACTGGTTGGACAGAGTGCTGGAGGTTTTGGCTTGGCCACTCAGCTATCTCACCCCTATAGCTGTGCCAGTTGGGAGTCTTATTGGGGATCTGGAGAAAAAGGGAGAAACCAGCCCCAGACTGACAGTGACCTCTGTGTGCTCTTAAAGGAAATTGCACTTTACTGTGTGCGCACTTATCCTCCCAGTGTATACATTCCCCACTGCTGCCAGTGGTGAGTACTGAGGCTCCTTGCTTACTGGCCCAGTGTAGGAGCGTCACAACAGCGTACATGCAATACCACTAAGACCACTAAGCCCAAGTTTCTGGATTGTTGAGAGAATGAAACAGACTTTAAAAACTAGAACTGCAAAACTGTTCAAGGAGACTGGCGTTAAATGTCCAGAGGCACTGCCTGTAATTTTATTTAGTATTCTGAGTGATGTTAGCATCCATAAAAAATATTCACCCCATGAAATTTTTATGGGAAGATCCACAAGAACACCAGCTACACCACTGCCCATTAATTTGGAGTTACAAGATGATGAATCTGCTTTTCTTTACTGCAAGTCTCTCATTTTTATTCTGCAGTGTATTCATTCGTTACTGCAGTCCAGCAGCAACCTGACCCTGCCTCCTGTCATGATGTCACACCCAGAGACTTTAGATCCTTCTCCAGACAACATACCCTCCAGCCTTGATGGAAAGGACCTTGACTGATTCTCCTTACAACAGCTACAGCTGTTTGTTATGAAAGATAGACTACTTTGATTCACGCTTCATATGTTAAGGAAGCCCTCCCTAGTGATGGATATCAACGAGATGCAGAAGTCACTGCAACCATTATCATCAATGAACTAATTGTACTTCATACCAAAAGGAAAACCAGGGAGACCAACATGGCCAGAAGTGGGCCCTGGCGATACAGCAAAATCTGTGATGGAAGATGAGTGGAAATCAGCCCAGGATTCGGGAAAATGTCAGGCAGACAAACAGGGGGGCTGCAGGTTGGTATAATGGTCAAGTTGTTTACCTAGCAGTCACAAGATAAAAGGTTTGATTCTCACCTTTGAGAAGAAAATTGGCTAGGCTTAAAATGGCCCACACGGGTGCTAGCCTACTACTTTCCTATGAGCCTAGAGGACGAGCTCAGGACCAAGTGTGAAGTTTCTGTGGAAATCAAAACAATATGAACAATAAAGAGAGAGTGCATTATTCGGGTTTGCAAATTTTTGAGGATCCTCTCCAGTCCCAGCCTGCTCAATATTCATATGGGTTTATTGTTGGACACCTGTATTGTATTCATCATCCTTCTATTGCATTTCCTTCTTTCATTAGAAGCCACCTGAACTGAAACTATTGAACAATTTTTTTTTTAAATCAGAAACAGGTTGTTTGGTTAAAACTGGGCAGAGATCAGACTTTTTTCCTATGTTTACTAGTTTTTCTGGTGAACCACATACTTATTGCCATGACAATCAATGTCAGCAACTATTGGGTGTGTGCACATATACCAATGGCACACAATAGGGTATTGCTTTGTTTCCAGTCTCAGCAACAAAAACAAAAAGAAGAGCAGCATTTGCATCAATTTTAGTGACCAGAAACAAAAAAAGAAAGGCACAGTTCTTGATATAATGTTGCCCACTTTATACATGTTTCCAGACCAGTTATCAGTGACACATTTATTACATTAAAATGGAACACGTTTTGTTAGGTGGACCAACTGGAATATTATCAATTAATACGTGATAAGGCTGGAGGACAGGGCATAGTGCAAGAGTTTTGTTACATATTTGGAGCCTAAGCTTACCCCTAGTTACCAGCACACCTTTACATGCAGAGACTTTACCCACTGGGTAAATTCACGATGTTCACCAAAACAAGGAGACAAAGGACATCAAAAATCCAGTCAGCAGTATAGATACTTCTTGGATTTGGCATCATATTTAAGAAAAGAGTGCATTCAAAGGACTGTCATACATGGACTTAGGTGATGATGTAATTTCATGAGCAGGTATTTTTTCTATCTATGAGTCAGTAAAGTCAATTTGGGAACTGAAAAAATTGCCAAGCTTATTAGAACTATTGAGTAATGCAACTTTTGAATCAGTACATCAGATTACTATTGAAATGACTACCTAACACCCTAATAATGGGCGATTTCAACTACCCCACCATTAACTGGGAAAACGACTCGTGTACCAACTCTTGTGCTCAACATTTTCTGGAATTCATAAATTCCAATGCCTTGGATCAACGTATCCACATCCCCACCAGGGGCAGCAATATCCTAGACCTGGTCATTACCAACATGGGCAACCGGTATTCCACACCAGAGGTCAATTCCTTGTTGGTCAGATCCGACCACAAGCTAATCACACTAGACATTCACATCCCAGCCCCCCCCCCCCCATTAGGGAAACCACCATAAAACATTTCTCCAAAGCCAACTTTACACTTCTTAAGACAGAAGTGGCAAACTTCACAACACCCATGCTGACGGACAATAGAGATACGACTGCTGAATCCTATACAATTGCACTTTATGAGCACTTACATGAGTACATGGATTGTTCAATCCCTAGCAGAACCAAGACGCTATCCTCCAAAAAAAGGAAGCCAATCTGGTGGTTTCCTGCTATAAACAAACTCTACAACAGAAGTAAGAAACTGTTGCAAAAAAGTGTAAAATCCCATGATTGGAGGAACTCCGTGGTCAGCCTCAGTAAGAAGCTGAGATCCCTCATAAAATCCTCCAAAGCTAGTTACAAAAACAAAATCATCACTGAGTCTAAAGACAACCACAAAGCATTCTATAGCTATGTCAAGAATCTCAATGGCAACACTCAGATCTGCTCTGAGTTACAGCACAATGGCACTAAATATACAGAACCAGCTGATATTGCCAACATCTTGGCAGATAGGTTCAGTGCTAAACTTTACCCCCCTCTCACCCCTTAGAGGGCCCATCTCTGTACTGGAAGAATGCAAATTTCCTGTAATCACGGCTGCACAGGTAAAAATGAGCATGCCATTCAGTCAACTAGAAATTTAACAAAAGGTTGTGGAGTTGTTTCATGCTAAAAGAAGCTTACAGTTCAAAATGGGCATGGTTGGCAAGTTTACTTTTCACATGGGAAGGAAGTCTTTTAAAATTCTTCATGCTTACTGACATAATAAATTTTATTATGTGCAAAATGTTGATCACAAAACTTCTTGCATCTGGAAAAAGTATTAAATTATAAAATATGCATATTAAAATAGAAATAAGAAAGTGCCACTGAACATAGTTAAAAGAAAATAATGATGGAAATTAGGATTGTGAGGAAATATAGTAAAAAAATTGACGAATGTATAACATGTTTTGAGAGAGAAATTGAAAAGTATTCAAATTTCCTCTTTATTCCATCTAAACACAGATGTGTTTATTGTTCATAAAATTGTTTTTGCTAAGCATTTGTATAAGCACTGTGCATGTCAAGAGCAGAAGGAAACAATGTGAAGAATATCTAATGTGAAAAAGTGTCTACTGATTTAAAACCTGTTATTGCCTGGTCATTAAAAAAAAAAATACTCGACACCCGGGTTACTCTTCAGAGCATTACATGGAGAACTGAGAAAGGAAAAGTCTAAGAAGGGAAAAATGATCAGTGTTTTGTATAATAAATCTGCAGATGATTGCAAATTGGGAACAGTCACTGAATTGCCCACTGACACAAATGTTCTGCAGGAAGGTTTGACAAACAAACAACTGGTGCCAGAGCCATGAACTAAAACTAACTGCCAATAAATGCATAATAGTATCCTTCGGGAAGTCATCCACCAATGGTAACAATCATACTGACAACACAGCCCTAAGAGTTGACCCAGTAGTCAGGGATTTGGACACACACAAATAGTAATCTAGCCTTTGACCATCACATGTCTATAGTAATCAGGAAGTCAATATAAGTTGTGCAACTTATAAACAAAGTTATGGCATCTAGGTCCAAGGAAGTCATTGCTCCACCATATTTGGCATTCATTAGACCTATCACCAAGTACATACGTACATAACTAAGCATATACAACAACTGGAACATCCACAGAGGTTCCTCACTAAAAAAAAATACAAGATACAAGTAACATGTCTTTGCAGATCACCTCAAGGCACTATCTCTGTATTCTGTCTCCTACAGGCTCTTGAGGGGAGATCTATGCCTGGCATACAGGACACTGTTAGACCTCACTCTGATGGACCTCCTGCAAACAAACAGCAACAGA
Source organism: Protopterus annectens (assembly GCF_019279795.1). Taxonomy (NCBI): domain Eukaryota; kingdom Metazoa; phylum Chordata; order Ceratodontiformes; family Protopteridae; genus Protopterus; species Protopterus annectens. The sequence goes on from NC_056725.1 coordinate 1,754,633,526, forward strand.
ATTACCCAGTCTAAAGACTTAAACCTTGCCTGTGATATAAATAGGACCTGCTGGAAAGACAGTTGAATCCCATTTACTTACTACCACTTCTCTGGAACAGGCTCCCCATACATGTGAAGCAGAATTCTTCCCTAACTCAATAGAACTGTAATTTGGACAATGGGATGGGAACAGGAAAATTCATCCCTGGTTTGGCATCTATGTCTCTAAAGGACACAGGCAGCCTGTAAATGGTTCCTCTCTCAGGCCCCTGCGTGTAAATGTTTCAACTCCCAAGCCCCTGCTTAGACTTACCAAGGGTACAGAACTTGTCAGAGATTTGGGATGCAAAAAGGCCCTTGTGGTTGTTAGCCTAGGAAACACCTATGAACCTATAATTTTTTTTCTTTAGAAGCAGAATCCATCTTATTTCAAGATGGATCCAATTTAGCCCAACATGTAAAATTGAAACTTGTGCCCAATATGGAAAGACACTGATAAGGGGTTTGCAGATTCTTAGTAAGCAAAACAATACATAGATGTTCAGTTTTAAGTGACCAGCGGCTACAGTCTGATAGATAACAAAATGTTTTCACCTAAGCTTTTACAGTATAAAATGACTGCAGTTTCTGTGTTCTGGGAAACCTTGATTGCCTTGTCTCTCATATATGTGTGCTTTTTACAATAAAGGCAATCATTCTACTCAGCTGAGCTGTATTGCATGAAGTCAATTAAACACAGGGAAAAGAAAAAGACACAGTACTGCACAGTGAGTGAGACTAAGTACACAACAATCATACCTTTCAGCTCATGGGATACAGTCAACAGAGATTCAAAAAAGGGTACACAATCAGGTGTCTTGTTACTACGTACACACAGACACAAACAGACATGCATGCATTCATTATATATTTTGCATATACACAGAGACACACACACACACACACACACACACACACACACACACACACACATATATGTATGCACACATTCTTATTTCCAGTCATCACTTCAGTTTGATTTCAATATATTTATTTCTAAAAGCAACACATTTCATAGGGTATTTTCATCAAATGTAAAGCCAAAATACCATACTTAACCATCACATTAACAGCATATTTAATTAATGCAATTAATAACTTTTCATTTTTTGAATTAAGTAGCTAGCTGACATTCTAAGCCAGCTTCCAAACCTAATAGTACTGGGAAAGTCTGCAGACTGTACTTCTGATACTAATGTTCTAGCAATCATTTGTGTTGACTCATAACCAGCCAGTCTACCAAGATGTTCAGGACACAGATAAGCACACTTCTGATCACATTTGCTGGAAAATGTCTCCTAGAACATCTCTTTGAAAATCTTTTTTGACCCGTTTTTTTCCTGACTCTTTGCCAGACGCATCAGAAACACAATCTCTGCATTCAAGAGTCACTATAAGACATACTTATTTTGAATAAATGTCTCTTAATATCTTTTCAACTACATTTTGTTCTCATTACCAGCAACAAATTACCTACGTTTCCTACACTGCTCCATAGCCATTCCTGGCTGCTCCTCTATAAAACCTTGTTGTGCCCCCCCCCCCCCCCCAATTCTATCTTTTACTTTTAAAAGACAAGCATCCTGCACCTTTATCAAAATATTACTTTTGTCTATACTAGTTTTGTTATTCGCTTCCTCATGAACTGAGAACAGGTTTAAAGTAAGCTACAATTCATTAACACCTGGGCTATGGAAAGACTTCCACCTATATTACTATATTCCAGCAATGTTAACTGTATTTGGGCTCTGGGAACTTAAATTTGCTGTGGGTGAAGCCTTAAAGCTGGCAGGCCCTGTCTGGAGCCTTGAAATGACAACACTGCACAGGAATACTGAGAATTTTATAGAGTACATCTGCCCCAAGATTCCCACTGGAATTTTTTTAAGTTGTCAGAAAGCTGAATGTTCACCATAGATCAAGCACATACAGAACTTTGAGAGACTGTAAACATTTGTTCTGTTTTGCCTTTTAGTATGTTGATGGGACAGCCTAATAGAATTTGATGACACTAATTCCAGTTAAGTTCTTATGGACTACAATAAGGACTAAAACTTTACAACCTTTAAAGCTACAAGAGATATGGCCTTGCAAGTGTGTTCCTCAAGTAATTGCTGTAAAAGGTCAATGTCTGATTTGAGGCAGATATTAAAATCTTCAGGACTTGCAAAATGATGTTTTGTGTGCTAAAATGTATGAATTCTAATCATGGCATCTTTGAAATGCTGGTCTATGGTCATTTACAATACAAACTCAAAATGCTGGCACATACAGATCGGGACCTCCTGTATCCATGTATTTAATTTCAGTTTACAATGATATTCCAAGCAGCTACATGGAATATGATATTTACTTCATAACTTTAGTACCATCACTGAACAGTCTGTCAGTCATATTTCATACTTGCAGCATTACTTCATGCACTTTGTTGAAACTCATACTGGGCCAGCAGGCACAAATTAAATGTAAAATTTGTAGTTAGCCTCAGTGAGCTCAAAAGCTGTGATGTATTTTTGGATGTCCTCTGTAACGCTGCTCTTTATAGTACACAAGATCAAACAATTCCACACATTATTAACATATCATACCTAATGTCTCTCAAAAGGAAGCTGGAATTAACAAGGCATAAATGTCACAATGTTAAAAACTCCTATAAGACCTGAAGAGACGGACACAGTTTTTTTTCTTCACACCCAGATGTCAGTACCTTGAACATGTTGTGTGATGCAGCTCTCACTATGACAGATGCATAACCACCTTGATCAGGTGGATTCTTAAAATTATGCTCTTCAGATCTTTATAACAAAAGTGATTGCATTACTTCTCCCAAGAATATGGAGTAAAGTTCTCCTTGAACTCAGAAGTTAGTCATTACCTTTATTCTAAAATACAGAGATAAGGGAAGTAGAACATTTTAACCTGAAGTTATAAAAAACAAGCTTCATGAAAGCTGGTAGTTTATAAGTTTGGCAACTGAGCCTATAATTTCTTCAAACATCAGCATCTGTATACGTTTGTACTAGTTTTCTCAAATCCGTTACTGCTACTCTCCAATTCACTTTTTGTTCCATGACAGGAAAGACAAACTGAAAATATGCTGGACCTCCCAAAAAAAAATTACTTCCTCCTTAAGACAACACCTGAAAGCAGACAGTTCCATGAATTCAAAGTGTGTATAAGCATACAAAGTAACATAAACTGATTCTAAGGCACATGCTGCCAAAGGTACTTCACTTAACATAAATAACAGAAAATATTACTACCAAGTAATAAACAGTAATGCCAGTAACTGCAGAATGTCAGAAAAAATTAAAAAAAAAAAATAAAAAAGAGAGGCAATTATAAGTTTTGAAGAATAAGTGTTCTAACCTAACACAAGAGCAGCTGCAGGGATTTCAGTGGCTCGCATTCGATGTCTCCATTCATCCATTTTCTCAAGCAAATTTGAGTGAGATTTTCTTATGAACTCCAACAAACTGTCAAATACCTTTCTATTCAAGTCTTCCTGTATTTTCTGTAGGGAAAACAAAATGAAATTACAAGTTATATATTACTTAAGTTGAAATGTATACAAAAACAAATGTATTGACACCGTGGATTCATTTAATCTCCTACATATTGTCTGCGCAAGTCTTGTGTTTTTTCCCTTCCTTACCTCACCAAAATTGACCCTCAGTTATCATCAGCTCCTCTTCTCATTCACCAGGACTAGAGACCTACCTTAGGCTCCCCTGTGCTAAACCCAACCCACAGCCAGAGATGGTGAGGAGATCAAGGCCACTAGTGCAGTACCATTCTGCAGCCAGTCAGTTTGGCCTAATCCCACCGCTCTATAGCAGCCTTGCGAGTTCTGCAATGGTTATCTTTGGGAGGTGCATGCTCACTTCTTGTTTTGCACAACTTTCTCCCTCCATCACTTAGGACCACACCTAACACGGAATCCTTTAAGACCCAACTTTTCTTACACCTATCCTCCAAATGAAAATGTTTTTGCTTTCACCCTATATAAATTCAAGGGATTTTCTCCACTAAGCCATCTATACTCCGGCACCAATCTACTCTTATTTCATTTCTATTCTCAGTCAAAATGGTTTTAGCTGACTTTCAGTTGACTGTACGTATGTAAATATTGTAAATATGTAATTACCTAACTCCAAAAAAAAAAAAAGAAAAAGTTTTTGCACTCTTACTATGTATACTCTGCATTTCACATCTTCCTGACTATTTTGGACATTGTATTTTACCTCTTGCATTATGTAACCTTGATTGTAGTGCCTATGGAGCTTTACTCCATGGGCTTCCACTGAAAATGGGTACTTCGTGGCCCAGTGGACTTCCCCGGTAATCAAACTGAAAATAAATAAATAAAAATATGCAGCATGCAGCTCTCTAGGCTCTTAATGTTGCTACTGCAGTAAGTACAGACAGCATCCTTCCACCAACAACTCATTGCTATATTATTCACATGCTACTATGCAAACAGAGATCGTCTGAAGTGCAGTCAAGGCTTTATCACTCTGCTCCACAAGACCAGGTCTGCATTAGGCTCGAGTAGAATTTAAGTAAAATAATTTGGGGTTCACTACAATTGTGCAGAAACATGCTACTACGTCTTCAGAAAGCAGGGACTGCTTTTGTGTTTGCTAACCAGAACAGTGGTCTGATCTTTAAAAAAACAAAGCCTAAAAAAAAAAATCAACCATATCCTAAGCCAAAGGCAAAATGACAGACTTACAAAAATTACAATCAACATACTTTTTATTCTTTTTTTCCTCTATTGTGTTCACTGAAATTCTAAATACATTCAATAAAAGGTTATTTGGAAAAAAAAGACTGCAATCATCATCCATTCCATCCTCTACCCCTTATTCCCATTTTTTGCACATGGGGTTGGGGTGTCACTTCAACAGGGAAAATCATCGTGAGCCAAGGTTTATACTGCCAGGTGGCTATCCATGCCATGGTAGTTCATCTGTAGCACTTACTCACACCTATGGGCAATTTAGAGTATCCAATCCACATACTGCACGTCTTTGATCATCATTAGAGCATTAACAGTGCTGGCAAAGATATACTTAAGCAAGCAAATTTACATGGATGTAGGCATAACATTTCTGAATATCAAGTAGCGTTTAAATCACTGAAACTATATACATAATGTACACAATAGGCATACAAATGCTTACTCAAATAGTAGAGCAATACTTCATTATGAACATAACCAGGGGGTAGAGATTCCATCACAGTGTCACTATATACAAAAACAGCTAACAAAATGAAGTATGTTAAGCACACTGCTCTATGTCAAAGGCAAACAAGCTGTACATCAAGGGATGTGAGAGGGTGTTCAAAGCATGTGTGGGTGGTAGCTTCAGCAGTCTTCCGAAATGTATGACAGTAACTACTGAATTCTCTTTTACCAAAAGCAAAATAATTCAAATTGGGACATATTGAAATATTACATTTGCACAGTTCTGCTCATCAGTTTTAGCACTTGCGGTATTTGGGGAGACAACTTAGTTCTTCCAAAACTGGAGATAAGATTTTTTTCCCCTTTGATAAAAAGGAGAAGTGGTGCAAGACACACAATCCTCAGTCTGAAATACAGCAACCTCATCTCCCCCAAATCAGTGAATATCTAGAAACGACAAAAGTTAGTAGAATATGAGATGTAAACATAATGAAATTAAACCAAAGGCTAAAATGCGAAAACTCACCTTGGAACACACAACCAGACTACTAAGAATACTTGCCACCACAGTATTTACTCACCTATGGGGGTTTCAAGGCAATTTAGTTCCATGACCTTCAATGCTTTGCCAATACCCACCCCTCTGGCTATACCTCCTTTCTTAAAGGTTAGGCAAGTTACTCCCTGGGTAAATTTTAGGGTACTCATGCAATCTTTTTTGAAGGCAGTTTTAAAAACTGAAATCTTCTTTATGATTACTTGGCAGTGAATGCGCAGATTTAGTCAGAAATGTTTTTCTTATTAAACACATTAAAACATGGATTAACCAAACAAATGGTTCTCAATAAGCGGCAGTGACAAACCTGTTATGGCACTGTGTCAATAGCAAAGGTATCAAAAAGTAATAGTAGCAGTAGAAACTGCCGCTTCTCTTTCTTTAGTGCTAATGTTGCACTTGTGCAGATTCCTACTGATCCATAACAACTGCTAAATGCTCGGACTTAAGTGCTTACTGAAAAGGGAGAGAAAGTTGTGTGGCATTTGATTAATGCTGGTAGTGAAGGATGAATATAGAATGGTTACAATAAATAGAAATGCTATTGTAGATGGCAAACACCTCTACTACAGGCATCGTTAGAAAGGGCAATGTCAGTACACTAGGCTTTGCGTAGATGTATGCAAATACTGAATAGGAATTGGTGCAGCAGGTAGCATTGTCATCTCACAAGAGGTGCTATGGTTCACTTCTCAGCTCAGTTGCCTTCTATGCAGAGTCTGCATATCCTACCTGTGTTCTGGTTTCTTCCCACATTCCAAAGACTTAGATGATGGGAATTGTAGTAATACAGAGGTACAATCTAGTCAAGAGAGCAAAACATGAGAAAAGTGGATGGGACTGAAAAGGCTGGACAAAAACTGAGTTTTCCAGACATAAGGAATTTGTTTCAACATGTAAGCTACACAAGCAGCACCACAGAGATAGATACACACACACACACACACACACACACACACACACACACACACACACACACACACACACACACACATACACACACACTATGTGAAGTGTGTCACACCTTGGGCCACCAGATGTAAGGTCAGAACAGAATGCAACCAGTGTACTGTCAAGGCTATCAAGAGCATCTCCAATGAGGGTACTGAGTACAACTCTCCTATTCTTTTTGAATGCCAACAAAGGGATGAGAATTTTTCTAGTTCTCCCATCAAAACAATTAAATGTTCCCCTCGAGTGCAACCTTGAGGCAAGTTTCCAGGTAAAGCATCACTGAACAGTAGTAGTTTCACAAAATTCAAGCTTTCAGATGGATTGCAGTTTTAGAGATACTTTTGCAGAATGGATTTTCTGAACAGTCTTGTTTGCTTCAATGAATAGTATACACAGTTCTAATCTCTATGCTGCATGCTAAACACATGGTATCAAAGATGATAACAGTCTGCTTTGCCTGGTAACCCAAATAATTTGCCCTATTTTTGACCTAGTTAAGACCACATCATTAGGGGCAAGGTAGCGTCCCACTGCACTGGCCTTGACGGTTCCGCAAAGATTTCTTACTTAGCCCTCATGGTCTATGGGGGATGGTTAAGGTGTTTACCTCACATTAACAAGGTACTGGGTTTGATGCTCACTTGAGAGAGAAATTGGTTAGGCTTAAAATGTCCTGCCAGGGCAGCTTGCCTAGTGCTTACCTATGAACTATGAAGACTGTTCCATCAATAATAGCAAAGTCTAATTCCACATAAGAGATTACGCTCTCCATGGCTAACCTGAAGTGTAACCTTCAGGCAGGAAATAACTGAAGTGGGTATTTCACTTAAATTATAACAATACAACAAATTATCTGACAGATCACAAATGTACTTCTTGAGTTTCTACAACTGTCCCACACGTCTTGTCTAAGGAGGCAAGAGTCTCCAGCCGACATGGAGATCCTCCAGAAGGGCCTAAATGAGACTGATGCATGGTGTCAAAGCCATGGTCTCAAGCTAAATGCAAAAAAATGCGTAGTAATCCCCTTTGGAAAAAAACAGAGTACCCGCAAACTACAACACAGGGGGTAATCCCCTGAAATCTGAAGAAGAAATAAGGGATCTAGGGACGCAAGTAGATAGTCAGCTTTCCTTTGATAACCATGTTGCCAAAGTGGTTAGAAAATCCTTCTATGTGACCCATCTAATCATGAAAGGGTTCGTATCAAGATCTAAGGATGTAATGGTGCCCCTCTACTCTTCCCTCATCAGACCCATTATTGAGTACAATGCACCAATTGGAATGTACCTGGCTAGACATCTCCAGCAGCTGGAGAGACCACAGAGGTACCTAACCAAGAGGATTACTGGCCTCAAACAGTTGCCCTATGCAGCACGATTGAAAAAGCTGAGACTGTTCTCTGTTGCATACCGCTTTCTCAGAGGCGATCTCTATCTAACATACAGAGCCATGTCCAACCCAGAATTGTTGAACATGCTCCATCTTAGCAAAACCAAATCTACTAGAGCTACACGCTCTAGGGATATAAACCTCAACACAACAATGAATAGAACATGCTGGAGGGACAGATTCCTTTCGCAGAGACTTCACTTACTATGGAGCAGGGTCCCGATCTACATAAGACAGAGCCCCTCACTATCGCTCTTCAAGAGGAACCTTGATGAATGGATGGGTAACAAAGTTCACACCGGGGATCACACCAACAGCACTACTAAATAGGGGCCAAGGGTACTAGCTGCTAGTACAAGGGTCTAGGGAACTACTAAAGGGGTGGTGAATATCACACAATGTGGCTGGGCTAATATATGCCTTCGGGCAGATAGCCCAGTACCAACCTATGAACCTATTAATATCAAGAGAGTACCATGCCTTGCACAAATGCAGATCATGTCCACAAAATGAACCTTCCACTGCTTCTGATAAATTAAAGCTAAAAGGAGATAAAGAGATTCAAATCCACATAGTGATAAATCTTTTGAAAGTTCTTCTTCAAACATTTCAGCCAGGCTTTTGGAATTTCTTTGACAGTGCACATCCATCCAGTGGAGCCACAGTTTTGCCTACCATTATCAGTTTCTTCAAAGTCATCATTATTTTTCCAGCCCACCTTTCATCCTATTTTGCTGATTCAAATAATGTAGCTCCAGTCAAGGGCACATCATGTTCCATATGTCAGTCAGAGCGATACATCTGATTGGCTCCTGGTTCAAAGCAAATATCTTGCAATCATGCTGTATCAAACACTTCTGTATCTAAAATATCATCTAGATGTAATAATTTAAAGTTATATCAAATCTTGCATCATCTTGTAGCTTCAACATCCCACCAAAACACTACAGCTGCATGTTGCACTTCTTTTCATGTCCAGAAATGTTATGCGTTGACTAGCTTTTTTGGCAAAAACTGCTAAGTCAATGAAGTACTCATAGGTTCTTCACTCCATCAAATACCACTTGCTCACTTATTCGCGTTTAGAATTTGACATTTTGTCTCCATTTCCTTCTTTAAAGTTCTTTAGCATTATTTATGGCAAGTCTCCCACTTCACCATTGTCATTTTTATTGACATTTATTGTTCTGCAACTTCAGCCTTGAATTAATGCAGCCTCAGGCAAGAATGATGTACCATTACAATACTATACCACATTTCACACATCTCTTGGATTTTACACAGCCTGAAATAGTGCACCTTTATACAAATACTGTCATGCCTCATGGATACTAGAATGCCATCCGGGTAAATGTGGATAGCAAAAAGAGGACCTTAAGTCGTCAATTAACCAACCATTCTCTCATTTCAGACCTTGCATTTGTGACGTTTTTTTTCTGTAATGTTCATGAAACTCTGTCTGCACATTCAGTCTCAGCAAATGACGTCTTTGATGCATGGAATGAAGAAACGTGTCTGCCCAAGGCCATGCACATTGTGATCCCTTCTACAGCAGATAACATCAATCAGAAAAAAGAGGGGAGCCTTTAGTTTTATTCAAACCCAAGCTGATATGGATTGCTGCCGTAAACATGCTGCATTTTTTTTTGTCATTAGACACCAATTTCATGCCATTTCCTAGTCATGGAATCTACTATGTTTTACTTATAACATTATTTCTGTTAGTGTCTTGTTGCGTCTTCCTTTGGGCCTATTGCTCCAAGGAGTATATGCTGCTGTAGTCATGCTTTTAATGCAGATATCCCTTGCCATATCTGTAGTTACATCATTATTGAAGTCTCCACCACTATCACTGAACATCTTTTAGAGGTTGTTTGTTTACCCTACAAAGAATACACTTCAGTTTCTGTGCGAGTATAATGCTTCTGAACAATCAAATGTGTAAAGTGAACAATATGAAGGTACCAAGAGCTAGGTTCAAGTTCATGTAAGATCACAATCAACTCTCCATTGTACTCAAAGATCAGAAGTATAATCAACAAAGGGCATAGGTTTAGGACTGGTATTCTTCAGGTATTACTAAATCTATCCAAGGTTCTTAATACAGTCATTCTCCAATGCAAGAATGACAAAAAGCATATTCATTTTTCTTTCCTCATGCTCTTTAACCAGGCTTTTTTCCCATTGCAGTGCCTGCACTTCTTAAACCTGAACAAGAAGAAAGAGAAAATGGAGAAAGAAAGGAAAAAAGAACAGAAGCACCTATTTACAATCTCCATTGCACTTAAAAATAACTGGGAAAATGTTACTTTATAGCATGCAAAGAAAACCATACATCACAAAAATTGTAATATTAAGAAAAACGTTTTCTTTGCTTACAGTTAACATTCACCTCTCTGTTTTCCTCCTCACAGCATTTTCCCAAATATTAATGACATGAGGTAGGGCATATAATTTAGAGACCCCACAAGCCCAACAAATTCTGAAAAAGTCCAACATTTCCAGATTTTCTTGTTCTTTCATATTTCACAAATATAATTATTGCACTATAATCCCACATTAAGTTATTGGTTTTATTACGCTTCAGCTCCATCTCCCAAATCCTGTGTTTGCTTCATTTCCAATGTACTCTCAATTCTTCTAGTCATCTCTCATGCTCCCTTCCTTCTCTCCAACATTTTCCACTGAAACAGTGGCAACAGTTTCACAGGTACTGTCTCTCTGTGTTCTTTATTACCAGAAGAACAAGCTGAATCTCCTGTTGTTTCATAGCTCTTTTCATAGCTTACTTTTTGTTGGACAAACTTTTGTATTTCCTCCTTAGCACGTACTTCATCAAAAAATGATTTTGTACCTCCAGGCAAGAATACCTTGAATACAGCTGGGTATAGCAGTTTGAATCTCACATCTGGGTCTCAACATTCCCTGAATAGTGGAATGAATTTACTCCTCTTCTGCCTGGTATACAATGGAGTAATTATTCTCCACAAATACTCTGCTATCTCCCACTTTTAGTATTTTGTCCATCTGTCACAGTTTTGTCAGAATTAACTCCTCCTGGTGGTAGGAGTGCATTGTTACTATTAAAGGTCTAGGTTGGTTTCTCATAGCCAGGTTTGGAGCATAAACACGATGTGCCCTTTCAACTAACAACTGCTGTGGAATACCAGTCCAGTTGCTTATTTGTGCTTTCAAAAAATTAATGCAGTCTGTTCCTTCCAGCTTCTCTGGCATAGGTAAAAATCTCAGGTTTTCCCCTACATGCTCTGTAGTCTAATTCTATTATTTTTTGAAACATCTCTTCCTGAGCAGTTTCATATTCAGCCAACCTTTCCTTCATTTCAATCACTGATTTTTGTAGCTTTATCACATCATCTGAATAGCTGTTTAAAGCTTCTTCTATTTTTCTAGTCTTTTGTTGTTTATGTTGATGCACTCCGGCAGTGTTTTTTATTTTAACCAGGTTTCTTTTATTTTAATCAGGTCTATGTGCACTTGGCATATCTTCCTGTAGGTTACTGGAAGTCATATCTGAAGGTTGCATTGCTTTTTGTTGAACAGCTGCAGAAAATTTCCCCAGTCATTTTTCTTCCTCGCTTTTTGTAGCCGATTTTTTTTTCCAGGTGCTCTGTATTTCTTTTTTCCTGGCATCCAGGCAGTACATTTACTAGCCAGTTACTGAAACGTACCCATAAACACAAAAGTCGACTGGCCTTCTCTGTTGAGTTTCTGTTTCACACTGGGAGAGCTACAGTCAAGGTGTTACTTAATGTACAGCAATCTTGAAAGTCCCAAAAGACAAACACTTTTGGTCTAAATCCCCACTAATGGAGTGTCACTGCATTGGCATCCACTAAAAATAGAGTTGTCTGTGTACTCCACTTCTATTCATTCTCCTGATAAACAGTCAAGAATGATGGCTAGATTTGGGAACAAAGTGTACACTTTAGGCACATTTGGATTCCATGCATTCAATCACAAAAGCAACTACAAGCCACAATAATGACTATATTTACTATTATGAACTTCTACATTAGCCTAATGCAAAACACAGAGGAAGGAGCAACCAGGGAGTAACAATCACACACCATGCATGACTTGAAATTATATGACTTTGTGGATAAATTTAAAGTGTCAATTATGAATGCCCCCTTTGATGGGTCAGTCTTGTTTGGACCCATCTGTAAAGAAGATGCAAAAAAATAAGCAAGACAGCAAGACCTTTTCTGCTGGAGTCAAGTTCGAGGTCACTCAAGGCTTGTACAATAGGAATCAAAAAGGACCTAATTTCATCTTATTTTTGCAGGTCTAAATGTTAGTTTGACTCATCTTCTGACAAGAGCAGCCACAGAAGAGATGGTCCTTAAAACACACAGGCCTAGACGTTTAGGAGGTCCACAGAATTTGGGATATAACAAGTCTTTTTCCAACAGGACAGCTCCAAACCTATGAAGGTCTGCCAGACTGCTCCACTCTGAAGGCAGTTGGGGACAAATCTCACTCTACCTAGACTTGTGGTTTTTGGTCACACAGGACAACTGAATAAGAGGGATAATATCCAGAGGTCACTGCATTCCTTTTTGGAACTCCACCCTCAAGCAAATCATCAGTTGCTCCAACCAACCAGGTTAAGGCAGCTTTAAAAAGAGGTACTCTCTCCTCAAAAAAAAAAAAAAAAGCCATCCAACAAGAGGTTCCCCATATCAAACAGGGTCAGAATTTTATTACAAATTCTTCAAACCTCAAGCTCATTTTGGACCTCAGCTTCCTCAGCAGTTATGTGAAAAAGATCTACTTCAGAATGATCAATGCGCAATCAATTCTACCTGGCCCATCTTCAACTTCAGGGACACACAATTTTCCTCTACTGGGATGACTGGCTCCTGACTGCCCTCTCAATGGGGTCACTGAAGAAAGTCAAGAGACTTCCTTCTTCAGCTATGGAACTCCCTAGGCATTTCCATCAATTTACAGAAATTCAGCATGGATTCCTCATAGCATCCAACTTTCATGGGATGTCAAATGGACACCACTCTCTCTGTAGTCTTGCTTCCTCAGGAGAAGATTCAAACCCTATGCTCTATTGTAGAGGTTTTTCTTCAAACCATATCAGCCTTTAGCACATCTAGTGCTCAGAGTATTGGGTCTGATGGAATCTTCAATACATATAGTCCAATTTGCCCACTATCACATTAAAATGTTACAGTGGCTCGTACAATCTGATCCAAGTGTTATCATCCACTCTCCAACACCTTAATTCTCTCTCAGTCTTGCAGGAAGCACCTTCAGTGGTGGCTTCTACATGACGGAAAACCTCTTCAAACTCCTCCAACATCAACAACGGTGACCATGGATGTCTATTTCCTTGGGTGAATGGGCCATTACAAAGGAAGGATAGTCCAAGGTCTTTAGACAGACAATAAAGGCCAACCTTCACATAAATGCCCTAGAGTTGAAAACCATCCTCCTTGTGTTGCAGGAACTTCAGGACTGCATTTCTTGGGCTGTGATCTCCACTTAGACAAGACAATTGTCTTGTCCATCAGCAAATGAGGAGTAATCTTCCTGTGTCAGGAAGCCATCAGACTGGGACAATAGGGGATGACCTCTCAGTTTTCTCATAGCAACACACATTCCCTGGATACTCAGTGGACTGATAGACAGGCCCAGCAAAGATCTTCTATTGCATTATGAGTGGTTGCTCAGTCTGCTAACTGCCAAAAGAATATTCAGCCACTGGGACACTCCCTGCTATGATGTTTTTGCTACAGAGAACAAATGCAGCAGTTTCTTTCCCATGATTTCTATTCCTTGGCAACCCCCCCCCCCCAGACATTCTGCCTAAGCAATAGCCACCTTGGTTTCTTTATGCATAGTCACCCCTTCCTCTAATGCCCAAATTCTTCCAAGCCGGCAATGCATATTGACTTAGACAGATTTGGCTTCCTCTACTGAAGCCACATTTGAGACAACCCCCCCCCCCCCACACACCTTCGAGTCCTGGAGTTCAAACCCAAACATTTCCAATCTGAAACTAACTGCCTGATTTCTCCAGTCATAATTATGGCGATGGGATAATTCTCTTTCCCAAGAAGTGGTCAATACTGTAACAGCCTCTCATAACCTTTTTCTTGTACAATCAATCATAAACTTACTTGGGTTGGTACTTAAAATATTGACCCATTTTCAACCTCTGTTCCTGATGTTGTACAACTTCTCCCCACTCTTTCACCCTGGATCTATCTTTTTCTACCATCAAGGTTCAGTTAGCAGAGATTTCCTCTTTTCATATTGGGTTGCAAAATTACTCCTTAGCTTCCTATAAACTAAGGAAGACCTCTCTCAAAGCCAGCCTTTTCATTGCATCCATCTGTTAAAGACCTTGTACTTCCATGCACATGAATTTTGGAAGTTATAAAACAGCCTCCCTTTAAACAGCAGGTTCTACAGAACTCAATGTCTTGTCTTGGAAAACCATTTTTCTAGCAGTAATCATCTCAGATAGAAGGATTTCAAAACGTCATGCTCTTTCTTCAGTTCCCCCTTATCTTATCTTCCAGAAAGACAATGCAACTTTGAAACCACTTTAGGAATGAAAGCGATATTAGTTTTTAGAGTCTAATATCTCTAATTCCATTAGTTTACCAGGCTTCTTCTCCAAAAAAAAAACAAAATAAAGAAGACAACTTCTTACATACCATAAGTGTTCACAGACAGCTATGCTTTTATCTTTACAGAACTGCTTCCATCAGAAAAGGTGAGCAACTGTTCATTCCCTTTGTCCAGAATAAATTGGGTAAAAAAAAAGGTATCCAAAATCTCTATCTCTGGATAGTTTTCCAATTGTATCAACTTTGCATATCAACCTCACAACAAAACCATTATAACACAAACCTAAAGATCACTCTAATTGAGCCATGTCTACTTCCACTGCCTTCTTTAGCGTGCACTCCTTAAGTGATATATGTGAGGTAGACATTTGGTCTTCTATGCATAACCTTCATCAAGCACTACAAACTGAATTGGACTTCTAGAGCTAGAGCATCCTTTGGCACTTCCATTCTAAAAGATCTCCTGTCATGATACACGCAGAAAGTTCTGTAGCTTGGGATCAAGACCCACATGTTCAATCAGATGGACTGAATGAATAGGATACGAAAGTTATGTACTTTCCATAATGCTACATCCTTTCATTCCAGTCCATCTAAGGCAGTACAGATTGACTGATGCCTAAAGGTACAGGAACTAACTAGATCTCAGCTAACTAGGGGAACCAAGGCATTATGTGAAGGAAGAATTCTTTAAGGGGCTTAAGGCTGGAGCACCGTTTCTGCTAGATTAGATCGGAGCAGTGGCTCGAGGACCCACATGTCGTACTGGATGAACTAGAATGAAAGGATCTATCTTTATTGTAAGTATAGAACTTTCATTTTTAGATAATCACTAGGAATATTAGTCTGTAAGACTGTCTCTGCTTTTTTGTCTACAATTTTGGAGTCCAATTACTTTTTTAATAGCTTTGGTGGACTTTTTTCTCTTGTTTCAGTTTTCTTTTTCTAATGGATTTGGTTCTGTATTAAAGCAAAATAGATGTTAAACGCCCATCAGTGGTGTTAACTGCCAGACTAAATTTCTGTTGTTCTCCTATTACTTTTTTTTTTTTTTTTTTTTACATAATTCACCAGTTTGGGGTTTCACTGTTCTGACATGAACCTTAGGATAACATTTTTATGTCTGAATAAAATTTGCAACAACTTCTGCAAAAGATGCAACAAAACAGAAAAAAATACATAAAATAAAATGACATTACAAAAATATGCATGGACTAATTTCACATATAGGCATTTGTGTCATGTTTAAAATATTTCATCCCACTTGGTCACATACATTTACATAAGTTCTACCTAGTTCTGAATATTAAAATCATATTAAGAATAATAAGTATGATGTAACATGAGGTATCAACTTTGCAGAAAGTTGACGTCTGAAAATTTGCCAGTGATTTCAGCTAACTAGTAATATCAATTAGGCTGGTTAAAAAGAGAACTTTAACTGTATATACTTTTTGTTTGCAATCGCAAGACACAAATTCTGGGGCTTGGTAGTTTCTTATTTCCTGTTCAGTAGAGTTTCAAAGAATAATTCATACGGAAAAAAAAATTCAAAAACTTCACATTTAGCTTTTCTTCTTCCTTGCAAAGAAACTGAAGTTTCTAGTGTCCAAACATAAAATACACAAGGAAGTGATATACGCTTCAGCAGCATAGAAAACATTAACCACTCCTGATAATCAATGTAGCCTTTAGCAAGCAGTCTCCTCTTTAAAATGGCCAGCTCCATGATCCACAAAGATTAAACCCTGACTGTGGTGCTAGCAACCAGGGTACGAGCTGCAGTTCCAAGTACCAGTTGTAGAGGATAAAATAAATGGTTGGAGGTTGGCTCATCTACAGGAGGATGGCAAAATTAAGCCCACAGCAAGGAGTTTCATCAGGCAGTGGCCAGATATGCAGCCCTGTCCTAGAGGGCTAGGAAGCAGAAACTGGCCAAGCAGACTGAGCATTTCAATTTAGGAGGAACACAAAATGTAGCAGCACATTACTGTTGAGTCCTATTACAAAAGCTGTGTGGTACCTGCTGCCTACCCCGGGTTGAGGGGACTAGACATAGAAAAAATATCCAAACCATAATCGATGATGGTCTGCCAAAGTGCAACAGTGGCAAACAGGAACAAATGAGTCAATATGGCATCAGGGCGCAATAACCTACCTAAAAATATCTTCCTTTAAGTACCTCAAAGAAACCAAGTCCTTTAGAAGATTAAAAATCACAGTCCTTTGTGCTTTTTTCAGCATAATTACGCACAAGTGCCTGTCCTCCACTTCATTTTCTAGTAGCTCTACCCTCTGCTTTTCTCATCAGCTTTCTTCCAGAATATTCAAAGCAGCAATACTGACCTTGCTTTCTAAATTTCCAACACAAAAAAAAAAAAAACAAAGTTTCTAGCTTTAATATATAATGCTCTTAGTTCTGCACAAGCAATTCACAAACTCAAAAATGGTTTTCTATGCAGACTCAAGCCCTTTTGCACAGGTGCTTTTAATTTCTTCCTGGTGATCCCAGTGGCATTAGTAATAAAAAAAAGTAATTAAATGATTTAGCTGTCTGATTTTGTTAAACAGACAGAAACTGTATATTATTCTTTTGTTGGTTAATGTAAATTTCATCTGAAGAGCCTAAAGCAACCAGTGCAAAATTCAATGCAATGAGACTGTGACCAATGCCCTGCAACTACTGCCACAGTCAGAAAAAACAGCTACTGTCAACCAGATATGAAAAGAGGAATAAGGGTGTCCTTGCTTTTTTCACCTTATTCATGGAACAATCACTGCTACTATGGGACGGGTAAGAAGGGGGATAATATTTTTAGTCTTCTGTAGTGTTCCCATGAACATGAAGTGTCTAAAAGATTCAAAGATAAAACAAAAATAGGACTCTTGATTGAAAAGCAAAAACAAAACAGAGGTAAGGCTCCAGGCTTCTTCAAATCGTTTTATTACTGCAGAACACAAGCGCTTTCACCATTAGGCTTCTTCAGGTGTATTAACTAACACATTTGCACCTGCATTTATACCAAAGGTCACATGACCATATTAGAGTCTTAAAGACACATAAAATCACATAAAATACATTTAAAAACAATACTCAAAAATAAACATTTAACTATAACACATAACTATAGAAGCATATTATCTTCGTAATGGGCTGTTTTTTAAAATAGGTCTTAATGGTATATGGTCATTTAGACCATGTCCATCATTCGCTCTTAACCTCACTATCCACTTTGTTTCTAGATTTTCAATTTGTACCTTGATATCACCGCCCCTTAAATTTTCAAAGCTTCTACCTATTACCCTAAAGATAAACCTATGATGTGTGTTGGTTTCTTTTTTATGCCTAGCTAAGGCATTAAACATACTTCCTTTCTTTATATGATATATGTGTTCCCTTCTATCTCTAAATAGTCTATCAGTTTTACCTACATAAAATTTTCTGCATGTTTGGCAAGTAGTCAGATAGACCACATGAGTAGAATCACATTTAGTATTTATACTAAAAGTATACATCATACCTGTATCTGGATGTAGAAATTGTGTGCTTGTATCTATAAAACTACAAAAATAGCATTTATTACATGGTCTAGTCTCCAAATTATCACTGTGCGCAACCTGATCTCTAGGATTACAAAGTTGTCTTTTTAATGATTCCTGGTTCTTAAAAGTGAATTGTGGATATAACCCTATTAATTTACTTACTTGTTTATCAGAAGTCAAAATATTCCAATTTTTATTGATAACATCTGTATAATATTTTATATTCCTAGAATAACTAAAACATAACTTTAAAGGTTGTGAAATTTCTGGCTTTGCTTTCACCCTACTACCTTCTATTGGTTTAGAAAAACACGGTCTAGATTTACTGTCTTAAGTTTCTTACTGTTTGCAGACTTAGATCAATCAACTTCTGATCATAACCTCTTTCCATTAATTCACTTTGCATTTTACTAAGTTGTAACAAAGTCATCTTCTTTTGCATTTAATCTAGAAGCCCTGTATGCTTGATTTTGTGCTACATTTCTAAAAATGAACTGGTACAAATGCAGGTGCAAATGTGTTAGTTAATACACCTGAAGAAGCCTAATGGTGAAAGCGCTCGTGTTCTGCAGTAATAAAATGATTTAAAGAAGCCTGAAGCCTTACCTCTGTTTTGTTTTTGCTTTTCAATCAAGGATATATTTTCTATTGAGGTACCTGGCAGCTGTAGGGATTGTTTTGTGTTTTACTTACAAAAATAGAACTCTGCTTGAAAGAAAGGTGAAGATGCAAGTTGCAGTTGTCTTACTTAAAATTTATGAGTTTTCAGTCCCTATCTACTTGTAAAGGCGGGAAATTTCAAGATACAACATGACTATCTAGATGCAAACCTAACATGCTGAAAATATGTCACTGATTTACCTCTGTTAGTAGGACATTATTTGACAGTAAGAGCAGAAAAAGGTGAATGATGTCACCATAATATAGTCACAAAACGGGGCAGGTGAATCAGAGGTTTTTGCACTAGAAATATAAAGGAGAGTTAGCATAAAAGGATTAAATAAAGCAATGAGCTACTAACAAGCTGCATTCTGTGGTACATGGCTTGATTCCCTTCACCTTCATTTATCTATAACGTGATCTTGAGCAAGTCACTTAACCATGCAGTGCTTTGGCGCAGTTAATATATTGAGCTAGTCTTTTCAATGATCCCCTAGCCTCAATGCCTTATAACTACCTATGAACCTGTAAGAAAAAAAAAAGACTTTCAAAGGTTACAAAATCCTGTGATGTTCATTTCCTGGAAAAAAACACTAGAACAGAGTTGCCCATTTCATACAGTAAGGATGAAGGGACTTTTTGCTCTCACTTGGAGAATAAGGGTGGAGGGCAATACGATGGTTAAGCTTTAAGACCTGGAGAGGAATACCAGTTCGGAGAACATAAAAGCTGAGGGGTGATATTTTGGGGAGGGGCACTGGGGGGTGCCAAACAGGCCAGCTATGGCTGTGGAAAACAGGTTTGGGTTCTATGGAACTAGAGGAGTTATAATAAGCAAAATTAAGAAGGTGAGATGATGTGGTGGCTTGGCTTTTCTGAACTGCAGAAATCTATGGTAGCTAAAACTGACAATGATCTTACCTCTGCTTCCGATTTCATTTGTTGCCACAAGGTCTGATAGGTTTCAAACCGGACTTTGCTATCTTTGGAGTCTTTCACATGTTCCCCGAAATAATCAGCTGCAAACAGATAATTTAAAGTTAGTTTTACAAAACACCCAAGTGCTTACATTTTCATTCATGTAATGAGTTTTATATGTTAAATTTTAAGGTGTCACTAACACATCCATGCCTAGAGTACAAAGTAATGCAATGCATGTTCAGCAGGGAGGGTGCTGGGTTTGCAGCTAGCATTCTGTAACACATTTGCAGTACTGCAGGGCACTTTTCTAAGATACTGTGATTAAACCTGCTAAAACTCCACTACATCATTGCCACATTCAATAATTTGATTCATTGTGCAAATGCATTAAGACATACTTACTTATATAAGTTTCAGAAAATCACTGTTTTAGGACTGTAATTTGACTGCTTTTATCAATTTATTTCATTAACTGAAAATTATTCTGCCAGCAACAGTGGGCATAATGGTTAAGGTGTTTACAAACCCAATATACAGGGTTTGATTCTCACCTTTAGGGAAAAATTACTAGGCAAAAGGCAGCTTACCTATGAACCAAACAAAGGTGAATCAGCTACCTGGACTGCAGCAAACACCCCATTAGCAAAAGACTTTTAAATATAGTTTGGCAACAGCATGCCATCTCATTCCTATACAAAAATACCACCACTTTACATTCAGTAACATATACACTTTAGCACCCATAAAAATGTTACCTTACCAATACCAAGAATTCCATACACTATGCAGGTTACACCACTTGTAACACTGAACATAACAAATGAGAACTCTGTTCCATACCTCTGTTCAGACTGTTGCAGAATGTCCAGATTTTTTGGTCTTTTCCTCACTAAAATTGTGGTTTTCTGGCAAATCAGTGAGGACTGGAGTCACTAAATAATGACAGATGGTTGAGTTTCAGACTTCATATTCTTCAAAAAAATGCCTGGTTATGCAAACCATTTTATTCTAGCAATTCAGTACAAACAAATATGTCAAATTTGACAATGTGGATATGAAACCTTTTAAACATAAAAGACCAAGGTCTAGCCTCAAAAAATCTAAAACACCCTATAGTGGGACATCTGGTGATGATTCTTCCTCAGTCACAGACTTGGAAATACAACATACCACAGAATCCCCAGTGTCCAAGCACAGGAATTTCCATAACCCTTTAAGGGTAGGACACGGAGGGGAGGGAGAAAACATGGTACACGCAGACAACATACAAACTCTACTCAGACTTGTGACACAGAAATAAATGGAACTACTAATGTGTTAAACATCTCACCTCAGTCTTTGTCGCAGGTTCAACTTCAACTGTTAAATAAAGGGTTAAATTTTGTACCGGTTTATTTATTTTTTGTTTTTTTGTTTCTGAGGACTCTTGCACAGGATGTTATCTCCTTTTATTGTTTATTAAACTTGAGACTGCACTTTGATTTATCTTCTGGTTCTAGAGAGCATGAAGTATTTAAATATAATAAATCCACCTTCATGCCTCCCATGCATCATAATGTCCACATGTTTTTAACATGTGTCCTCAAAAGATCTAAATTTTCATTTCAAGGAATCTGAGATTATGTCTAATAACCTCTCAAAGATTGAACAACAGGCAATTCAGGACCTTGAACATAACAAAAATTTGATTATTTTGCCAGCTGATAGAGGAGGGGTTGTGGTAGTCGTGGATCTGGCCAAATATCAAGCTGAAGCCAAAAAGCAACTTAAGGATGGGCATTGTTATATTTATTTATTTATTTTACATTTGTTAACCAGGGGTGTCTGACTGAGCCGAAAAGGCCCTTTTTCAGCAGAGGCTTGGGGAGAAAAGCTCCACAAAGAAAAATTACAGACACATTTAGTTATTTAGATATGATCAGTATACACACAAATTACAGGAAACATGTTTTGCGGCACATAAACAGTTACAGTGTAGAGAACAAACAAAAAAATATTAATTTTAAAAATAAAGGTAATGAATAGATTTGTGGTGTACAGCTGAAATTTGGAACATAGGTAGAATACATACATAGTACACAGGTACAGTACATACATTGTAGATTAGCCAGTGTTTGTGAGTAAGATTGAAAACTATTATCAAGTGATTTTGTATGTATGTGTTATCCGCTTTCACTAGCCTGGGGAGCAATCATGGCACTGCCAACTTTCCTTGATATGTTGCCTGATGAGGTCTTTAAAGGAGGCTTTGGATAATGTGTTTTGAATGCTTGTAGGGACAGAGTTCCATTTTTCAGCCACTGAACTGCTATATAGTGCATCTCCAAAGTTATTGTAGCTGTTGGTGACTTCTAGTAGGAGTTTGCTTGATGATCTAAGAGGCCTTTTGGCTGAGTGATGTTGTACTAGGTTTTTGAGGGCAGGACACTTATTGGGGAGGTAATGGATAGAATGACAGAGGCATAGCTGATTGTTGGTTAGAAGGTTGGGCAGTTCAAGCTAGTGGAGCTGTCTCAAAAGCAGTACAGTGATGAGTTCTATATGAGCAATTTGCAGCAAAGCGGGCAATTCTGTTATAGCAGGCTTCCATTTTGCTTAGTTTGGTTTTGTTGAGATTAGTCAGAATGGGAGATGCATAGAGTAGGGTTGATAGAAGTTGGGAGCGAGCGATGGCTGATCTTGTGTTGTTTGTAAGAAATGGTTTGATACGATAGAGCGACCCCAGTTTGGCATGTACTTTTTTAATAGTTGAGATGACTATCAAATTTTAGGTGGGAGTCTATGGTTATTCCCAATAGCTTAGCCTGTGCCACTGGAGCAATTGGAGTAGCATTAGTGGAGTAGATAGTGAATTGACTGTCAGTGTTTTTGTTATAACTGGTTATAATCATAAGCTGAGTTTTCTTTGGATTGAGGATAAATTGGGCTTTGGTAAGGTAGTTTTCAACGTCAGAGAATGCTAGCTGAGTTGTTTGCAGGAGGGTGGGAATATTTTGTGCAGCACAGATTAAGGCATTGTCATCTGCATAATGAATTATAGATGCATGTTGTGTGGAGGTAATTTGTGAAGACTGTGAATAGTAGTGGCCCTAAGATAGACCCTGTGGGACTCCTATAGTTATGGGCAGCTGAGGAGAGAGAGAATTTTCCCATTTCACAGCTTGGTACCTGTCAGTTAAGTAGCTTTGGAACCAAGTAAGAGTGGAATTTGATAGATGATATTGGTTTAGTTTGTTTAGCAGGATTTGGTGTGAGACTGTGTAAAACGCTTTGGACATATCCAAAAAAAGAGTTGACACTTGTAGATTCAGGTTTAAAAAACAAATTGATGAATTTCTTTTGTCAGCCAAAGAGGAAGGCATTATATCTGATTCAATATTGTATCATTTGACAGTGCCTGATCCTAGTAGTCAATATTTATATTTATTGCCAAAAATACATAAAGATCTATATCATCCTCCAGGCAGACATATTGTGTCGGGAAAGGGCTCCATTACGGAACCTCTTTCCCTGTTTTTGACTAAATACCTGAAACTTTTACTTAAATGGGTCAGGTCCAGGATCCAAGATACCACCCAATTATTAAAGATAATCTCAGACATGCAATTGGAACCAGGATGGCTGCTATGTACTTTGGACGTAGCAGCCTTATACAACAACATTCCTCACTGGGCTGGGGTACAGGCTCTTGAACATTGGTTATACAGATCCAAACTATCCACCAGGGTTTAATACCTTTTTAATCCGTCTTGCGGAACATGTACTTACTAAAAATGTTTTTTTACTATCAAGGCAAATGTTACTGGCAGGTTCAGGGTACAGCCATGGGGGCATCTTTTGCTCCTATTTATGCTGATCTTTTTATGGCTTTTTTGGAAGAAAATCTTATTTATGATCGTAGTCATAACATACATATGGATGAAACTGACAGATGGAGACGATATTTAGACAATTGTTGGATGGTCTGGAGGGCTGACACTGAATATCTTCATGAGTTTGTGGAATACTTAAAAAGTAATAAGTGGGGACTACACTTCACAGCAAATCATGATGTCCAACAAATCACTTTCTTGGAGGTCTTGGTTACTAGAAATAATTGACAACACCTTGGATACTCAGGTTTATTGTAAATACCCACAATACAACTCTGTTGCATGCATCCAGTTTCCATCCACCAGACATTACACGCAACATACCTAAATCTCAACTTCTCCGTATGAAATGTATCTGTTCCCATCCAGATAATTATGAGTATTTTAAACATGACCCAACTAAAAGGTTTAAAGATAGGGGCTATAAAAAGTACAGTTGTGTACACTTACCATAAATGTAGATGTTCAAATCTATCTGTTCACTGTTGCAGCCATCACACTCAAGTTATCCTGCCAAGGTAGTCCTCAGTCAGCCCGAATACCAGAAGCTTAGTACTAATGCATCAGTTGCTGTTGCTTCAGGACTGACGTCAGGTCATAGGGGGGTATAAAAACAGGCAGCTAACGCCATTACATCAGTTTTTCTTGTCCCAAATGTCAGGAGCCCCCAAATAGGGAACTACGTTATGGTGGAAAAAACACCACCAGTAAAAAATAAATACCAATAGCCGTGTAAGGAGAGAGTAAGAGAGAAAGAGACAGAGAGAGAGACAAGGGGACTGGAGGGTGGGATACCAGGACTGCAACAGTGAATACACTCGAACATCTTCATTTTTGGTAAGTGCACACAACTGTACTATGTTCTTCATGTTTCATGTTGCAGTCATCACACTTGGGTTGATTCCCAAAGTTGAAGAATGGATGGAGGCAGTCAAGAAGAGTTGAGGCTAGCTAGTATGCCCTGCAGGACTGCTGTTGCAAAGCCCGCCCTGGATTTGGAAAAGATAGGCAGGTGGTAATGCATGGTGAAAGTGTGAACAGAACTCCAAGTAGCCCCTTTCAGAATGTCCCTGGTAGGGACTCCTCTGAGAAAGGCTGTAGAGGTTGAAGTTGCCCTAGTGGAATGTGTTTTGATCCCCTGAGTGGGTGGTTTCCCATGGTGTTTGAAACAGAAATGGATCAGTGTGCTATCCATTTGGAAATGGTTTGTTTTGATATGGCCTTGCCCTCTGCCCCTGGTGCAAAGCTGACTAGTAACTGGTCAGATTTCCTGAAAGGCTTAGTCTTATCACGGTAGAATCTGAGCTGTCTGTGCACGTCTAAAGAGTGCAGGATCCTTTACCTCTTATTTTGAGGATTAGGGAAAAAGATGGGCAAATGGATAGACTGGTTGAGAGCCACACTGGACACAACTTTAGGCATAAAAGTAGGGTTAGTCCTGAGGGAGACCCTGTCAGCATGAAAAATAATGAAGGGTTCGACAGCCATAAGTGCCTGTAGCACAGACACTCTTCTAGCTGAAGTGATGACCAGAAGCAAGGCTGTTTTCCAAGAGAGGAATTTTAACTCTGCTGATGCTGCAGGCTCAAAGGGGGTTAGCGTGAGCTTTTCCAACACAAAATTAACGTCCCAAGCAGGGGTGGGGGCTGCTCTTGGTGGCCTTAAGTTGTTAGCCCCTCTCAGGAACTGTTTGATGAGAGGGTGAAATAAGAGAGGTGGCTTAGTGCTGTAATGAGCAGAGATGGCAGAGGCATGGATCTTAATGGAAGAGAAGGAAAGGCCACTGTGGAGTAGGTCTGCTAGGTAATCCTGGATGAGAGGTAAGAAGGGCGGTGCTGTATCTGCTTCTTTAGAGTGAATCCAGGAACAATACCTTTTCCACTTATCAGCATAGGATTTCCTTGTACTGGCTCTTTTGCCTTCACGTATGACATCCAGTACCTGCCTGCTTAGGCTGGCCACTGGAAGAAAATTCAAGGAATAAGCCAGGCTGCAAGGTTCAGGGTCTGCAATTGCGGTTGCAAGATCTGTCCCGCCTGCTGAGTCAGGAGGGTTGGGATCTGGGGTAGGTGCCATGGTGGCACCGGTGGCAGACTGTGCAGTAGTGGGTACCAGTGTTGGCATGGCCAGTCCGGGGCAATCAGGATTGCCCTTGGTCTTTCCTGCCTTATCTTGAATAGTACTCTTGTAAGAAAAGGCGGAGAGGGAAATGCATAGAATGAGAGGTTTTCCCACTGGAAGGATAGGGCATCCACTTTACAGGCCTTGCTGTGAGGTACCCTGGTGCAGAATTTGCTGAGCTAGTGGTTGTAGCGGAAGGCAAATACGTCCACCTTCGGGGTACCCCATTTCTGGGTCAGAAGGCTGAAGGTGTTGTGGTCTAATTGCCACTCGTGTGGGTCTAGGAGATTTCTGCTTAAGTTGTCTGCCAGAGAGTTTTGTTTGCCTGGCAGAAATTGAGCTTGCAGGTGAATATGCATGGCTGAGGCAGTGTTCCACAGGGTCATGGCTAACCTGCAGAGTGGGTAAGAGTGGGTTCCCCCCTGCTTGTTGATGTACCACAAATCACTGTGGTGTTGTCAGTTTTTATTAGAAGGGGCCCTGTTGAGAGTAGGCATCTGAAAGCTGTCACAGCAGGCTGAACAGCTAGCATCTCTTTTTGGTTGATGTGCAGATGAATTTGGTTTGGGCTCCAGTGGTCCTGAATGCACCTGCCATCCAGATGTGCACCCCAGGCACAGTCTGATGCGTCTCTGGTTAGGGTCTGGGCGACGTGGAGTTGTGTAAAGGGAAGTCCCTTGTTGTGGTTGCATGCTGCTGCCCACCAAATAAACTCTGTCCTTAGAGAAGGTATTATAGGTATGACAGTTTCCAGGTCCTGAGAATGTTGGCACCAAAGAATTTTTAAGTACCACTGAAGTTTCTTCATATGCAGTCTGGCATATGGAATTAGTAGAATGCAGGAGGCCATGAACCCTAGAGCCTGCAGGATTTTCCTTGCAGATAGCTGGGTTCTGGGGCCATTTGAGCAAAGTAGCCCGTCAGATAGGCTTGTTTTTCCGGAATAAGGAATGCCATCTGGGATGCTGTGTCCAAGCTTGCTCCCAGGAATACAATTTTTTGACTAGGGACTAGTTTGGATTTCTTTTCATTGACAGTGTACCCCAGAGAGGTTAGAAGGTCTTTACAAATGTCAGGTGCTGCAACAGCTTTTCCTGACCGTCTCTCTGAATCAGGAAATCATCCAAGTAAATGTACAGTTGATTCTTTCTCTGGCAACAATAGGCAAGGGCTGGAGCCAGGCATTTTGTGAAAACTCTGGGAGCAGTGGATAAGCCAAAGGGAAGTGCAGAGAACTGATAATGCATAGATCCTGCCCTGAAATTTAGACATTTCCTGCAGGAGTCCCCGATAGGAATGTGCATATAGGCCTCCTTTAGGTCTAGGGTAGCTAACCAGGCATCTTTAGACAGCATAGGGAGAAGCTGCTGTAGGGTGAGCATTTTGAATTTTGGTACCACCAGGAAGGTGTTTAAAATGGATAGATCTAAGATTCGGTACCAGGTGCCTTCTTTTCTGGGTGCAAGGAAAAGTCTGGAATAAAACCTTTTTCCTGTAGGTTCTGCAGGAACAGGCTGAATTGCCCTTATGGAGAGCAGGGACTGAACTTGGTTTTGTGCCTTTGCCCACTGGTTTGGAGGAAGGTCTGGGAACCCTTTTGGGGTTGGCAGCATGTGGAAATAAAATTTGTACCCCTGGGATACTATGTTGAGGACCCATCATCGTTGGTGATGGAGATTCAGTTTTTTGCATGGTGGGCAAGTTTTCATTATGAATTCTTTCTGTAAAGGGGTGGCTTAGCACTCCCTGCTTTAGAAGTGGAGGTACTCCATTGCTTAGATCTCTGCATATCCTGAGACTGTAATCTGCGGGGTCTGTTTCCCCTGGGTCTAGTTTGAGATGGCCTTGAGAGGGCTGGAAAGGACCAATGTTTCGAGGGGCAATGCCTACTGAATCTTGGAGGCAGCACTTGCAAAAAATCTTTGACTGTCTGCATAGACTTAGCCTTTTCTTCCATCTTTTTTAGAACCTTTTCTGCTTTGGTGCCAAACAGATTGCCCTTGTTCAGAGGAGCGTCCAATAATTTTGATATGACAAGGTCTGCTCCTTAAGCCAGGCATGCCTTCTAAGTACATAACCTGTGACTGCTGCCCTGCAAGATGCTTCTAGGGTGTCAAACCCACACTGCAGGGTATGCTTGCTGACTTGGCTTGCAGAATCCATAAGCTCCTGTAATTCTTTATTTTCTGTACAGTCTGGAAAGGTAGATCATTTTTGCTTAATAAGTTCCATAGTATGTTTCTGGCATTTCTGCGAACTGACAGTTCAATGCTCTAATGGCGAGAGTTGCAGAAGTGTATACTTTTTTTAACCTGTCTAAAAGGTCGGGAATCCCTGTCTGAAGGGGTGAGATTATTAGCTGTAGTTGCTTTTATTCCTTTAGGTCCTTGGGAGATGACCTCTGGGTCAGCAGCAGGATTTTTGAAGAGAAATTTGTGAGAGTCAGGGACTCTATAGTACCTGTCATGGTTCCTTGGAGCAGGGGGGACTAGACTATCAGGACTTAGACTGGATGCCATAAAGACATCATCCATGACATCCAGAAAAGTAGCGATAGCCAAGGGTCTGTGCTGTGGTAAATCTAAAAATTCCCCGAGTCACTTTTTGGACTGAGGATAATCCTGGCATTCCCAGTAGAAATACTCTCTCAAAGTATGCAGGGTTTGACCAAAAGAAAAATCCTCTGGGGGGGGGGAGGCAGAAGGAATGGATTCCTCTGCATTAGAATCCTCACAGGCAGATAAGGGCATGTCTTCATATTCAGAAACCTCAAAGTCGTCGGACTCTTGGTCAGATAAAGCTGCTTGGGACAAGTCTCTTTTTCTTTTAGCAGCGGAAGGCTGGCTTCCCCTAAACAGCATGATCAGGTCTTCTGCCATTTTTAAGAATCTGAGATTGTGGCAAGGAAGCAGGCGCTTGAGTTAGGGTTGTTGTTTTTTTTTTTAGGAGTAGCTCCTACTCGGCCTTAGAAACTCAGTAGTTTTAGAAAAAACTGAAGATGCAAAATGGGTTTGTGTAGAATATCGGTAATGCGAAGAACTTCTTCAGAAGCCAGTGTCCACACAGCGGCTCCGGACCCATACAAGGTAGAGACATCCACAGGTTCCGTAGTCAAAGGAGAGTCTTGCGGCATACCGGACTCCGAAAGAGTCTCGGTAGCGGCCTGCGAATCCATCGAAGAGGGCATCAGGGCCTGCAACAGCACCTCACAGAGTACCGGCAAACTGGCGACTAGCTTAACAGAAGCGTTGTCGGCAGTTTTGGACTTGTGCGGTCTGTCTCTGTCTTTATCCTTACGTTTTTTTGGAAGATCGGTAGTTGGAGGGCTTACAGAAGCCATTTCAGAATACTTAGATTGAGAAAGAAAGTATTTAGCTACAATAAGGACCCAACGACAAATAGCTTGGGTGTTGAACAAAGCACAAAACTGACAGTGAGGTACATCATGGTCTGGGCCTAAACAGGTGACATAGTAGGAATGGAAATCTCGGTGTGATATTTGCTATCCACAGGCAAGACAATTACTCTGAAGTTGGTTAGAGCAAGAAAAAAGGATCCCCAATGGGGTACTTAGCTTTAGAACACTTCAGGATAATTCAATTTTGGAAACGAAACTCAGGTAGCGGCAAACTGGCACTCGTGCGAACTGCTTCTGCTTTGGGCTCCTCAGCAATTAAGGCTGATGTAATGGCGTCGGCTGCCTGTTTTTATACCCCTGATGACCTGACGTCAGTTCTGAAGTGACAGCAACAGATGCCGAAATACTAAGCCTCTGGTATTTGGGCCGACTGAGGGCTACCCCTGGCAGGATAACCCAAGTGTGATGACTGCAACTGTGAAACACGAAGAACATCTGGCAGTATCCTGACTGCCAGGAATTGAGAGTCCACGCTAGACAAAGGATTTGCTGATGTATAAGGATAAAAAACAGACAAGGAATTCCAGCATTCATTTGGTTACTACTTATGGGCGGAATACCAATATATTATTGGATAGTATTCACAGACATTGGAATATTCTTTTAGCTGACAACAAATTATCTGAGTTTCTCAATGACAAATGTCTTTTTTTCTTTTTGAAGGGGCAGAACTTTAGGGGCTCACTTCAGTCATTATAAACATGGACAAACACTAACTCAGGACCCAATCCAACGAACCCTGGCAGGTGATTTACCTCATGGTTGTGTCCCTTATGGACACTGTATACATTGTCGCAGGTTGGTCAAATCTAAACAATTTATGAGCAGGAATACAGCTATAGTTTATGATATCAAGTTTCTAGCCAATTGTGGCACAGACTGTTTTTTTTACCTTGCCACATGTTCTTGCTCAGCGTTTTATATTGGGCAAACCTCAAGGCCACTCAGATTACGCATTTCAGAACATTGCAGTGATCTCAGAATTAAAAGATAAAGTAATGCTCTATTTAAACATTCATTGGTACACAAGAACGCAAATTTTAGATTTACAATCATAGATAGAATTGTAGGGGACAGGGTCAACAAAGCTAGTTGGCATTCTATACTAAATGCTAAAGAAAAAAGTGAATTATCAAGTTGAGTGGTTTATTTCCACCTGGTTTAAATGAGAATTTATAAACAACCAATGAGCTTGAGTTTGGTTGACAGTATAAAACGGCACTTGTATTTTATGTGGTTTTTGACTTACACAGATGAAGGCTATTTAATTTTTACAACTGAAACCGGTCTGTTGGTGCTTCATTTATACATGCTTTAATAAAGCAATTTTGAATTTATACACCAATGTGTGTTGGTCTTGGATTTTTGACTTGGGCTGTTCCTTTTTGGGGCCATGCACTTGCCATACTTGCAAGGACAGTTTCGTTTTTCACAAACTATTCTCAACACCCACTTGTCTTTGATTTTTTGTGGAGAGGCTGCTGGCTTGAGCTAAAGCTGTAGGTGAAAGGGTAGAAATTACAGGAGGAAGAGACAGAATTCACCAAATCTTGCATAGTCATCATTTAGCAGGGGAAATATATATATTTTTTTTGTGAAAGTAACCCTTTATTTGGCTAGGAAGCATTATCCCCCTGCCATTTCTTCTTAGTACCCTGTCACTTGCTAGGCTGGGATTTTTGTTTGTTCTGCCCTTTGAAGTTGGGTGCCTTTTTAGATGAGAACCTGGGAATTTGAAACATTGAGATCCAGTGCATCAATTTACACCTATCATCCCTTCTGATACCCAGAATCTGGGTAGCAGCAGGACTAAACACAAATTCAGAACTTAAAGGGTATTCAAAATCTCATTTTTAAATCCTCAGAAAGATCCTGGTTATTTAACCAAGCATACATTCTCAATACAACAGAAGTGGCTACATTTCTAGAAATAATGCCTGCATCTTCTAAGACACTCCTCAATGCATGTTTCAAAACCTGAGCCAAGTAAAAGTAGTTGCATTCATATAAAACTTATATTCAGCAGGCAAAGATAAAGCAAGGTCATCAAAGCTGTAAACACATTGCAAAATGATCTTTGACATGAAGTCCTGATAATTTAAAATTCTAAAGACTAAATTACTAGAATCAGCCACCGCCCCCTCCTTACCCCATGCCTCCGAGATTCTAACCACTTACCAATTTTATGTGGGGATGTAGGGCTAGAAGAAGCCAAGGGTCTCTTGTCAAAATTAGCAGCTGGAGAAACTAGAGTTGGGTCAGCTGACAAAGGAGCAAAGAAAGCTGCAAGATAAGAGTACACCTTGTATTTCCTCATAGCCTTTTTAGGAACTGGTTCACTAGCCAAAGGGATTTTATATGCAGTTTTATAAATATCTTCTTCTAAGTCTAGTAACAGAGGAAAAAAAAAGCCAAAAGATTGACAGCCTCATCCTCAATAAGATCATAAACTCTGCCAGTCCAGCTCCAGATTATTTTCAGTCAAATACACTTCTAAACCTAGCTTGCATCTGTGAAAAGGTGAACACTTGTTTGGGTTTTTGAACCTGTTCATCTTCAGAAGAATCAGACAGGACAGACTGACAGTGTTCACTACTGTCTGCATTAGAGTCCCCATCTATGGCATTAGGATGGATCTCTAGAGAAGGTAACCCCATAGCCATTCAGAATAGGAGCACAGCCTCCAATATTAGCTGACTGTAAGATGCTCTTAGCTAATGAAACCACATCAGCTAAATACATGATAATAACCTGACTGTCATGTGGTGAAGTTTATGTTTCTTCTTAAAAAGATAAAATATCAGAGGATAGTTAATTATTTGGATATTATTTTAATGATGAAAATTTCAGAAAAAAGGGTTTGACAGCAAAAATTTCAGGAAACCAATGTTCACTAAGAACTATGTACATGCAAAGAGCTTACACCCTAAGTTCATGAAAACAAATGTAATAAAAGGACAATTGGTTAGAGCGGCAAGGCCAGTGTTGTTGCAGCATAATTTTCTGCATCAAGTGTGATTTCTGACTGAATACATTTCTGGAGAGAGGTTATAAATATGATTTGATTCAAACCTAAGTTGAGGAAGTTTTCGGTAAAATGGAGACTCTTTCTCAACCAATCTTAAAAGGTGGTTTGTGTAAGCAAGCTCAGACTCTACCAACAAAACTAGTTTTAGTCTATTTCTTTAGATTGTAACCAGATAAAACACATATCATACCATAAGAGATGGTGAGAAAATTGTTAGGGGTAGTTTTGACTTGAGCAAAGTGGTTGGTGAAAGCCCATAGTTCAATATGTAATAAAAAAAAAAAAAAAAAAAAAAAAAAGAGTCAACCTTAAAAGTTTATGTGAATGTAGTGATAAGTACCCAGTGGTTTTACATGGAATGGATGTAGGGGCATTTGTCTGCAAGCAATGTTAACTGCTGCAAATTTATTAATGAAGGTCATTTAGTATTTTTACAACATAATCAGGAAAGATAAGTTAAAAATCATTCTGATTTTTACAGCAATCACTTAGTTTACATTGCCCAATGCAGCAGCTGCATGTGTTTTTATTTTTGGAAAAAAAAAAAAAAAAAAAAAAAAAAAAGAAGTTTTGGGAATGTATTAGGGAACATGTGATTGATATGAAAATAAAAATGTAAAAAGAGCTCTAGCTAAGCATAGTACAGTTTGTGTAAATTTTAACACGTTTATTTTCAGTGTACTGCATTATGTGTCTGGCACTTTAAGGGGAGGTGATTTGAACAAGTTAGAAGTTAAAGAACTGAGACGACAACTGACTTTAAATGCCTGTGTTTTTCCAGATTTAAATGATAGTTTTTTTTAAACACCTTTATTGAATTATTACTTGTGACATGGGCTAAATTTATACAAAAGTAATCAAATTGTATTAGATTAACATTAACAAACATTATACTTCACATAAATTGCTATATATCATATAACCTAAGCAACATTACATAAATTATTCAATTCCTACCATTCTTTTTAAGAAACATCTTTATTAAACCATCACTTACGACATAAGCAATCATACATTTGAATAAATGAAAATGAACCAAACCAACACAATCCTAGTTGCAATCATTTTACATCACAAACCATGACACACTTCCACTTGCAAATATTATACATCACGTATAGTCTACCCAATCATTTTCAGTCAAGCATTACATAGCTCATTTAAGTCCTGCCTTCTTTTAAACTTCATTCCTCGCCTGTATGTATTGTTCCCACAATTTCCATTTTTCCTGTGTAGTTTCCTCCTACTCTTTTCTAAAGATCTCAAGTCCAGTTTTTTCTCTGTTACTATATTCACTACTTCTAAAATAGTTGATTTAGATTTTGATTTCCATTTTCTAGTAATTGCTTTTTTGGCAGCCACCATAATTAGACACAGCAAGGCTTTACCATGTCTAGGCAATTCTGATTCTGTAGCAAAGCTCAGAAAAATCATCTCCCTCATAACACAAATCAGCCCACCCAGCATATCTGACAGTGCATCCCGCATGGAATCCCTAAAGTCCGCCAACCACCGCACTCCCAGAAAATATGCCCCCAAGTACCTCTTTCTTCCCAGTCACACGTCCAACATTTGTGGTCTACTCAAGGAAAAAAATTCTAGAGTCTACTTGGAGAATAAAATTATCTATGTAAACATTTCCAAGCAAAAATCCTAAATCTTCTATATTTTTTTGCATATTTGGGAGATATACATATATCCTCACATTGTTTCTTTGTGAATTGCTTATCCAATTTCTCCTCCCAATCCTTTCTAACCTCCTCCAATGGATTCTTATAGTTATCATGCAATATTTTATATGCTCTACTAAATTATTCCTTTTTTAATAGCAGCTTCTGTTCTAGATGCTAATAACTCTACCAGTGCTGGTCATTTGTTTAGAATTCCACTATTTCTTTCTCTTTGCCTATACTCATCATCTGTAACCTGCAGTCCAAATAAATTAATGGCCTATTACCTTTCTCTTGTTTACTTTCTCAGTTTTCTCCAATAAATTCCAGCCCCCTCTTGTCTATTTTCTATATCCCTAATTGCAGTTATCCCTATTGGCAGAATCTCTTTTCTCCTTTCCAGTGCTGGTTTAGTTCTTGGAATACTTTCTGCTACTTTATGGACATAATATTCTGTATGATTATTGTTATTTTCCTTAAAGGTCTGCATTCAAAATCCCAGTCTCTCCTTGTTTCTTGAGCCCCCCATTTCAACATCATCCCTCTCCACTTTGAATTATAGTTTTCTGCTTGTGCTATGTACAGGAGTCTTAACTTTATAGCTTTGAAATATTGCTTCAAATTGGTAACACCAATCCGACCTGTTCTACTGGAAGACTCAGCTTATCCCACTTGACTCTTTCCATCTTCCCCTCCCAGATAAAGTCCTTCAGCTCTTTATTAACTGCAATCCGAAACGTCTCCTCTGGTTGATAAAACTATGCTTGACCTGTGTACAACACTAAAGGGACTAAAGCATTTTGACTGCTTGTGTCTTACTACCCATATCCATATAACAAAGATTCCATTTTCTCAATTTTTGTATTATATTTTAGTCGCTTCTCACATATCGTTGGCTGCCATACCAGAATCATATTTTAATCCATACTCCTAAATATTTCATTTTATCATGTCAACATAAATATGGATATTGCTAAACCAATTCCTGTGCGGGTACATAATTTACTGCTATTGCCTTTGTTTTAGCTTCATTAATTTTGTACCCTGAAAGGATCTGAAACGGTCTCAATGTTCGACAACACTGTAATGTCTTTCTGGTTTTGTCAGGTATAAAATAATATCATTTGGAAACAAAGACAATCTTTAATGACTACCATACCAATTATATCCTTGAATTTCTGAATTCCTTATTTTCTTTTGCCAGTGGTTCTAAATATAATGCAAATAAAGGGGAAAGGTACACCACTGCCTGGTTCCTCTGATCAAGCAGAAATTATCAGAGAGGACCCCACCCACGTTAAATCCCCCTCCAATCCCTCATATAGCCTACTAATCAACTTTATAATTTTTTCAGGAAATGCAAATGCTTCCATTGCCCTGCTCAAATTCCCAGCTTACTCTGTCAAATGCTTTCTCTGCATCAAGAACCACCAACAACAATGGTATCTTCTTACATTCTGCTTCCCTCTGGATCATCAGTGTTCTGTTAATGTTGTCAGATGTTTGCCTCCCCTCCACAAAGCCACAACGATCCATATCTATCAATTTTGGCATTACTTTTGTTATTCTTTTAGCCATTACAGACATGAACACTTATAATCATGGTTTAGTATTGAAATGGGCCTGTATGAAATAAATGGAACCAACAAGCAACAATCCACGGCAACTTCTATCCAAAGGATTTATTAAATGCTTTTGTCAGCTCAGTCACTTGAATTCTTCAGAATAATTGCATGACCTAACAAAGCCATATTTATACAAAAATTAAATCACATGACATTTAAATTTCTAATAGTTGCATCAACTAAAATCCACAACCCTTACAAATATGAAAATAGATATAAATACTCTTTGTATATTTGGAAAAATCTGGTTAAATAATAGTAATAAATTATTTAAAACTAACCAAAAAAAGACCGTAGTTTCAAAAAACTACTGATACTAACTCTGTCATTCAATCCTGGCAAGAAAGTGGCATTTAATTTGATTTGTCACCATAATTCCTTAAAATTCAGTACTTCTTTCCAAGGACCTCCCCTTAAATCTGGTGTTGCTTTATCAACTACTAAAAACCTAAATGTATGACTGGGGTATTGCACAATATGCTTGCTTAAGGCACTATTTGTGCTACCAATTCTGATGTCCCGAATGTGCTCATAAATCCTATCTTCCTTGGTTTTACCAATGTAAAACCCAACAACAGAGGGCGGCATATACCACCCCCTTAGTAATGCAAGAGTAATTCCCTCTTGCCCTCACCTTAAAACCATTGATCACTA
This sequence comes from Protopterus annectens, assembly GCF_019279795.1. Taxonomy (NCBI): domain Eukaryota; kingdom Metazoa; phylum Chordata; order Ceratodontiformes; family Protopteridae; genus Protopterus; species Protopterus annectens. The sequence continues at coordinate 1,754,669,762 of NC_056725.1, forward strand.
CCTTATCCACTGAAAGAATGTGAGTGCACTGAGCACAAACGCCACAAGCCTGAGTGCCTTACCGGGCTGTATTCCATCATAGTTCATTTACCCCTTCTAAAAATAATACTAGGTGAGATCCCAAACTTATCCGTTACCCCTATTTGACTACTTAATACAGTCCACTGTTTGCTCAAAATATCAAAAATTCCACTATGGTCAATAGAAAACCTAGTAATAAAGGATGTAGCTGGAAATAAACCTCTCTCAACTTCATTACAAACAACTGAAGTAGCCGAGGCATTTTCCTGACAATCAATAGTCCCCTTAAGTAATGGACTAAACATTCATAGGTACTAGGCTATCGGCCCAAGGGCCTACATAAGCCTAGCCAGCAAGATTCCATGGCTTATGCCACCCAAGAAAGTTATTCTTGAGACCCTTTTCTTAATAACTTTATCCAGGGCTCTTTCAATAAAATCAAACGGGTAACCTCTTGCTAAAAACATATTGGTCATCTTCTTACATTCCTCTTGAAAATTTACCTCCCTATTCCATAAGGGTAACTAATACTGCGACATCATTATTTCTAAGGATAGGGATACCGAAAATATACCTAAAATACATAAGAATGTATATGACGTCCCAATGTAGTGGGTTCTAAAATGTTTTTTTTTATTGGTAAATACATCGATTACAGGTTAAAGGTCATTTTGGGGGAAGAACAGCACTTGTGCATTGACTCTTGACATTTCCTGAAAAAACTTAATGGATTATTAGCGACAGAAAATGTTTCTTTTTTTACAGTAGATGTTGTCAATGTGATTCTGCACACACTTTGGCTCGAATGGTTCAAAGTATTTTTATTTGATTCTAACAAATTTAGCAATAATGATGTTGCAGTATTAGTTACCCTTATTGAATTAGTGTTGAAACACAATTTTGTGTTTTTTGAAGGTCAGTCCTTAAACAAGTCACAGGGGTAGCCACGGGGCCATATTGTGCCCCCATTTTTGCAAACATCATAATGCTCATGTAGGAATGAAAATTTCTCTTTAATTCTCCATTTACAGGATTATGGAGTTTGTATTTGAGATATATTGATGATTTGTTTTTTGTTTGGAAAGGGATGAACATGAAGTACAGGATTTTCTTGATTTTATTAATAATTCTACAGAATTCCTTAAGTTCACTTACAATTATAACAAGGAGACTATGAATTATTTGGATGTCATGGTTTCCAAAGACTTGGTCGATCATTGCTTAGTCAGTAATCTGTATAGAAAGCCTACTTACAGCAACAGTTTGTTGCACTATACTAGCTGTCACCCTTTGCATGTTAAAAGAGGCTTTGTAAAAGGGCAATTTGTTTGAATCTCCCGTATGGTCAGCAGGGAGGTAGATTTTCAAGATCAATGTAAGAAAATGATCAATATGTTTTTAGCAAGAGGCTACCCATTTGATTTTATTGAGAGAGCCCTGGATGAAATTATTAAGAAAAGGGTCTCAGGAATGTTTAGTCCATTACTTAAGGGGACTATTGATTGTCAGGAAAATGAAGTTGAGAAAGGTTGATTTCCAGCTACATCCTTTATTACTAGGTTTTCTATTGACCATAGTGGAATTTTTGATATTTTGAGCAAACATTGGACTGTATTAAGTAGTCAAATAGGGGTCACGGATAAGTTGGGGATCTCACCTAGTATTATTTTTAGAACGGGTAAAACTTTTAAAATTTGTTACAGAGTATGAACTATGATGGAATTCAGCACGGTAAGGGCATTCAGGCTTGTGTCTTTTGTGCTCAGTGTACTCGCATTCTTTCAGTGGATAAGGTAGTTATCAATGGTTTTAAGGTGAGGGCAAGAGGGAATTACTCTTGCATTACTAAGGGGGTGGTATATGCTGCCCTCTGTTGTCAATGTGCTGGGTTTTACATTGGTAAAACCAAGAGAAGTTTTAAAGATAGGATTTATGAGCACATTCAGAATTGGTAGCACAAATAGTGCCTTAAGCAAGCATATTGTGCAATACCCCAGTTATACATTTAGATTTTTAGTAGTTGATAAAGTAACACCAGATTTAAGGGGAGGTCCTTGGGAAGAAGTACTGAATTTTAAGGAATTATGGTGGCAAATCAAATTAAATGCCACTTTCTCCCCAGGATTGAATGACAGTGTTAGTATCAGTAGTTTTTTTGAAACTACGTTTTTTTGGTTAGTTTTAAATAAATTATTATTATTTTTATTTAACCAAATTTTTCTAAATATACAAAGAGTATTTATATCTATTTTCATATTTGTAAGGGTTGTGGATTTTAGTTGATGTAACTGTTAGAAGTTTGTTAAATGTCATGTGATTTCATTTTTGTATAAATATGGCTTCGTTATGTCATGCAATTATTCTGAAGAAGTCAGGTGACTGAGCTGACGAAAGTGCTGAAGTTGGCGTGGACTGTTGCTTGTTGGTTCCATTTATTTTATCAAGTTTTGTCTTGGTTGTTAGTTTGCAGTGGGCCTGTATGAAGCTGGGTCCAATGGATCCTTTCCCTCTTTAGGTATTACAGCTACCACTGCTTTCTTCCAGGATGCTGGTACTTCTCCTCTTAAAATACTGTTAAACAAAACCTTCCAGATCCTTATAATTTTTTCCCTCCTAGCTTCCACAGGAATACCATCTATTCCTGAGGACTTTCCTGGAGATTAGTTATATATCACAATTTTTATCTCATCTCCTCCTATCCTAACCGGTAGTAATTGAGCCTCATCTACCTCTAACCTTGGCATATTTAATTCTTCAAGAAAAGATGCAAATTGAAATGTTTATGGATTTCCATATTTCCTCTGCTTTATACAGATCTTCACAGAATTGCCAAAATATTTCTTAATACCTCTACAGGATCTCGTTGCCTTCCTTATTATAGGCTCCCTAAGCTTGGAGACAGCCCTTTCTACTTTCAGTTGCCTGAATCATTGTGCATGTTTGTACTCTACTATTATCATAAAAAAGTTGCTTAAAAGCAGTCTTTCTAAACTTGTGCATATTATTTAGGTAATCCCTTATTTTCTGCTTAGCATTCTGCAGTTGATTCTCTTCTTGTTCTGTGAGATTCGCCCTATCCTGCAATACTTTAATATGTCAGTCTCTCTAAATAATTCTTGTTACTTCCTAACCATAGCTCCATTTCTTTTATTTCCACCTTAATTTTAAACTTTACCTTAATTTTATCCCACTCCCTAGCTATATTTTCAGAAGAAATTTCTATCCTCTCTAACAGCTCCTGAATAATACCCATAATCCCATTCCCTAAATTCCTCTTTTCAACACATAGGTGGGAAACCCCCAGTGTCTCATTTTTATTGCATTAGTCTGTTTTTATTTTATTTATTATTGGCGCATGATCTGAGATAGTTATTGGATGCGTATCAAGACATTCAATTAAATGCACATGTTCCTGTGAAATGGAAATTATCTATCTTAGCCCAGTTTTTATATGTAAATTCACTCCGAACTCCTATTACTGAATCCCCTCTCCACTGTTGAAATTCACATTATAAGTACCCCACCGATAAGTAATATTCATTGCTGAAAACGGATTAATTCTCCCAGAATTTTCTTAAACTCCATTATAGCAGTTTTAGCTGGAATATAAATATATGCCAGTGTAATCCTCATCCCTTGCCAGTGGCCCCTTAGCACTACAAATGTGCCATTATTATCTTTTTTATCCGCTTCTAAATCACTATTGGAGCTCCTCCTGCAATTAGTACAAGTACTCGTCTTTTCCTTTGTCCCACATATTCTGCTGAATAACCATCCTGAAAAAGAATCAAATTCACATGTTCAGTTCTAAGTGTGTCTTTGAAAACATAGCTGTTTGCCCTCTAAATTTTAATATAGTTCATTACTTTTTTTGTATTTATCTGTGAGACCACTGACATTAAAGACATCACAGAAAGCTTCATTGCATTATTTTTTGTATTTATCTGTGAGACCATTGACATTAAAGACATCACAGAAAGCTTCATTACATTAAAAATGTATTACTCATACCTTTTATATAAAACACACCTTCTTTGTTAAATGTCTAGTTCCAACTTTTGTGTTACGTGCATACACGGTTTGACAGGTTGAACGTTTATACAGCCAGTTCTTGTCATATCCATCTTAGTCTATGTCAACTCTTACAAAACGTTTTATTGAAAGCCCTCAAAATACACCCAATACCCCCCCAAATCCTATTAACTTAATTCTAACACACAACACTATACACATCTTCAATTACTGAAGCTTTACCCTCCTAATAGCAGCAAAAGTCCCAAACTGACAGTCACACACAGAACCGAGTTAACTTAAAAGAAAGGTAAAACATGCTAAGATGCATAGTGCAGCCTGTGCTTCTATTAAGTGCTAACTGGATTTGTCGTTTCTTTATAGCTCATCCAGCTGGAAAAAAACCCTTAATGCTTTCAGAGAACATTATGTCCAAGCCAGTTTCTCTTCTCGGTTATTTTTCCTTCAACCAATTACTCTCCACTAGCCTGTAGCCAGTTTCTCTTTATCAGACGGTTTCAATGGAAACAAAGACCAGCTGCAGAATTGCTACTCAGCATACATGTTATTGCTAGAAAAATGCCTCATAATATTCAATATTCTTTTTTATTGACTGGGTTACTCATAAAACCTGTTAAATCAACCTAAACGCCTCAATTCAGTGATTTCCACATGCAAAAATGAGAAAAACACATTGATTTTTCTTTTGTCATGCTCTTTTGACTAGGCCTTTTTTCATTGCATTGCCTACATTTCTTAAAATTAAAACAAGAAGAGAAAAGGGAGAAAGAAAGAGAAAACAGCAGTACTTGTTTACAATCCCAATTACATTTTAAAATAACTGAGAAAACTACTTTACAGCATGCAAAGAAAATCATACACCACAAAAATAATGCAATAAGAAAACAAATATTTTACTTAGTTAACTTTCTTCCTCCTCTTCCCTTCCCTCAAAGCATTTTGAACGTTAATGACATGAAGTACAGAATATGCTTTAGAGTCCCCCACAAACCCAACAAATTCTGAAAAAGTCCAATATTTCCAGATTTTCTTGTTCTATCATTTCACATATAATTATTGCATTTTAATCCCATATTACTGGTTTTATTACTGTTCATCTTCATCTCCCAAATCCTGTCACTACTTCATTTACAATGCACTCTCAGTTCTTCTAGTCAGTTCTCATGCTCATTCCTTCACGCCAACATTTTCCACTGAAACATAGTACAATCTCTCTGTGGTGTTCATTACCAGAAGAACAAGAAGCAGAATCTTTTTCTGTTTCACACCTCACTTGTTTGGACAAACTTTTGTATTTCTTCCTTAACATGTTACTTCATCAAAAAATTATTTTGTCCCTCTAGGGAAGAATACTGAAGACAACTGGGTACAGCAGCTTGAATCTCACACCTGCATCTCGACATTCCCTGAATAGTGGAATACACTTGCTTCTTTTCTGCCTAGTGTATGAGAAATCATTTTCCACAAACACTGTCTCCCAATTTTTAGTACTTTTTCCTTCTGTCACAGTTTTGGTCAAAATCAACTCTTTGTTGGTAGGATTGCATGTTTACTACCAAAAGTCTAGGCTGTTTTCTCATAGCCAGGTTTGGAGCATATATATGATGTGCCCTTTCAACTAAACTCCTGCTGTGGAATACCAATCCAGTTGCTTATTTGTGGATTCATAAAATTAATGCAGTTCATTCCTTCCCGCTTCTCTGGTATAACTGAAAATCTCAGGTTTTCCCTATGTGCTCCATCCTCCAATGCTATTTTTTGAAACATCTCTTCCTGAGCAGTCTCATATTCAGCCAGCCTTTTCTTCATTTCGACTTCTGATTTTCGCAGCTTTGTCAGGCAAAGACAAAAGGCCTATAGCTGACCAAGTTTGCAGATGACTGTTAAGTCGAGTGCTGTCACTGACTCCCCAAATTATGTTAAAATAATGCAAGAGGGTCTCACAACAACAAATGACTGGTACCAAAGTCATGGCTTTAAGTTAAATGCAAAAAAATGTATCATCTTACCATTCTGCAAAAATATGGCCCCTACTGATTACCACATAAACGGCAACCCCCGAAGCGCACAACCTGTGGGGTCAGACCTGGGTACACAGGTTCACAATCTCACATGTGACCATCATGTAGCAGAAGTGGTCAGAAAAGCCTTTAACTTGGTTCATCTCATAAGTAAAGGCACTGCATCCAGAAAAAAAGAGGTTATTACTTCTTTGTACTCCTCACTCATTAGGCCAATAATTCAGAGCAATGCCCCGATTGGTATGTACCTCTCCAAACACCTGCACCAGCTGGAAAGGCTACAGAAAAATCTCAAAGAGAATCCATGGCCTCTGACACCTGTCCTACGTGGATCAAATCACTACAACTCTACTCAGTATCGTATACACTGCTTGGAAGTGATCTGTGTCTCACCTACAAGGTAATCTCGGAACCTGCCTTACTAGAGATGTTCCATATCTGTAAGTCCAACTCCTCATGCATTACCCACTCAAAAGGCCTAAATCTAATATGAGACATTAACAAAACCTACTGGGCAGACAGATTCATCTCCCAGAGGCTGCCCCATCTCTGGAATAGACTTCACATACACGTCAAACAGAATATGTCGCTGACCCCCTGTATGCAATTTACTAGAGAAAACTGGCAAGGGAACCAAGGTAGTGGGAGGATATAACTACAGAAGGAAAGGTAGCAGAGTGGGACAAGGCTAAGAAGACATTTAGACTGCAGGCTATAGACCGTCCTCCCTACCAGGGCTTGATATCCAAGTACAAAGAGAAAGGAATAGAGAATCTTAAGTGATTCAAGTGCTGGGTGTTTTAGTTGAATCTAGAACAGAAGCTTCTGTTAAAAAAGGGATAATTATTAGGGCATATAAAACATCACATGATATCTATAAGAATCAAATCAGAGAAGGTTAGAAAAGACTGGGAAGAGATGATGGAAAAGCAAATTACAACCAAGCGATGGGAGGTCATATGCATGGCTCCCACGTATGCAGCAAAATCCAGAAGGTTTATGATTTTTGCTTGGAAGGGTTTACATAGGTATTCTGATACCCCAAGCAGACTTCAAAGAATTTTTCCACCAGATGATACAAAATGTTGGAGGTGTGATGAGGAAGAAAGAGGCAAACAGGGAACAAGTATTTTGGAATGTAATGAGTTAGCAGATTTAAAAAAAAAATTCCCCACAGAGTACTTTGTAAGAAATGCTGGGTAAGCAAATGGCTGTAACCAAGGATATGACTTTTTGAGCTGGAGCACAGGATCTGAATTGCCTAGACATAGTAAAGCCTTAAGTTTAATAATGCTGGCTGACAAAAAAGCCATTACTAAAAACTAGAAATCAAAGTTAAAATCTATTGCATTTGAAGCAATGAATATTACATATGAGATAAAAGAACTGGAAGATTGAGCTTTAGAAAACAGAAGGAGCAAATACATTTATTTTATTTATTTATTTATTTAATATTTGTTTACAGGGAAAATCCAACTGTGACAGAGGCTATTTTTAGTGGGGGCCTGACAATAAATGTTCCAGATGCATGTCTTTAGAATGTGGGAGAGAAACGGAGTACCTAGAGGAAACCCACGCGAACGCAGGGAGCACATGCAGACTCTGCACAGAAGGCACCCCAGCCGAGAATCGAAACAGAGAAACCTCTTGCTGTGAGGCGACAACGCTAATGCTGCACATTAGGAATAAATGAAAATTGCAGGAACAATTCATACAGAATAATGTTCAGGAGGAGAAGGAGTGAGGTTTAAGGGGAGGCAAGAATTCAGCAATTTATGTAATGATGGACTGATGATAAATTACATAGAAAAGATATGCAATGTAAAATTTATGTAAATCGAAAAAAATATTAATATGGGTTGTTTTCTGTTCTATTAATCTATATTTTGCCTATATCTTAAGTAACACTTGATTAAACATGTTTAAAGACAATAGCTTTGCATAGAGTTCTTTTCTCAGTCTGTACAGAAACAGCTCAAGTATATTTTTCCTGACAAATTGCCATCTGTCCAGCAAACATGCAAAAACTGCATTCTACATGTAGGAATGGATTTAGCCCTTTTCTCAACACTGAAACCAATGTAGTGGGAAAAAAAATCTGTTAGGGAAGATTAACCACTGTAAGATTACTATTAACAGTATTGGTTTCCTCCCTTTGGCCCCCACTAACACATTTGTGGCTTTTGTGTTGACACCGAATTATGTTTCTTTTCAGACCTAGACCCAGTAAAGTGCAACTGGAAAAAAAAAGTTAAAAACTGTACCAAAGTCCAGTGTACTTAGCTTCTGTTAAAATTCTGAGTTGGTCCTACTCTTTGTTGAGGTACACTTTTCCAATAACCACCCCCCCAGAACCCTTTGGGACAGAGGTTTAGACTCACTATATGTTAAAATTGGATACAGCAGTTTGTGCTCTTAGCTGAGACAATCAAAACTCAGGATGTCCGCTTACATGAAAAAAAGTGTGATGAGATATCTCCATTTTCTGGTGGATAGAATAATTGTTATCCTGGATGGCTAAATTTGTAGACATAAAGGCAGCAAGACCATGATGAACTTAAGTGATCATATTATACAGAATGGTTGGTCTCCAATCATGTTCTTTTCAGATATTAAGGCATTTTAGTATGAATACAATGCAGTTTCTCCCAGCTCTAAGAATTCAGGTGGAAAGTTTTAATTTTTTCGTTAACACATAATCCTCTTGATGCAATCTGATGATGGACGTACTGTTCTAGTAGGTATATGTTACACACAGAATATATTTCCTTTTGGAGTTTAAACCCCAGGCTTTCATACAAGTCTGTCTTGGTATACTTCACAGTCTGAATGGAGGAAGACACACCTACTTCTCCAGTTAGCACAGTAAAGCACTCGGTAAACATTCTGTTTGCTTATTCGTATAATCTATATGGTTAAGAATAATAAAAAGATAAAATAGCTTTTAAAATGTAAAAATAATGTATGACGTGCATACAAAAACACTCCTACCCAATTCTAAAAAGCATGTAGTCACTCCAGAGATATCACTAAATCAGGTAATACCTCATTGATCACAACAATTATTGAATACAGTGCATTTTGTAGCATTTAAACAGACCCAACTAAACCAACCTGAACATGAACAGTAACTCCTTACTAGAAAACTGAAATGTATGGAAAGCCAACTAGTGAGCAAAGCTTCAAGAACAAACAGTACATTCCATTTTTCATAGGTAACATAAGGTGGTCTCTTCGTGGTCTACAAGGCAATGTCTGATCTAACTCAGTTTGAAAGAACATTCCTGGAACATATATCTGGGGAGCTAACACCAAATTTGAGAAACTAATACTAAAATTAACAGAAGTGTAGTAGGTGCACTATAAACTCTGTTCCAAGAACATCCTTTATGTTCCCTCCAGTAACTGTTCAATTGTACTGTGCTTTTCACCGATTATGTGCCCCATTCAGAATTAATTATATGCATCAATAATTTATTGCCCATTTAGAAAAGGTGGCAGATGCAGTCACCCACTTCCTTAGCCAGTCTGTCACTTTGGATTCTTTACTTGGGAAATGGATAGTCAGGATCTGGAAAGCCTAAGCCTTTTCAAAGGTTTGCCGTAGAGACAAATATTTCAGGTCTGGGAATCTTGGACCAAAGGCTCCTCAGAGTCTAAGGCCAAAAACAGATGTCTGACTTTCTCTGGGAATGGGGCAAATGTACTGTGCTCTTCCCGGCCTCCTTGGGGGCATCCAGAAGAATGTCAGCCAATAGATATACAACCGCGAAGGACTGCTTGGTAGACCTACAGGTCTTCTATAACCTCTGCTGTGGGGTTAGTGAGCAATTCCCTCCCCTAATGGTGCATTAATTTCAGGTACTTCTGAAACTTGGGGTCATCTGAGGTGAGTTATTTGGCAAACTCTTAAGCTGTTAGAGACTCCAAAGGGGAGTCACTGTGCTTCTTACACAGGCCCATCCTGGGTTTCTTCAGATGGGAAAATCTGAAAAGCGGGAAGCAATCCCCTTTGGGTAGAGCTGTTATGGTGGGATGTCCCTGATGGACAGACATGTTTGACTAGCTGTTGCAGGACAGGATACAGGAAAGAGTTCTAAAAAGTAGGCTACTACAGAATATAGCTATTAGTACGGGCTCTAAGACAAAAGATGTTAAGGAAACCACAGTAGGAGTACTTGATCAACCAATACTGAAAGAGAGATACACTGATGCAGGGAGAGACTCTAGATTGAAAATGCCAGATTCAGGTGTTTCAAACTAAACTTTAGCACTTGGATTCTTCCATCTGGCATCAATGTTGAGAATATTATTGACTCAAACAGCAATAGTGCTGACAAAACGGACATGAATGTAATATCAAATGCTGGAAGCATCCACATCAACCCACAGAGTGCCAAAAAAGGACCTAATGTAAAGCTTAAAACTTAGGCAAGGCTGGCATCCTCAGGACTAATACCAGAAGCTGAGGTACAAGAGAAGACATCAGAGACATCCTAATGAAGTAACATGATTACTGCAAGAGAACCCATTAGCTCCTATAATTAGGGTAGGAAAATGGGCACAAGAGTGCCTCATCAGATGCCTCTAAAGGCCACCTGCCAACTCTCCTAATCAATGTCAAGGACAGCTGAGGGAGTGACTGAGCAAAGGTAGCCTCCCATTTCCTGAAGCAGTGGAAATGCCCTTATCAAACTGAATTTCACATAAACAAAAATTCCCAGTTAAATCAATGGAATCACCTTCATACAGTTTCAGTTATTAGACTTTTTTGCACTGGTTCATTCATGGCTAGTGAAACATCTGCAGAAACTTTGCTAACAGGCGTTGAATGAAGAAATTTTCCTTTTTAATATGGAAAGGTGAACTTGATACTGACTTAGATTTTTCCCTGCCTTGGGGTAAATGAAGAAAAAGAAACTCAAAGATAGTCTCCCCTAAGAGAAGTTCTGCAATTGAATAAAATTTGGAATGTTGCTTTTGATTTTTTAATAAAGACTTTGAAAATTCTGAAGAAATGTGACATTAGCATATGTTATACAAATTCCTGAATAATACAGACAAAGTGTGTGCCTTGGAAAGGAATTTTCAAACCACTGGTCCAACAACGGAACAGTTTTTCCATTTTAACAGTTTTGCGGAAGGTCTAGGTCCAAAACTGAAAAAGAACTTCAAGACAGAACATTTTCAGAAAAATGGCGAAGCAGAGGAAAAAGAAAGGTAGCATATTAAATTAAGCTTGTCACTTACTCACAAAAGCAACAATTTCTGCATAAAAGGTCAAAAAAAGACACCCTGAGGTTGTAGATCGTCACCATCACCCAAATGTGGGAGTACCAAAGATCTGGACAGATCTGGCACCATGGTACATTATTAGACAGAGGAAGGTATAATACAGCCTGGGAAGTTTTAAGCAGTTCTAATGAACACCACGCTGTCATGCCATTATGAAGGCTGGAACTCCCTATATCAGATCTACCATTATATTCAGCTTCTTGTATGTCAGCAACAGATTACTGTCTTATAGCACATACAAGAGGTTTTTGGTCCAATTCTATTGGGAAGCCCATGCCTGGACAGCATTACTACAGTAGTTACTTCTACATAAGGGAATAAGGGAAACAAATACTGAAAAAGGTACTTTTCCATAAACATGGCAACAGATTCAACTTGAATGTTAACACACACTGAATTGTAAGAAGAGTTGATTTTGTTTTAAGAACTGTAATATTGCCCTTCTTTTATGAAAAAGTAGAGTAATCTGTATTTGGCATATTACACCTGTGCTTTACAGCCTCACACAGCTGTAATGGCTTGATGCACTTTACATTTCAAATCAGAAAACAGATGTCACCAATAAAAGCGGTTTTCTTACACTGGCTTCGGTGACTTATAGTGTTGCTGCTGCATCCTAAATGACAGTGTTTGTCAGTACTGAAAATGAAGTAAATGTACAGAACTTTCTATTTGTTATTATCTTGTCAGGCTTGAGGTGCGCTTTAGTTTTCAATGTGAAAACAGGTATTATTTAGCATCGTGGTTCATTTACAGTGGCAACTACATGTTGAAAAGTGTTGCCGTGACAACATAAATAACTTGCTTTCCAAGTTAAAAAAAAAAAAAAAAAACACAATTTGGCTTTTTACACAACTCAGTTCTCTTCCGATGTGGGGCCGATAACAGGAAGAACAATTACTGTATACCTTTTGAATTCTGCTTTCCAGCCAAAAAAAAAAAAAAAAAAATTTCTTTTCTGATGACGGGCTTAAAACCGCAAGTGGTCATTACGAGTGTTGCTATGATCACAGAAAAGTTGCTCAGAAATAATTTAGGGAAAATAAGGGTATCAGTACCCATTTCTGCGTTATAGGCAAAAAAAAGTTCTTTTCCGATGTTGGGCTTATAATAGAAAAAAATGCCAAACCGCTAATTGACAGTGTTGCCCTGATAACGGAAACGTACCCTGAAAAAAAAAGATAAACAATAGATTACAAAAGACTTTTTACTTATTACGGATTAAGTTTTCCCTTACAAATCAGAGGATGGCCATTAACTTCCATTGAAAATCACCTATATACATACATTCACATACACACACACGTGTGTGTGTGTGTGTGTGTGTGTGTGTGTGTGTGTGTGTGTGTGTGTGTGTGTGTGTGTGTGTGTGTGTGTGTGTGTGTGTGTGTGTGTGTCCACTGGCAGATTGCTTTTATAGAATCTAACACTTCTTCTAAGAGTTATATGTATTGAGGCTTATAGCGAATGTGTTTATACTGAATGTTGCTCAATACATTTTGAATGCGTTTTTGTTTTATCACATAAACACAATATATGAACGGATGTGAGCGACATGATGTTTCTTCATGAAGAGAATCAAAGGATTCTCACATTGTTTTTATTTACCTAATAGTTTTTAACAAGAAATTGTCTAACTTGACTTCATGTTTACATATATATTTTAACTTGAGCATATAATGCCATTTAGATTTTTTAGATGCTTTTCCTAATATGGATGGACTATTTATTATACTTAAGCTGCTTATGTTCTGGATTTTCTTAGTCAAACTATGAATATGACTAATATTTAGGTATTTATGATTTGCTATGTTTCTATCTAAAGGTTATATTTAAAATACATATATGTATATGAAAAACGTTTTATAATGCAGCCGCTGTTTTTTGTAGTAACAGGAAGTGCATTTTTCTGGCTTCTGATAAATGACAAGAGCTGCTTTGAATGTTTAATTACACATTTTACCTAACCAATTAGGTTATTTAATTATTGAATAATTGGTTAGAAGCACACTATATAAGAACTATCATGTCTTACTTAATTTAGATCTGAAGAAGCGTACATTGTGTACGAGAAAGCGCTCATCGTTCCTGTTCTTTTTGTTATAATAAAGAAGTGTTTTATCTGCTATACCATCGTGGAGTTCCTCATTCCTGTTTTCTCTACTTGAATTTTTGCATTTGGAGGTGAGGACCTTGGAGGTTTTATTGCTGGGATTGTGTTACGTATATTATTACGGATTAAGTTTTCCCTTACAAATCAGAGGATGGTCATTAACTTCCATTGAAAATCACCTATATACATACATTCACATACACACACACACACGTGTGTGTGTGTGTGTGTGTGTGTGTGTGTCTTGGCGTTATATATATATATATATATATATATATATATATATATATATATATATATACATATACATATACATATATACACATACACACACACATTATATATACATACATATATATACATACACACATACACATGCAGGTGTAAGCATATTCATATGTGTGAATGCATATATTCATATCTGCATGATATATATATTTATATTTTACACACACACGCATATATATATATATATATATATATATATATATATATATATATATATACATATATATATATATATATATATATATTTTACACATATATATGCACACACACATATTATATATATATATATATATATATATATATATATATATATATATATATATATATATATATATGTTGCGTCTTTCGGCTTTTCGGTTAGGGTGCCACAGAAATTCGGTCCGCTAATGATTGGCAGTAGATTTTTACGTGCAGAGTTGCCAGCCCTGACGAACGACCTTCAGCTAAGGTATGTCCATTCATGCATGTCTCCACACAGAAGACGCTCTAGCTGAGAATCAAACAGGACAACGTCTCTACTGTGAAGCTGACACTTCCGCAGCACCACCGCAGTCTATATATATATATATATATATATATATATATATATATATATATATATATATATATATATATACACACATATATACACATATATATACATACACACACAAGTTATATTTAATATTTTATATTATATTTTATATATATTATATTTTATATATATATACAAAAAATGTATATATATATACATAATATTTTATGTATATGTATATTATATATATATATATATATATATATATAAATAAAATGTGTATATATATATATATATATATATATATATATATATATACATACACACACACACACACTTATTTATATTTATATTATATACATACATAATAGGAGTCCCCCTTAATATGATCAGACTTTCAAAAGTTCGACTTTCATATGGCCGAGACCATATGATTGAACTTTGAAAAGTTCAAACATTCTTAACGGAGATCTCCATACAGCACAGAATGGGATGATTTCCCTTGTCCGCACTGTAGTGCAATCTTGGAGTTGGTATATTTAATTTGAGGTTGGTATATTTAAATAGTAGGGGGGCTTGACCCCTGCTAAAACCATTCCGCTAATTGTTTTTTTGCTTTACTTTTTTTTATAAAATGATCGAACATTTAAACGTTCAATCATATGGTCTCAGCCATATGAAAGTCTAATATTTGAAAGTTTGATAATCTGAAGTAGACCCATATATATAACATTTTAATATACATTTTACATGGTTTACCTTCACAATTTCAAAAATGTTTTTGTGCGGGTAATTAAACATGTGGGGAGGCTGTGCCTCGCACACCCTCGCTAATTATATATATATATACTAACTCCAAGGACGCACTAAAGTGAAGGAAGGGGTACATGTCCCGATCCCCACTGTAGTGCAATCTCCACTCAGAATGCTGAACTCAAAAGTGTGAATGCACACTGGCATTCGCTCTTTTGCATCTTCAGCATCTTTTGGTTTGCTACTATGAACCCTTGAAAACGGCCTTTCATACATCTGCAGTCGTAGATGTGCACCTCGGCATTGTGATGATAAACCACATATTTTATATATATAAATAATCACACACACACACACACACACACACACACACACACACAAGCACACAAGCACGGTTCCAATTCACAATATTGAATTACAGAACTTCATATGGTCGAGACCATATGATAGAGTTTTCAGTAACTCGAAATTAGGAAGGGAAGTGAAATAAATAAAAAATAACCCAAATACATCATTTCTGCAGAAGGGGCAAGTCCCTCTGCACCCTCCCTACTTAAATATACCATCTCCTTTATTGCACTATAGCAAGGAAACGGGAGATCTCCCATTCTGCGCTTCTGCATACAGCGCAGAACAGGAGATTTCCCTTTTCCCCACTGTAGCGCAATCTCGAAGTTGGTATATTTAAGTAGGGGGGTTGAGGGGATGCAGGAGAAACAATGTGTTTTTTTTTTTTTTATTACACTTCGTAATTTAGAGTTACTGAAAATTCGAACATATGGTCTCGACCATATGAAGTTCGAGTTTTCAGTAATTCGACATTGTGAAGTGGAACCATACGCACACATATAGATATGAATATACTTACACATGCACGTGTATATGTGTGAATGTACCTGTTCATACACACACATATAACACGCAAAGCTTACTGCAATATTAAAGGAGCCTTAAAAGCTTTGAAGCACCCCAACACAGGCAGCTCTGATCACACTGCCATTCTGCTTCTGCCTACCTATAAGACGACTTTGATCAGAGAAACACTGACAACTAAACAGATTAGAGTCTGGCAGGAGGGTCCCATGGATTGCCATCAGGACTGCTTCAATATCACCAAGTGGCAATGGACAACATCCAATTAGACAGACATCTATACTGAATCAGTTCTTCCCTACATAAATAAATGTGTGGAGTATGTAACTACCATGAAAGCCATAACTGTAAGAGCTAATCAGAAGCCCTGGCTCACCAGGAATGTCTGCGAGCTACTGAGGGAAAGAAGCACAGTCTTCTAGGCAAATGAGAAAAAACGGTTAACGGTGGCCAGGTCAAATCTGAAAAGGGGCATCAAAGAGGCAAAGTGGGAGTATGGAAGGAAAATTCAGATCTGCTTCCAAGACACGAGAACCCTATGGCAAGTGATACAACAGCTCACAGACTATAAGAAAATGTGATGACAGCTTGGAATTCCTAAAAGAACTGAAATGCTTCTATGGCAAATTTGAGAACACCACCACCACTGTACCTTCTAAAACAAACACTGACAAAGAGGAGACCATGCTCACCTTAAACTCCGAGAAGGTCAGACTTCAGCTTAAGAAGGTGAACCCTACGAAGACTGCTGACCAAACAACATACCTGGCAAGGTGTTGAAGGGGTGTGCTGATCAGTTATGTCGGGTACTGACACACATCTTCAACTCATCCCTTGCTATGGAGAAAGTTCCCTCAGTTTTCAAGGAAGCAAGTATTGCCCACTTCCGAAGAATCACTATCCTACTTGCCTCAATGACCGGTTGCCTTAACCTCAAATGTCATCAAGTGCTTTGAGAGGATTGTGAAGAAACATCTATCTGCGAGTCTGCCCAAGTCCTTCGATACAGAACAGTTTACATACCAGGCAAACAGACAGACTGCGGATGCTATATCAGTCACATTACACCTTGCATTAAAACACCTAAAGAGGAGGGACATCTATGTAAGGATGCTGTACAGCAACTTCAGTTCTGTGTTCAACACTGTGATACTGATGCAATTGGTGGATAAACTCTTGAAACTCGGGATAAACAAGCACCTATGTAACTGGACTCTTGACTTTGACTAGTAAACCCCACAGGACATGCACTGGAAACCCCACCTCTCGACGCATAGTCCTGAATACTGGTGTTCCCCAAGGTTGTGTACTCATCGCTTTGCTCTTCACCATCTTCACCCATGACTGCACTGCAAACCATAAGTCAAACCATATTACAAAATTCAGTGTTGATACCAAAGCTGTGGGTCTCATTAGTGATGGGAATGAACATAACTACAGGGATGAGTTGAACACTAATTGCCTGGTGTGACAGGAACAATCTGGACCTGAATGTTAAGAAAGGATTATGGACTTAAGGAGAAAGGCAACAGTTCACCAACCACTCACTATCAAAGGGGAGGTAGTAGGGAAAGTCAAAATAACCAAGTTTCTGGGCCTTCACATCTCTGAAGACCTCTCTTAGACTGCTAATACTAACCATACAGTAAAGAAAGCTCAACAGAGGCTTCACCTACTGAGAAAGCTCAAAGGCCACGCTTCCATTTCCTGCTCTTACCATTTTTTTTTTTACAGGGGAGCTATCAAGAGCATCCTCACTAGCAACTTCATAGCATGGTTCAGCAACTGCACAGCTGCTGAGAAGAAGAAACTAAAGGGTGGTGAGGGTGACTGAGAAAACCTTGTGCACTAATCTCTCTTCTATTCAAGAGCTTTTGTTCACAAGAGCTAGAAAGAGAACATACAAAATTGCTGATTTGACCCATCCGGCCCATAACTGGTTCTCACGACTTGCGTCTGGAAGGAGGTACCACAGCTTCAGCTGCAGGACTACCAGATTCAGGAACAGTTTGTATTCTACAGCTGTGACACTTATTAATGAGGACACTAACCATAACAACGGTTACACTGAAGCCTCTTATTTAATCCTGCTGCTCTGAGCAATTATGGCCAGGATCACTATTATGCAATATGATGGCTATACTGAGTACTGCCTAAGGTTAACAAGTGCAATGTGGTAACTAAGCTAGTCTCTATTTATTCTCGATCTTAACAGCCTAGGGGTTTGGTGGTGGGTATTTATTTATTATTTATCACTGGATAATGGGTATTGAATATGTTTATGTAATGTGAACTACCTCTTGCATGTCGTATGTGTCATTTTCTTTCTTAAGCTATTCTTTGATACCGCTGTATCTATGTTATTTGCAGTGCATTTCTCTCGTCAGCTGACATTTGTAAGTTTGTTTAGGCTGCATTTGTCTGGTCCTAAACGACAATAAGCTTTCTTTGAATAATACATATGTGTATAAATAAAATGTGCATGTGCATACATACATATCTATATATATAGCTCTATCCATTCTATCTCTACTTTTTGTCCTCGCCTTTCTCAGTTATAGTGCACTCCAAGAGTCACATGTACCACCTTACTTACCTTCTTCTGTTCTTACCTCCACCTCACTGATTGTTTCTCACACTGTCCTGCTGCCTACCTTCCTTAGGAGTATCCCGCTCCGTTCGCCCTTCGGGCTCACTCCGCTCCCCTACCCTACCACCAAATTCCACCTACCCCCAGTGCATCTACACTTATACCATTCTAACCACTCCCACTTCCTCCCACACATCACTGAAAACACCCACTTCCAACCTAGCAATTACACCACTTCCTCTTAATTACAACATTCCAACCACCCCCTCCATCCCCCTTAATCCTATCCTACTTACTTTCCACAAACTACACCCCTCCCTTTTTCACCAACAACGCCATCCTCATAAAACTCCTATTCACACCTTTCCTCATATCCCATAACTTCACATCCACTTAACACCTTATCAAAACCACAACATGACTATAACATACAAATCACTCTTAATTCATCTACTATTACTTCTCATCCTTACTTACATCCACTATCTCACCCAACCCAACACCACATATTATCTTCCACCCACTCACTCTACCAGCACACTCCCCTTTTCTGACTTAAAGTCTTTTATCTCAATAGGCCCTGAACTCTATCCCATTAACCCCCATCTACTTTTTCACTATAAACTAAACACTTCTTACAAACTCTTTAGTGCCTTCCCAAGCTCCAATATTCACAAATATCTGAAAACCTATAACATTCAATCAAGGCAATCCAATCATCTTAGAAATTTAATTGAACAAATTACAATCATACTCCTATCTGGAGATATACACCCTAACCCAGGCCCAACCACCACTTCCTCCATATCCAAATCCATCCTACTTGCTACTCAGCACTCAAAGCAT